>NC_090376.1:150724048-151037728 GCF_036365525.1 Heterodontus francisci | reverse complement strand
TCACACCTCATTGAGCCAGAAACATACTGACCAAAAATAAATTCTCCTAAACGCACTTTAGAAACACTTCCCCCCTCTCTGTCTTTTACATTATTACTATCCAGGAAACTGAAGTCCCCAGTTTTCACTACCCTATAGTTTTCACCTCTCTGACATTTCTATTGTTTTTGCACCTCTCTGTAATTCGTCTCACACTTGAGACAAACTCCTTCAATCTTGTTCCAAGCATGGACAATGAAGCTGGAAAGGCTGCCAGCACCTCACACATTTTTTGCTGCTGCTCTAGAATTATCCTCTTCATCGGCCACACACGAAACTCAGCAACTGCATTCAGCCGAGCAGAACTTAGAGTATCCTGCGCCCTCCAATGAGGACTCTTCACTGCTTTCCCTGCCACCATCATCTGCTTTTGCTCATTTGTGATGTGTGAGACAGCATGTGAGAACCCAACTATTTGACTTGCCGGTCTCGCCGAGGTGTTTATAGCTGAACTTGTGCACGGTCTGCACAAGTCCTGTGATGTTGCACGCTCAGAGTAAGTGATCTCCTCTGAGGAGTTCTTGCCCGCCTCCTGCACTACCTCAGACTCCGCATCTGGAATGATCACTCGGAGAAAGGATTGCGTCGAATTGTGCTCCCGCTCCTACCTCCAAACCTGTCTTCGCGGGATCAGGAAAATTCAGCCCCCAGTTCCAGCGTCAGATATTCCTACATCGAGTGTAACATAGTTATATTCAGATTGAGCTCCTTTCATTCTACTCCAAACCTCTAAAGAACACTTTTTTATTTCTAGACTGTATGACATTTTTCCATTTTCCACACTAGCCATATCAAGACTTTAGTGTGTGAGACTGTTATTTTAGTGTTGTGTTCGGGTCACCTTTGTTCAATCGGCCATGCCCTTCAGAAATTGGTTTGAGTTGACGCAAGCTCTTTTCAAATAGTGACTTTACAGCAAGCAGACAAAGGAAGCTTATCTCATCAGTCTGGGCTAGATTTGAATAAAGCTCCCAAAGGCCAGTAACTAACAGTTCTAATTTTCCTTTGCATTTAAAAAATAACACGCATTTTCAAAAATCGGGTCTTACTAGACCTAATGCTTTTTCAGTGCTCGGCAGCAAAGTAATTAATTCCTCATGTTTGTCACTGAATAATTTGCTAATGATGACCCCCATTTAGTCAGGAGGCAAGTAAGAATTCATATCAGCAGTTGCATCACTTAGAGTAGCCAGACAAAGTCAAAAGCATACTTCCTTTGCTGGTAGAATTTGAAAACAGATGTTATTTTAAAGAAAAAACGACTATCTCTATGTTAGTGATTGAATAGCAAGAACTAACAGCACCTCTAAAAGACCAGTTATTTTAAAGTAAATGGATTTTTACTGATTCAAGCTTTGGCAGATCCTTGACAGATACAATTTTCCTGCAAAAAGCCCATGGTTAGTAAATATCTATGAGTACATCATACTTTTTTAAAACAGGTAAACATTTTATTTTCAGAGTTATGTGAATAAAAAAGCAAAACTAACCAAATCTTCCGCTGAGTTTGAAGGATGGAAATTCATGAGGGGTGGGAGTGGGTGCAATTGAATTCTCAATATACGAACATAGGAACAGGGTAGGCCATTGAGTCCCGAGAGTCTGTTCCACTATTCAATTAGATCATTGCTGATCTGTACCTCAATTCCATTTACCCACCTTTGCCTCATATCTCCTGAAGTTACTGACCAAAAATATATTGATCTGGTTTGAACATTTCAATTAGCCCAGCATTTACAATATTTTGGGGAAAGAGTTCCAGACTCCCACCAGCCTTTGAGCTAGATTTTCTATTCCCGCCACCAGGAGTGGCAGCTGGCGCAGAACATGGCGGCTATCCTCCACAGGACCCGCGCCACCCAATTACACAGAGGACAGCCAATTTACATATTCATGGTGACTGCCCCCCCCCCCCCCCCCCCAAATCAAGTGGCGGGGGCGGCCTTGGTGCTGGCACCATTTTTACAAGGCTGCCAACCATGCAAACAGCACAACATAACGCAGAGTTCAGCCCTTCCACCCCCACCCATCAGAGTGCAGAGTTCACCCCTTCCCCTCCCCACCCATCAGAGTGCAGAGTTCACCCCTTCCCCTCCCCACCCATCAGAGTGCAGAGTTCACCCCTTCCCCTCCCCACCCATCAGAGTGCAGAGTTCACCCCTTCTCCCCACCACACCCATCAAAGTGCAGAGTTCACCCCTTCCCCTCCCCACCCATCAGAGTGCAGAGTTCACCCCTTCTCCCCACCACACCCATCAAAGTGCAGAGTTCAGCCCTTCCCCTCCCCACCCATCAGAGTGCAGAGTTCACCCCTTCTCCCCACCATACCCATCAAAGTGCAGAGTTCACCCCTTCCCCACCTCGGTGGCACCAGCTTTCCCTGGACAGGAAAGTGAAGGTGCATGAGCCGCACATCACGCTGAAGATCGGGAACTGTAGGTAAGATTGCTGCACTTTGGATTTTAATGCATGCAAATATGTAATTTAAATATGCTAACTTGGGTCCCATCACAGAGCGGTGGAGGGGCCGCTATGGAGCATCCCTGTCGCTGGGAAGTTCGGGCCTGGCAATCATGGCCAGGTTCCATGGCGGGCTGCTACCGCTCCAATACTCCGGCCTCAACCCCTCCTCTCACCGCCCCCCGCCCCCCCTCAGCTGCATGGAACCCGATGTCGGGCTGAAAACAAAATCCAGCCCTTTGTATGGAAAAGTGCTTCTGGATTTCACTCCTAAATAGCCTAGCTCCAAGTGGGAGTGAAGATGAAAATTTATCCTACATTAAAAGACAAATTATTGGATGGAGGCAGTGTAGTAGGAAACCCAAGTTTGTATCCACCTCAGGGATGAATAATGAAAGTCACTATACTTTTTTGCTGATAACAAATTAACAGTCCCCAGTTAATGAGTTTCAGCAGTTTTCAGCCCTGTTTTATAAAGGTATAATAGTTGTATTGGGCAAAGTTGCCCCTAATGCACTGCAAAAATAAATCAACTATTGTGTTTCAAAGACAGCTTCCTTCTAATTTATGTGAACTTTTCACTTTGCTAAACAAATTGCCATTGTGACCATAAATGCTCTGAGCATGGTTCAGCATTAAATTAAACCATTACAGGTAATTACCTTTCTTAAATTCAGCAAAAGACGATGGCTTAGTTATAGCAGTGAAAATGTAGTACAATTTATAACTCTGCTTCTGAGGGGAATAAGTGATAAGATACCCAGACTCTGTCATAGAGCTAAGTAATGTCGAAATCCTGTATAACTATAAAACTTAAGTGTCTGTCGGTGTTTCATGAATTAGGCTGCCAAGGAACAAATTCTGCATAACAATAAATGTTTTATGATCCTAGTCATAATATCTGCAGTTTTAAAGTTTTCCACTTTATTGTTTTCAAAGACCAATTATTAACTTAAATGTTAAACATTACATTCCTCTCTTCCGGGCTGCAGAATGATGTCTGGATTAATTGTATAAAGAAGTAACATTAAAGATAGACAGTGATAAATACCAATTGGTGGGATGCAAACTTCACAGCCCCTCGAGCAGGAGTCTGGGAGTTCCAGAACAGGACAGTATTCGAGCAGCTGTGTGCTATTCTGAGCCAAGGACAAAGTAGCCAGTATCACCTTGCAAGAGGTTACCCACCACCTCACCAAAAGACTGATGGACTGAAAGCTTCCACGTTCTCAAGAGTGCAATAAATTTGCTCAGTCTCATTAAACTTGTTGTCATGGCAACAGCCAACGGCACAAAATCAACCATAATTTGCTACTCATTGTGACTAATTTGACAGCTCGCACATCTCATTTATCTCTGGCTCCCCCAGTGGTTCAGCAGCAAGGTTATTCAGTAGGCTGCTATGCTATGCAGAGAGTATGGTTGTAAAGAAATAAAAAGGAATGAGAGAGAAAGTTTGGCCGGAATTCTATCCTTGGCGGACGGGAGCCAACCACCGACTGAAAGGTCGGTGGTGAACCTGCTTCCGCCTCGCCTGGGGATCTGACCCATATTTTGCGGGTCCCCGGGCTTCAATTGGTGTGAGGTGGGACCTCCACCTGCTTGAGGTTGGAAACCCCACCTAATAGAGCTACCAGCCAATCAGCGGGCCGGAGGCTCTTAGTCCCAGCAGCACCACTGGGAGCGGTGGCCACTGCTGGGACTGCAGCCCAGCATGAAGACAAGATGCCTGGGAGCTGGGATGGAAAGTAAGTTTGGTTGCCTCACTGGGGGTAATCAGTTGGGCCCCGGCGAGGCAAGGGTGGTTGTTTGGGGGGGAAGATAGGCATGTTGGGTCTTGGGGGTGGTTGGGGTCGTGGGGGCAGCCCTCCATCAGGGCCACCCCGGGACGTTGAGAAGCTGCCTGGTTTCATTAGGTGGTTTCTCCCAGCTCCAGGATGCCCGCTTGCCATGCATAAAATTCGTGTGGAGGCGGGAAAAGGCCCTTACGTGTCTACTTAAGGGCCTTGATTGGCCTGGGGCGGGCATGTCGTTTCTCACCGCCGCCGTCCTGTGTAAAGTGGTGGCAGAGGCAGGAAGGTCTCCTGGTGCCCCCAGCTCCATTTTATGCCACCCACCACCACCACCACCCCCACCCACCCCCACCACCATCTGGCTTGTTGGGGTGGCATAAAATTCTGGCTAAAGAGAGGGAGAGAAACAACAGAACTATTACTGCTTTTATATAGTGCCTTTTACAACCTCAGGGCATCTCAAAGTGCTTCAAAGTCAATTAATTACTTTTGTGATGTCACTGTTGTAATGTAGGGAAACGTGGCAGCCAGTTTTCACACAGCATGGTCTCACTAACAGGAATGTGATGACAATTAAACCATTTTAATGGCGTTGGGCGAATGATAAACATTGACCAGAACTCTCTTGCTCTTCCTCTAGTAGTGTCATGGGATCTTTTACATTCACCTGGAAGGCCAAAGGGGGCCTTGGTTTAATGTCTCATCTGTAAGATGGCACCTCCAACAGTGCAGCACGCACTCAGTACTTTACCCCACAACCTTCTGACTCAGAGGCAAAACTGAATCAATCAGCTTTTATCTTTGATATCAGTTGATATGGCAGTAAGATTATAATTGGCTTGATAGCAGCTACACAGAGAGGAAAAATCCAGATTTCTTTATTGCTCTCCAGCACATGTGTATGTGACACTTGGGTGATGTACTGCAGAATGACCAGTGAGCATGGTATTGTACCTCAGCAAGGTGTAGTTGGGAAGAAGAGATGAGGAAAAAATAGGCAAACAAATGCAACCTTAGCCTACACAGCATCAAATGATCAACTCAGATAAAATCAACCAAAATGGGGGAGGTCGTGTCTTACTAATTTGATTGGGTTTTTTGAGGAAGTGACAAAGATAATTGATGAAGGAACGGCAGTGGATGTTATCTATATGGACTTCAGTAAAGCCTTTGACAAGGTCCCTCATGGCAGGGTGGTACAAAAGGTGAAGTCACACGGGATCAGAGGTGAGCTGGCAAGATGGATACAGAACTGGCTCAGTCATAGAAGACATAGGGTAGCAGTGGAAGGGTGCTTTTCTGAATGGAGGGATGTGACTAGTGGTGTTCCGCAGGAATCAGTGAACAAAGAACAAAGAACAGTACAGCACAGGAACAGGCCATCCGGCCCTCCAAGCCTGCGCCGATCTTGATGACTGCCTAAACTAAAACCTTCTGCACTTCCGGGGTCCGTATCCCTCTATTCCCATCCTCTTCATGTATTTGTCAAGATGCCTCTTAAACATCGCTATCGTACCTGCTTCCACCACCTCCCCCGGCAGCAAGTTCCAGGCACTCACCACCCTCTGTGTAAAGAACTTGCCTCGCACATCCCCTCTAAATTTTGCCCCTCTCACCTTAAACCTATGTCCCCTAGTAACTGACTCTTTCACCCCGGGAAGAAGCTTCTGACTATCCACTCTGTCCATGCCGCTTATAACTTTGTAAACCTCTATCATGTCGCCCCTCCACCTCCGTCGTTCCAGTGAAAACAATCCGAGTTTTTCCAACCTCTCCTCATAGCTAATGCCCTCCAGACCAGGCAACATCCTGGTAAACCTCTTCTGTACCCTCTCCAAAGCCTCCACGTCCTTCTGGTAGTGTGGCGACCAGAATTGCACGCAATATTCCAAGTGTGGCCTAACTAAAGTTCTATACAGCTGCAGCATGACTTGCCTATTTTTATACTCTATGCCCCGACCGATGAAGGCAAGCATGCCGTATGCCTTCTTGACTACCTTATCCACCTGCGTTGCCACTTTCAGTGACCTGTGGTCCTGTACGCCCAGATCTCTCTGCCTGTCAATGCTCCTAAGGGTTCTGCCATTTACTGTATACCTCCCACCTGCATTAGACCTTCCAAAATGCATTACCTCACATTTGTCCGAATTAAACTCCATCTACCATTTCTCCGCCCAAGTCTCCAACCGATCTATATCCTGCTGTATCCTCTGACAATCCTCATCACTGTCCGCAACTCCACCAACCTTTGTGTCGTCCGCAAACTTACTAATCAGACCAGCTACATTTTCCTCCAAATCATTTATATATACTACAAACAGCAAAGGTCCCAGCACTGATCCCTGCGGAACACCACTAGTCACATCCCTCCATTCAGAAAAGCACCCTTCCACTGCTATCCTCTGTCTTCTATGACCGAACCAGTTCTGTATCCATCTTGCCAGCTCCCCTCTGATCCCATGTGACTTCACCTTTTGTACAGTCTGCCATGAGGGACCTTGTCAAAGGCTTTACTGAAGTCCATATAGATAACATCCACTGCCCTTCCTTCATCAATCGTCTTTGTCACTTCCTCAAAAAACTCAATCAAATTAGTAAGACACGACCTCCCCTTCACAAAACCATGCTGCCTCTCGCTAATAAGTCCATTTGTTTCCAAATGGGAGTAAATCCTGTCCCGAAGAATCCTCTCTAATAATTTCCCTACCACTGACGTAAGGCTCACCGGCCTATAATTTCCTGGATTATCCTTGCTACCCTTCTTAAACAAAGGAACAACATTGGCTATTCTCCAGTCCTCTGGGACCTCACCTGTAGCCAATGAGGATGCAAAGATTTCTGTCAAGGCCCCAGCAATTTCTTCCCTTGCCTCCCTCAGTATTCTGGGGTAGATCCCATCAGGCCCTGGGGACTTATCTACCTTAATGCTTTGCAAGACACCCAACACCTCCTCCGTTTTGATAATGAGATGACTGAGACTATCTACACTCCCTTCCCTATGCTCATCATCCACCAAGTCCTTCTCCTTGGTGAATACTGATGCAAAGTACTCATTTAGTACCTCGCCCACTTCCTCTGTCTCCACACATAGATTCCCTTCTCTGTCCTCGAGTGGGCCAACCCTTTCCCTGGCTACCCTCTTGCTCTTTATATACGTATAAAAAGCCTTGGGATTTTCCTTAATCCTGTTTGCCAATGACTTCTCATAACCCCTTTTAGCCCTCTTGACTCCTTGCTTAAGTTCCTTCCTACTGTCTTAATATTCCTCAAGGGATTCATCTGTTCCTAGCCTTCCAGCCCTTACGAATGCTTCCTTTTTCTTTTTGACAAGGCTCACAATATCCCGCGTTATCTAAGGTTCCCGAAACTTGCCAAACTTATCCTTCTTCCTCACAGGAACATGCTGGTCCTGGATGCTAATCAACTGACATTTGAAAGACTCCCACATGTCAGATGTTGATTTACCCTCAAACAGCCGTCCCCAATCTAAATTCTTCAGTACATACCTAATATTGTTATAATTAGCCTTCCCCCAATTTAGCACCTTCACCCGAGGACTACTCTTATCCTTATCCACAAGTAGCTTAAAACTTATGGAATTACGGTCACTGTTTCCGAAATGCTCCCCTACTGAAACTTCGACCACCTGGCCGGGCTCATTCCCCAATACCAGGTCCAGTACGGCCCCATCCCTAGTTGGCCTATCTACGGATTGTTTCAAGAAGCCCTCCTGGATGCTCCTTACAAATTCTGCCCCATCCAAGCCCCTAGCACTAAGTGAGTCCCAGTCAATATAGGGAAAGTTAAAATCACCCACCACTGCTGGGACCTTTGCTCTTTGTAGTATATATAAATGATTTGGAGGAAAATGTAGCTGGTCTGATTAGTAAGTTTGCGGACGACACAAAGGTTGGTGGAGTTGCAGATAATGATGAGGATTGTCAGAGGATACAGCAGGATATAGATCGGTTGGAGACTTGGGCAGAGAAATGGCAGATGGAGTTTAATCTGGACAAATGTGAGGTAATGCATTTTGGAAGGTCTAACGCAGGTGAGAAGTATACAGTAAATGGCAGAATTGTTGACAGGCAGAGAGATCTGGGCGCACAGGTCACTGAAAGTGGCTACGCAGGTGGATAAGGTAGTCAAGAAGGCATACGGCATGCTTGCCTTCATCGGTCGGGGCATAGATTATAAAAATAGGCAAGTCATGCTGCAGTTGTACAGAACTTTAGTTTGGCCACACTTGGAATATTGCGTGCAATTCTGGTCGCCACACTACCAGAAGGACGTGGAGGCTTTGGAGAGGGTACAGACGAGTTTTACCAGGTTGTTGCCTGGTCTGGAGGGCATTAGCTATGAGGAGAGGTTGGATAAACACGGATTGTTTTCACTGGAACGACGGAGGTGGAGGGCGACATGATAGAGGTTTACAAAGTTATGAGCAGAATGGACAGAGTGGATAGTCAGAAGCTTTTTCCCAGGGTGGAAGAGTCAGTTACTAGGGGACATAGGTTTAAAGTGAGAGGGGCAAAGTTTAGAGGGGATGTGCGAGGCAAGTTCTTTACACAGAGGGTGGTGAGTGCCTGGAACTTGCTGCCGGGGGTGGTGGTGGAAGCAGGTACGATAGCGACGTTTAAGAGGCATCTTGACAAATACATGAATAGGATGGGAATAGAGGGATACGGTCCCCGGAAGTGCAGAAGGTTTTAGTTTCGGCAGGCATCAAGATCGGCGCAGGCTTGGAGGTCCGAATGGCCTGTTCTGTGCTGTACTGTTCTTTGTAAATGCTTTTGTGGGTAAGGATGCTTCAACCTGGCAGATTTCTTTGATTTGATTTGATTTAGAGATCCAGCTCTGAAACAGGCCCTTCGGCCCACCGAGTCTGTGCCGACCATTAACCACCCATTTACACTAATCCTGCACTACTCCCATATTCCTACCACATCCTCACCTGTCCCTATATTCCCCTACCACCTACCTATACTAGGGGCAATTTATGATGGCCAATTTACCTGTCAACCTGCAAGTCTTTTGGCTGTGGGAGGAAACCAGAGCACCCGGAGGAAACCCACGCAGACACAGGGAGAACTTGCAAACTCCACACAGGCAGTACCCAGAATTGAACCTGGGTCGCTGGAGCTGTGAGGCTGCAGTGCTAACCACTGCGCCACTGTGCCGCCCTATTGCAACAAATAGTTGCAGGGATGCTGATTTCCAAGAATTGAAGCACAAGCTGATAATGCCATCTTTCACCATTCCAATCAGTATAAGACATCATGAATGCATCCTTGTTCGAATCATTCTTGGCCGCTGGATTACATTACTGCCTGACAGTGGGAGCCACAAGGTAATGCTCATTGCTGGATAGTTTAATCCCCAATCATATCAAAATTATTGCTCATCATTCAGTGACACCATTGCTTCATTATGTCAAATTTCAAGTGACTTGATGTCAAATGGTTGAAAGATGTCTGTCACTTTGCAGTTGAGTAAAAACATTACTTAAACATGAGAACAGACTGCAATGCTTGAAAACAGACACACTGAATAGAAGATGTTTAGATATACTATTTACACCATTACATCTAAGCTTGTTGGTTTCAAGTACCAGTACTTGAAATCAAAACAATCTTTGTCAAAAAACTAAGAGTCTTCAACAAATGGTTGGTTGATAGAACATTCTATTGACAAGACAGCTCATTTCTATCACATGTGTCAGAGGATACATACTTACAATGCATTCAGAATGAACGTTGGGACAGGAAAACAGATGAGATCTAAGGGGAGGCAGTAGCGTAGTAAAGGGAGATGGTGGCATAGTGGTATTGTCACTGGACTAGTAACCCAGGAACCCATGGTATTGCTCTGGGGACATGCATTTGAATCCCACCATGGCAGAAGAGAGAATGTGAATTCAATTAATAAAAATCTGGAATATAAAGCAAGTCTAATGATGGCCATGAATCGATTGTTGTAAAAAGCCATCTAGTTCACTAATGACCTTTCGGGAAGGAAATCTGCTGTCCTTACCTGCTCTGGCCTACATCTAACACCAGACCCACAGCAATGTGGTTGACTCTTAATGCCCTTGGAGATGGCCTAGCAAGCCACTCAAACGTCAATAAGGGATGAAACTGGATGGACTACCTGGCATCGACTGAGGCACCAGAAATGACAATGGCAAACCCAGGCCTGTTGAGCCTGCAAAGTCCTTCTTATGAACATCTGGGGGTTTGTGCTAAAGTTGGGGAGAGCTATCCCACAGACTAGTCAAGCAGCAGCCTTACCGAATCATATCTTACAGACAATATCCCAAACGCCGCCATCACCATCCCCGGTTCTGTTCTGTCCCACTGGCATTGAGTCGGGCAGGACAGGAGTTGTCCTGGGTGTCCTCAACATCAACCCTGAACCCCATCAAGTCTCATGGCATCAGGTCAAACATGGGCAAAGAAACCACCTGCTGATTACCACCTACCGCCACCCACCCCAACCCCACCATCAGCTGACAAATGTTGAACACCACTTGGAGGAAGCACTGAGGGTGGCAAGCGCGCAGAATGCACTCTGGGTGGGGGACTTCAATGTTCATGACCAAAAGTGGCTCAATAGCACCATTACTGAATGAGCCCTAAAGGATATAGTTGCTAGACTGGGTCTGTGGCAGGTGGTGAGGGAACCAATGAGAGGGAAAAACATACTTGATCTTGTCCTCATCAATCTGCCTGCCGCAGATGCATCTGTCCATGACAGTATTGGTAGGAGTGACCCCGCACAGTCCTTGTGGAGACAAAGTCCTGTCTTCACACTGAAATATCCTCCATCTTATTATGTGGCATTACCACCGTGCTAAATGGAATAGACTTCGAAAAGATCTTGCAACTCAAAACTAGGCATCTATGAGGCACAGTGGCCATCAGCAGCAGCAGAATTGTACTCAGCCACAATCTGTAACCTCATGGCCCAGCATATCCCCCACTCTACCATTACCATCAAGCCGGGGGTTCAACCCTGGTTCAATGAAGAGTGCAGGAGGGGATGCCAGGAACCGCACCAGGCATACCTCAAAATGAGGTGTCAACCTGGTTAAGCTACAACCCAAGACTACTTGCGTGCCAAACAGCAGAAGCAGCATGCAATAGACAGAGCTAAGTGATCCCATAACCAACGGACCAGATCTAAGCTCTGCAGTCCTGCCACATGCAGTCATGAATGGTATTGGACAATTAAACAACTAACTAGAGGAGGTGGCTCCACAAATATCCCCATCCTCAATGATGGGGGAGCCCAGCACATCAGTGCAAAATAAAAGGCTGAAGCATTTGCAACCATCTTCAGCCAGAAGTGCTGATTGGATGATCCATCTCGGCCTCCTCCTGATGTCCTCAGCATCACAGGTGCCAGTGTTCAGCCAATTCGATTCACTCCATGTGATATCAAGAATCGATTGAAGGCACTGGATACTGCAAAGGCTATGGGCCCTGACAATATTCCGGCAATAGTACTGAAGACCTGTGCTCCAGAACTTGCTGCACCCCTAGCCAAGCTGTTCCAGTACAGCTACAACACTGGCATCTACCCGGCAATGTGGAAAATTGCCCAGGTATGTCCTATACACAAAAAGCAGGACAAATCCAACCCGGCCAATTCCCACCCAATCAGTCTACTCTCGATCATCAGTAAAGTGATGAAGGTGCCGTCGACAGTGCTATCAAGTGGCACTTTCTTAGCAATAATTTGCTCAGTGATGCTCAGTTTTGGTTCCGCCAGGGCCACTCAGCTCCTGACCTCATTACAGCCTTGTTTCCAATATGGACAAAAGAGCTGAATTCAAGAGGTGAGGTGAGAGTGACTGCCCTTGACATCAAGGTAGCATTTGACCAAGTTTGGCATCAAGGAGCGCTAGCAAAACTGGAGTCAATGGGAATCAGGAGGAGAACACTCTGCTGGCTGGAGTCATACCTAGCGCAAAGAAAGATGGTTGTGGTTGTTGGAGGTCAATCATCTCAGCGCCAGGACATCACTGTAGGAGTTCCTCAGGGTAGTGTACTAGGCCCAACCATCTTCAACTGCTTCATCAATGACCTTCTTTCAAACATAAGGCCAGAAGTGGGGATGTTCGCTGATGATTGCACAATGTTCAGCACCATTCACGACTCCTCAGATACTGAAGCAGTCTGTGTAGAAATGCAGCAAGACCTGGACAATATCCAGGCTTGGGCTGATAAGTGTCATGTAACATTCATGCCACACAAGTGCCAGGCAATGACTATATCAAACAAGAGAGAATCTAACCATCTCCCCTGGACAATCAATGGCATTACGATCACTGAATCCCTCACTATCAACATCCTGGGGGTTACCATTGACCAGAAACTGAACTGGACCAGCCATATAAATACCGTGGCTACAACAGCAGGTCAGAGGCCAGGAATCCTGTAGTGAGTAACTCACCTCCTGACTCCCCAAAGCCTGTCCACCATCTACGAGGCATAAGTCAGGAGTGTGACTGAATATTCTCCACTTGCCTGAATGGGTGCAGCTCCAACAACACTCAAGAAGCTCAACACCATCCAGGATAAAGCATCCTGCTTGATTGGCACCCCATCTACAAACATTCACTCCCTCCACCACTGATGCACAGTGGCAGCAATGTGTACCATCTACAAGATGCACTGCAGCAATGCACCAAGGTTCCTGAGATAGCACCTTCCAAACCCATCACCTCTACCACCTAGAAGGATAAAGGGCAGCAGATGCACAGGAACACCAACAGCAAGTTCCCCTCCAAGCCACATACCATCCTGACTTAGTGGGTGTCCCTACCCCACAGGGACTGCAGGGGTTCAAGGAGGCAGCTCACCCCACCTCACGGCCAACTAGGGATGGGCAATAAATGCTGCACTCGCCAGCAATGCTGACATCCCCTGAATGAATAAAAAAAATTGAAGATCAATGGAACCCATAAACGTTTCCAACGTTTTGAAAATGGGAAATAGCCCAAAGTACTTTGGAACTACTCAGATGGCAACATCCTGAAACAGGATGTGAACATTTTGACAAGTAACTCAAGAGAACATTAAGCATAAAAGATGAAGCCCTCAACTACACACTACATTGTACAGTTGTCAACATGGTATGTTCACCCACTCTTGATGAAGTTGGAAAGTTCATGATGCAGAAGATACTAAGTGAAACTTGGGTTATGAGCAGAATCCCAGTCGAAATGTACAACTCTAACTGTAGCATTCTGCTCCACCACCTTCACTTCTTTTTTTCAGACAAGCTGGAGAAAGCAAATTAAGAATCTCAAAGATGTGATTATTATCACCAATGCACATCCAAATGGAAAGAAGTCTGAATGACAACTATCGAAGCATTTCAGATATTGATTTCATAAAAAGCCCCATAACCTTCCAATAATGAACATTGTAGACAATTCCCATCCATATGTGCAATGCAAATTTCCAGCACAGCACAACCTATATGACCACACGAGAAAAGAAAAAAACTTGGAATTATATCACACACTGTACAATCTCAGGTATTCCAAAGCACTTTACAGCCAATGAGGTACCTTTGAAATGCAGTCACTCTTGTAATGTAGAAAGCAGGGCAGCCAATTTCCACACAGTGAGATCTCACTAGCAATGTGATAATGACTGGATAATCTGTTTTAATGATGCTGATTGAGGGATATATATTGACCAGTGCACTGTGGAGAACTCCCCTGCCCTTCTTCAAAATAGCGCTATGGGATCTTTTACACCCATCTGATGGGCCAGACGTCTTAACATTTCATCTAAAAGTCTTAGCCTCGGACAGTCCAACACTCCCTTAAAAAGGCACTGAACTGCCAGCCTAGATTTTGTGCTCAAATCTCTGGAGCGGGACTTGATTAACAACCTTCTGACTCAGAGGTGAGTACTACTCACTGAGCCGATGAAGTGTTGAGACACAGAATTTGGAACTGTACATGGTATTCATTTGATCAAACAAAAGTCTTTCACACTTTTAGCTGCCTTTATGGCAATTTGTACAAAAATCTGAATACCCTTCAATGTCTTTTAAAAACTAAAAAGTATATACTCAGATAGGATCGGTCTGAAACTTTTGTGATTTCAAGAAGCGTAAAGCAGAGTTGCATGCTGGCTTCAAGCTTGTTAGTCTATGTTTCACTGCTGTGACTGATAATACCACAGTTATCAGTGGCAAGAATATTCATCTGCATCTGCACATCCAGTAAATTGTTCAAGTTGGCACATCCACCAGTAACAAAAGCTCTTATTCACATACCGTTGTCGAGATATGGTTTCAGAACAGAGATATTCACCCCGATAGGGAGACGAGAGTTGTTCATGACTATCAACATGAAGAAAATGGAGATTATGGGCAGGATTTTGTTCTGCTCTTGGAAACAGGCATAGAGGCAGAGGGGAAAACAAAATGGCAGGGGGTGATGTTGCCCGGGCCCCCTGCCATTTTCTCCAGGATGGGAAGGCCGAGGACAGCTTTCCCATCCCAGGCCAAGTAATGGTCTCTTCCTTCCTTCACCTCAATTTTATTGAAGGCAGAAGGGCCCGCTGCAGTGGGGAGATGCCACCAGGTAAAGCCTGCCAGCCTTCTATCGCGGTTGGGGGGGGATCTCTCCTTTGGCGGCAATCCATGGCCCCCAGAGCGCCCGCCATCAATGGCGATGGCTACCCCCACCCCCACACATCTCCCCAGGAAGACCCCAGCCAGTGGCAGGGGCCTGCCTCATTGGCCTCAGTGACCCCGACTTCACTTACATCTCCCGGGGTCTTCTCCTATCTTCCTAGCTCACCACATAAGCAGCTAGAGGAATATACAGAGAATTAGCAATGTATCACCTTGAAGTGCAAGTTGAAAGTCTATAATGTGGTGATGCTCCCATTTTTATTTGTACAGCTACAAAGCATGGATACAAGGCAGGCCCCACAAGAAAGAATGCAACAAATTCTAAACTTGATAAACACGATTGATATTATAAGAATCAAAAGTGGCCACTGCTCCCAGTGACGCTGATGGTACTGCAGAGTTGCCTGCCTTCCAATTGGTCAGCAGGTCTGGAGATGGGAGCTCGTCCCTTAAAGGAACGCTGTCCGTGACGGCGGGCAGTTAATTGGCTGCCTGCTGTGGAATTGCAATGGAGGCCTGATGGTGGGCCGAGGCGGGGTCACCCCCCCCCCCCCCCCCCCCCACCCCACCCCCAGAACCATCCGGTCCGCTGCCGGGACCCCCGTCGGAATAAAATCTGACCCCATGTATCAGATGGCATTATGAAAATTTCATACCCTGCCCTTAGTCTTAATTGATTACATAGATTTGACCATCATGACTCAATTTCCCTATCAGCAAAATTTTATTTTTATTTGTTCTTAGGGTGTGGGTAGCACGGGAAAGACCATATTTATTGTCTGTCCTTAGTTGTTGTCCCAATAAGGTGGTGGTGAGAATTCTTCTTGCTCCATAGTAATTGCTTCTATAACTGAGTGGCGTGCTAAGCCATTTCAGAGGGCAATAAGAATCAACCATAGAGGGTCACACTGGGCCATATATAGACCACATCAGGTCGGGGTGGCAGGTTCCTTTCCCTGAAAGACTTTAATGAGCCAGTTAGATTTTTGCAACAATCTGGCAATGTTAATGGTAATTTTTACTTAGCACAATCCTACAAATTTACCAGATTTATTGAACTTAATTTCAAAACTTGTCACAATAGGGTTTAAATTTACAACATTTGGGGTGTTAATCCATTATCCTAACCATTACATGATGGCATGCAGCATTGCTTACTCTCTACTGATGAGCTCATTCATCAAAGTACAAATATGCAATAAGAAAGTGAGATCATCACATAGGCAGCTCGAGGAAGATGCAGAGAATTAGCAATGTATCACCTTGAAGTGCAAGTTAAAAGTCTATAATGTGGTGATGCTCCCATGTTTTTTGTACAGCTACAAAGCATGGATGCAAGGCAGGCTCCACAGGAAAGAATGCAACAAATTCTAAACTTGATAAACGTGATTGATATTATAAGGTTCAAATTTTGGACACCCATCTAAAGTCCTTGACAAGAAGCCTGAGCCATTTTCAAGCTTAATTTGTTTACTGCTGTGGAGTGATGATTCAGGGCTTACACTTGCCAGATGGAGGGTGTGGGAATTCACAATTCCTCCGCAGAGTCAATCCAGAAGTATATTTCCCCTCACTTGAACCCGCTTCCACCTCTACCCCTGCACACCCCACCCTTGCAACCCCAGTTTTAGCTTCAAGCCGACAGTCTTAGTTGTACAATTCTCTAGGACACTAATTCTAGTCTGAATTAAATGCAGCCGATCCCAATGGAACAGTCAACTCTTTCCCCAGTACTGGTGCCAGTGCCTCATGAATGAAATCCTTGTCTCCCACACCACTCTTTGAGCCATGCATTCAACTCTCTGATCTGTTTGACCCTATGCCAATTTGTGCATGGCTCAGGTAATAATTCAGAGATTATTACCTTTGAAGGCTCTGCTTTTTAATTTGGACTCAAACACCCTCAGCAGAATCTCATTCCTCATTTTACCTCTGCAGTTGGTTCAGACGGGAATCACAACAACTGGATCTTCCCCCTCCCACTCCAATTTCCTTTCCAGCCATGAGGAGATGTCTTTAAACCTCGCACCGGGAAGACAACACAATCTTCAGAACTCCCGATTGCAGCTGTGGCCAACATATCTACCCTCCCCCCCACCCCCCCCCTCACAACCGACTGTACTGTCCCTTACCACGACCACATTCCTTTTCAGTCCCCTCACTTGAATGGGCTCCTTGTACCGCCGTGCTATGGTCAGTTTGTTTATCCACCCTGCAGACTTTGCTATCATCCACACAGGGAGCAAGAACCTTGTTAGATAAGGGCAAAGGCCAAGGTTCCTCCAGCACTGCACCTGGAGTCGCTTTAGCTTTCTGGCTCATTCACACCCTCCTCTCCTTAACCGCTAACCAGACCTGTACCACTTCCTAAGGGATGTGACTGCCTCATGGATCAAAGTGTCCAGCTAACTCTCCCCCTCCCTGATGCCCCATAATGTCTGCACCTCAGATTCCAGTTCCACAACTCTGAGCTAAAGTTTCTCAAGATGTAGACACTTACTGCAGATGTGGTTGTCCGGGATCACAATGCACTCCACAAACTACTATATGCTGCAGTTGTGCCATGCCACCTGCACTGCCATCTCTACATAACCCGGCTTTATTTAATTAATTAGGCTATATATTTAATCAAATTAGCTTATAGTTGCTAGTCTATTAACTAATTACTTAATATCGTGTAAATTATAGGTAGAATAAATTAAATATTTACCTGTAACACAAACCACTACAAGTATTAGAGGCAAAAAACTTCACCTCCTTCCCTCCTCTGTACCATAATCCCATTTGCACCAGATTTCCGACTGTTTACAATGCACTGTGTTCTGCAAACACTCTGTGCCATAACCACTCAAATCCCACCATGGCAGCTGGTGGAATTTAAATTTAATTATTTTGTGTAAAAGCTAATCTCAGATTCATGCCACCATTACTATCATTGATTGTCATAAAAATCCAGCTGGTTCACCGATGTCATTTAGGGAAGGAAATCTGTCATCTTTATCTGGTCTGTGACATGCCTTACATGTGACTCCAGACCTACAGCAATGTGGTTGACTCTTAACTGCCCTCTGAAATGGCCTAGCAAGTCATTCAGTTGTCAAGGGCAAATAGGGATGGGCAAAAATGCTGGTCTTACCAGCGATGCCCGCATCCCATGAAAGAATAAACAAAAACACGATGGGCCGAAAAGCCTCTTTCTGCGTGGTAACAATTCTGTGATTCTGAGAAATACACTAGAGCATCAATTTGCATTTACAAAGTGTCTTTATGATACTTCACAGAGGAGAAGAGGAGTCAGCACTGAATCTTTGCATGGTGGTGAGTAGAGGTGACTGAAGATTTGGTTCAAGTATGTTTTGAGAAGGCATTTAAAGATGAGGAAGGAGATAGAGAAGTGGCGGGGATTTAAGAGTGAATTCCACTGAGGAAGCTGAAGATTCCAACATTGAAGTTGGAGCAAAGGGAACGGTGGATGCATAGGAGGCCAAAGACAGAGAACTGGAGGGATGCAAGGTTGCAGAAAATTACAGAAGGAGGGGTGAGACAAAGCGGTATTTATAGATGAATGTAAAGATTTTAAATCCAAGCTATTGGGGTACAGGCAGCTGGTGTAGGTCAACAAGGTGCATGATAGGTGAATGGAACTTAATGTGGATAGCATTCAGGTGGCGGAGCTTTGGATGGTTTGGAGTTTATGAAGAGGGTAGGAGAGGAAACCATCAAGGGTGGCATGCAGAACTTGAGTCTAGTAGTGAATCCATGACTTTTCATGTCAAACAAGCAGTTTTACAGGATGGAACTAGTTGTGGAGTTGAGGACACGGTGGAGGGGTGGAGCTGTATGTCAGCAGCATATATGTGGAAGCTATGAATGATATTACCAAAAGACAATAGGTAAGGAAGAAGAATGAACAAAGGATAGCTTCTTGAGGAATTCTGGAGGTGACTGAAGATGAGCTAGATGAGAAATCATTGCTGCAGATGTGCTGGTTGCAATGAGACAGGTATAATTAGAACTATCCAAGGGCAGCTCGAAATAAAGGAAACCAGAGAAGGAGAATAGTGTGAAAGATTGTATGAAATGGCATTGAGAGGCTCATTCACTGTTGTCAGGTCAAAATACTGGAACTCCCTCCCTGACAGCACTAACAGGTTTACCTACACCACAGGGACTGCAGTGGTTCAAGGCAACAGCTCACCACCACCTTAGAGTCATAGAGAGATACCGCACTGAAACAGGCCCTTTGGCCCACCGAGTCTGTGCCAACCATCAACCACCCATTTATACTAATCCTACATTAATCCCATATTCCCTACCACATCCCAAAATTCTCCTACCACCTAACTACACTAGGGGCAATTTACAATGGCCAATTTACCTATCAACCTGCAAGTCTTTGGCTGTGGGAGGAAACCAGAGCACCCGGCGGAAACCCACGCGGTCACAGGGAGAACTTGCAATCTCCGCACAGGTAGTACCCAGAACTGAACCCAGGTTGTTGGAGCTGTGAGGCTGCGGTGCCAACCACTGCGCCACTCTTGCACCTTCTTACGGGCAGTTAGGGATAGGCAATAAATGCTGGTCTTGCCAGCATTGCCCACATGCCAGGAATGGATAAAAATAAGGTCAAGAAGGACAAGAACTGTTAATGTGCCATAGAGAATAGATATCTTAGTCACTTTGATCGGAGCAGTCTTGGTGCTTTGATCCTGTCAGAAACTGGATTGAAGAGATCTGAAAAGGTAGTTGTACGTAAGTATCGTCACAACAGAACTCCACATGCTGACATTGACATTTCTGGGTTTAATTACTGTTAATCTTAATCTTTCCAGTGGTAATTATTGTGGTTTATCCTAAAGTCAGATAGATTGATTATCAAACATGCTGGTAAAATATAGTGTAATCAACATAGGCTGGGGAACTTGAAGAATTAATTCAATAGCACTTGCAAAACAAAAATGACGAAAATTCGACGAGGCCCAGTAACAGGCGTGCGGATCGCAATGCGCAATTAACATTTGCAGGTTGAAAGTAATGCAGGCAGCAAGCAAACTTCATGCTACCTGCTTATTTCCATGATCGTGGTGTGCAGCCCAGTGCTAAACATACTACTGAGTGGCTGCGTGCTCAGCAGGGGTCCCAAGTCTGTGCGAGCCTCGCACCAATAAAGCTAGCCTGCATTTCTTAAAGCCAGGCTGCACCACTTAAAGGGTAAGTGTATTTTGCTGCAACAACTCTTTCAATGGGCTGGGAAAGACATTAGCCACAGGAAGAAACCCGAGTAATTTTTTTATTCATTCAGTCTTGGGATATGAGCGTCGCTGGTAAGGCCAGCATTTGTTGCCCATCCCTAATTGCCCTTAAGAAGGTGGTGGTGAGCTGCCTTCTTGAACTGCTGCAGTCCATCTGGTGCAGTTACATCCACAATGCTTTTTCATGTAGAGGTTTGAGACAACCGAGTGGCTTGCTACACCATTTCAGACGGCAGTTAAATGTCAACCACATTGCTGTGGATCTGGAGTCATGTATAGGCCATAGTGGGTAAAGATGGCAGATTTTCTCCCCTGAAGGACATGAGTGAACCCATTGGGTTTTTCCAATAATCCAGTAGTTTCATGGTCACCATTACTGAGACCAGCATTTTATTCCAGATTTATTAATTAATTGAATTTAAATTCCCACAACTGCTATGGTGGGATTTGAACTCACATCTCCAGAGCATTAATCTAGGTCTCTGGATTACTAATTCAATAACAGCACCATTAGGCCACCATCCTCAATCATGGTGCAGGGAACTAGAGAGATTACTCCTAGGTTCTCGGATGCAGTGCTGAAGGCCTTGGTCCAGGAGGTTGAAAAAAGAAGAGGGGTGAGATATCTGCGTGCAGCCAGCTGGCCCTCCAGACAGAAAAGGCAGTGGAAGTAGACGGCCACAGAGGTCAATGCCAGACGTCTGGCCTCGAGGACCTGGATATAGTGCCAGAAGAAGTTTAATTACTTCACTCGAGTGGCCAAGGTCAGTGAATGCATCCTCAAGTGTCATATTCTAGTATCTGAATCACTAACCTCATACACTGCTGAATGCACTATACCCCCAACCCTCACCTATCAATCATCTCCAGCAATCAGGACTCGTGCCTAACATTCATACCTCACCCTCACACACTTACCACTTCTACAAGCCTCACACCCACATCTTGCAGCTTCCAAATACTTCCAACTTTTCAGCTCTGACAGGTACATAGAATCATTGAATCAGAGAATTATAGAATCAATCACAGAATCATCACCCTAACCACATTGCAGCACACTCACTGACACACCTTCCTCTCTTTTGCAGGACTAGGTGGCCCTTAACAAGAGGCAGCAGCAATGAGCCTGCAGGAGACAAGCACAGTTGCAAGTCCTCACTGCCTTGGAGGAGACGGTGCTCGGTATTGTTGGTGCAGCAGTCACTGAGACCATCCAGGATGACTGTACGTTCCTGCATTATGCAACTTCTCAAATCCCACTTCTCTCTCATCCCGCAATCTGCTATGATGCATAAGCTGCAGATGGTCCAACCATTCACCTCTTGCTTTCTCCCCACCCCTCCTTCCTTCATATCAACCCTTCCCTTGTGCATTTATACTTTCAAATACCCAGGAATTGCAGCCTGACCAGCCAGTGATGCCTGAGGATAAAGGCCCAGAGGAATAACAGACTTCTGCAGAAGAAACACTGTCCTTTGAGCATTATGAAATTGACTTGGAGACAGCAACCATTCCAAATCTGAACTTGGATTTTGTTTTTCCCACTCCAGGAGAGTTGAAGTAGGACTTCAAGTAGGGCGGCACAGTGGCGCAGTGGTTAGCACCGCAGCCTCACAGCTCCAGCGACCCGGATTAAATTCTGGGTACTGCCTGTGTGGAGTTTGCAAGTTCTCCCTGTGTCTGCGTGGATTTCTTCCGGGTGCTCCGGTTTCCTCCCACAGCCAAAAGACTTGCAGGTTGATAGGTGAATTGGCCACTATAAATTGCCACTAGTATAGGTAGGTGGTAGGGGAATATAGGGACAGGTGAGGATGTGGTAGGAATATGGGATTAGTTTAGGATTAGTATAAATGGGTGGTTAATGGTCGGCACAGACTCGGTGGGCCGAAGGGCCTGTTTCAGTGCTGTATCTCTAAATCTAAAATCTAAAAATCTAAATCTTCTGCCTGCGCCCTCAATGCACCACGACCTCTGGCATAAGCTCTTTGTAAATGGACAGCTCCCAGTGCAAATTGCCACCAGCAAGAGAGCTCACCTCTGTCATTCATGAAACTTGGGCCACCCAAAGAGGCAGCTACAAAGGTCAAGGGACATTTTTAATGTTAGTCCTCAGACTAAACTTTTGGAGGAGACAGAGGTGCCCATCATTTGGTCTTTTCCCACCAAAAGGGGCATCAGTGGGCCTTCTGTTCTTCACCAGGTATGATCATTAACTTGATGCTTCCTGTGTAAAAATAGCCAAAGAATCTTGAAGTGGGATATCATCTGGTTTCATAACTGGTTTAATAAAAACATAGAGCCAGATTTTGCCATATCAGGCTAAATAGTGGAAGCGACATGCAATACATAACTAAGTGATCCCACAACCAACAGTCCAAAGCTGTGAAGTCCTGCCACATCCAGTCGTGAATGGTGAATGAAAATCCCCATCCTCAGTGATGCCGGAGCCCAGCAACTGAGTGCAAAAGACAAGGCTTAAGTATTTCCAACCATATTTATCCAGAATTGCCGAGTGATGATCCATCTCGGCCTTGTCCTGAGGTCCCCACGATCACAGAAGCCAGTCTTCAGCCAATTCAATTCAGTCCACGTCATATCAAGAAATGGCTGAGCGCAATGGATACAGCAACAGTTATGGGCCGCGACAATCCCCCAGTTGTAGGGCTGAAGACTTGTGCTCCAGGACGAGCCGTGCCTCTAGTCGTGCTGTTGCAGTATAACTACAACACTGGCACCTCCTCAACAAGATGGAAAATTTCCCAGGTTAAGTCCTGTCCACAAAAAGCATGCAAAATCCAATACAGCAAATTACTGTGCCATCAGCCGACTCTCAATTAGTAAAGTGATGTATCGTATCATCGACAGTGCTATTAGGCGGCATTTACTCACCAACAACCTCACCAATGTTCACATTGGGTTCCGCCGGGACATTTGGCTCCAGACGTTAGTACAGCCTTAGACAAACATGGACAAAAGTGCTGAAATGCAGAGGTTGAGGTGAGAGTGACTACCCTTCAAATAAAGGTAGCATTTGATCAAGCGTGCCAGAAAGGAGCCCTCGTAAAATTGAAGTCAATCAGAAACAGGGGGGAAAGCTCTTCAATGGCTGGAGTCATACATAGCACAAATATTACTATGGTTGTTGGAGGCCAATCATCTCAGCCCCAGGATATCATTGCAGGAGTTCCTCGCGGAAGTGTCCTATATCCAATCATCTTCAGCTGCTTCATCAATACCCTACCCGCCATCGTAAGGTTAGAAGTGGGAATGCTTGCTGATGATTGCACAACTCCATTCCCAATTCCTCAGATAATGAAGTAGTACGTGCTCACATGCAGCAAGACTTGGACAACATTCAGGCTTGAGCTGATAAATGACAAGTAACATTCGTGCCACACAAGAGCTTAGCAATACTGGCCGAATGTTTTATGCCCCCCCCAAGAACGGGAAGGTGGTGGGGGGGGGGGGTGTAAAATGGAGCAGGAGCCTTGAGAGGCCCTTCCCGACCTGCTCCTGCCTCTTCCTGCCACTTTACGCAGGGCGGCGGTGGCGATAAACGGCTCGCCCACCCCAGGCCAAGCACCACCGGGATTTTAACTGTAGCCGGTCAGGCGGCTCAGGCCCGAGAGATGCTGCCTGACAAAGGCAGGTGGCTCTCTGATGGCCTGGTGGGGGGGGCGGTGGGGCTCCTGATAAAGCACCCTGTGCCTAATGGAGGGTCGCCCTCACTGCCCCAATCACCCCCAGCACCCAACACGCCCCCCTCTTCCACCCAACTGACCACCCTTGCCTCGCCGGGGCCTAACCGATCACCCCGACAAGGCACCAAAAACTTACCTTAATTCCAAGGCTCCCCGACATCTTCTTTGCGATGGCTGGGTTGCAATCCCAGCCGTGGCCACCATTCCTGGTGGCGCTGCTGGGACAGAGAGCTGCCAGCAGCTCCCTGAGACGGGACCTCCTACCTCAATGAGTTGGAAGTCCCACCTCAGACCATTTAAAGGCTTGGGGACTGCAAAATGCAGATCGGATCCCCAGGCCAGGCGGAGGCGGGTTCATCACCGACTTTTCAGTCAGTGGATGACTCCCATCCACCAGGGGTAAAATTCCACCCACTGTCTCCAACAGGAAAGAATAGAGCGGGGCCTGCTGCAGCGGCAGTGGTCTGGAGCGCAGAACGTGTGAGAGCGCTGGTTTGAGCAGCAGCAAGAAGGCAGGGGAAGGGGGAAAAATGGAGGAGGGGAAAGGGGGTTAAAAGGGTAAAAAGAGGGAGGGGAAAGGGGATTAAATTGGGTAAAATGGAGGCGGGGAAAGGGATAAAATTGGGAGGAGGAATGAGGAAAAATGGGGAGGGGAAAGGGGTTAGATGGGGATCAGGGGATAAAATGGGGAAGGGAGTAAAATGAGGGAGGGGAGGGGAGGGTATTAAATGGGAGAGGGGAGATGAAATAAAAAGGAGGATGGGGTAAAATGGGGAGCAGTTCAGAGGCCAAGTATTCTGCAGCGAATAACTCACCTTCTGATTTCCTAAAGCTTTTCCACCATTTACAAGGCACAGTGGCGCAGTGGTTAGCACCGCAGCCTCACAGCTCCAGCGGCCCGGGTTCAATTCTGGTTACTGCCTGTGTGGAGTTTGCAACTTCTCCCTGTGTCTGCGTGGGTTTTTGCCGGGTGCTCCGGTTTCCTCCCACCACCAAAAGACTTGCAGTTGATAGGTAAATTGGCCATTATAAATTGCCCCTAGTGGTGGTAGGGAAATATAGGGACAGGTGGGGATGTTGTAGGAATATGGGATTGGTGTAGGATTAGTACAAATGGGTGGTTGATGGTCGGCACAGATTCATTGGGCCGAAGGGCCTGTTTCAGTGCTGTATCTCTAAATAAAAAAAATAAGTCAGGAGTGTGATAGACTACTCTCTACTTGCCTGAATGAGTGCAGCTCCAACAAAACTCAAGAAGCTTGACACCATCCAGGATAAAGCAGTCCGCTTGATTAGCCCCCCATTCATCACCTTCAACAGTGGCAAGTTGAATCCAAAATTGGTTCAGAGGAAGGAAGCAAAGGGTGAAGGATATGTGTTTTTGTGACTGGACAGCATTTCTGGTGGATTTCTGCAGGGCTCAGTCCTTGGTCCTTTGCTCTTTGTGGTATATATATCAATATATGTATGTAGTAGGTATGATTAAGAAGTTTGCAGATGATACAAAAATTGGTCGTGTGGTTGCAAATGAAGAAAAAAGCTGTAGACTGCAGGAAGATATCAATGGACTGGTCAGGTAAGAGGAACAGTAGCAAATGGAGTTCAATCCAGAGAAGTGTGAGGTAAATGCATTTGGGAAAGGCTAACAAGGCAAAGGAATACACAATAAATGGTAGGATATGAGAGGTGAAGAGAAACAGAGGGATCTTGAAGTGCATGTCCACCGATTTTTGAAGGTGGCTGGACAGGTAGATAAGGTAGTTAGAAGACATACAGGATACTTGCCTTCATTAGCCGAGGTACAGAATTTAAGAGCTCAGAGGTTATGCTGGAACTGTATAAAACATTAGTTAGGCCACAACTGGAGTACTGCATGCAGTTCTGGTCATCACACCATAAGAAAGATGTGATTGCACTAGAGAGGGTACAGAGTAAATTCATGAGGGTGTTGCCTAGACTGGAGGATTTTTGTTATGAGGAAAGATTGGATAGCCTAGAGTTTTTTTTTGGAATAGAATCGGCTGAGGGGAGACCGAATTGAAGTGGATACAATTAAGAGGGTTCTAGATAGAGTGGAGAGGAATGTCCTATTGCCCTTGGTTGAGAGGTCCATAATGATGGGACATAGATTTAGAGTAGGAGGTCTAGAGGGGATTTGAGGGGATCTGGAACTCACTGCTGAAAGGGTGGTAGAGGCAAAACCCTCCTAACATTTTAAAAGTACTTGGGATAGGCACTTGAAATGCTGTAATCTACTAGGCTATGGACCAACAGCTGGAAAGCTTTAAGATCTGAATGGCTACTGCACTGACAGCAAAGTGTCAGGCAAGCCCCTGCACCTGCCAAGAATGAGAAAAATTAATTTCGCCACATGAACATTGATTTTAAACTATTGTTGATGAAGAAAGAACTTGCTTTAAAAAAACAATTGGAAACTTTGGCTGGAGAGAGACATTAGCATATCAACAGACAAGTACTTCAAAGGACAAAGGAGCTATTCCCTGCTCCAATTTAATCCACAATGGACTTTTGATTATCAGACATTGAAGGTGGAAAGGCTAGCATTCCAGGTTAACTGTAAATATGGCCGAATACACAAGCAGACATGATCGGATAAGTTTGAGCACATGACTGGCTGACTGTTGAGGTTTTTTTGAATTTGCACTTCCAACAGGGATTTTGAATTCAGAAAGCTATTTTCTCCTGGACTGAGAACTCCTCCCTCCTGTCTGCTCTCATCTCGCTCTCACCAGCTTCAGAAACTATTGAAGACATATGAACCCCAAGAGAGAAAAGTCTCCTACAGTGAACAAAGTTTAAGAAGAATACTGGGCCCCAACGAAAAGAGAGACAACTTACAAAAGGACGAGAGTGTGCTTGAAGCACAGTAAACAAGAAACTCTTCTGATATTGCCGCAAACCTCTCCATTTTATTTTTCTTTTGCTCTTTTCTGTCCCTATTTGCATGTGCGTAGCGCATATGCATGCTGGCCTGGGGCATGGCGTGTATCCATAGGCGTTAACCGAATTAGAGTTTAAGTTTTAATAAAATTTCACTTTTCTTCTTTAAACCTAAGAAAGCCTGTTTTATGCTCATTTCTTTGCCTTAAAATTGCAAAATGGTGAACAAGGATTCACCAAAAGGGAAGCTCAAAACACAATGTGTTTAAAAACTAAAACATATTACAATAAGACCAGGTGAAGACAGTAAAAGACCCCGAGACACATTTCTCACCTGGTCGTAACAAAAGACATTTATAAAATACATATTTATTATGTTACGACCAGGTAAGAAAGAGGACTAGGGTTCCCTTTCAGCCTTCACCTGGTCTTACTGTAACAGGGATACAGGGTTTTATTTTTAAAGACACTGGCCAGGATATTATCCCACCCCAACGAGCTGGATGGTGGCGGGGGCGGGGGGTGGCGTAAAATGGAGCGGGAGGCTCCTGAAGGCTTTTCCGACCCCCTCCCACCACTTAATGGCCTTTGCCCACCTCCACACGGATTTTACGCGTGGCAAGTAGGTGTCCTGGAGCTGGGAAAAGCTACCTGAGAAAAGCAGGCAGCTTCCAATCTTCTTGTGGGGTGGGGGGGGGGTTGGGGTGCCCCTGCTCATCGGGGTGCCTGATGGAGGACTGCCCCCGATACTCCAACTACCCCCAAGACCCAACACACCCCCCTTCCCTGCAAACGACCACCCTTGCCTTGCTGGGGCCCAACCAATTACCCCCGGCGAGGCAACCAAAACTTACCTTTCCTCCCGGCTCCCCGACATCTTTTCTGGACGCTCGGCTGTAGTCCCAGCAGTGGTCACCGCTCCCGGTGATGCTGCTGGGACTAAGATTTGCTGGCCCGATGATTGGCTGGCAGCTCAATGAGGCGGACTTCCTCCCTCAAGCGGGAGGAAGTCCTGCCTCAGAACAATTAAAGCCTGGGGACCTGTAAAATATGCAACAGATCCCCAGGCGAGGTGGAAGCGGGTTTGCCACTGACTTTTACATCGGAAGTCGGCTCCCGTCCACCCACCGTAAAATTCCGGTCACCGTGTTTTGAGCTCCCCTTTGGTGAATCCTTGTTCACCGCTTTCCAATTATAAGGCAAAGAAATGAGCATAAACAGGCTTTCTTAGGTTTAAAGAAAGGTGAAATTTTATTAAATTTAAACTTAAACTTTAGTTCAGTTGACACCTATGGATACACGATGCGTCCACACTAACATGCATACGCGAAACACACATGCAAATGGAGACAGAAAACAGCAGAAAAAAATTAAAGTGGAAAGGTTTGAGGCAATATCTAAAGAGTTGTTACGGTTCTTCGAGCTCACTGTAGAGTCCTTTTGTAGGTAGATTCTTGCTTTTCATTGGGGTCCTGTATTCTTCTTAAACCTTGTTCACTGTAGGAGACTTTTCTCTCTTAGGGTTCATGTGTCTTCAGTGGGTTTTTGAAGTTCCATGAGAAAGAGATGGAAGCCGACAGGAGAGGCTGTGGTGAGCCGACAGGAGAGGTCTTTTCAATCCAGGAGCAAACAGCTTTCTGCCAGCTCAGACATTGTCTCTACAATTTAAAGCTCCCCAAGTTGGCCAGCAGGATAGTCACATGACCAACTGGTTTGACCAGGTCTGTTCTGTGTATTGTATTGGAGCAGGGGATAGCTCCTTTGTTCCAACACTGTCTGTTAATATGCAAAAATGTATTTCCAGCCAGGGGCCTGGCAACCCCTTGTAACAGTGGGCTGTCCGTCCCCGGCAACAGCGTCAGCTGCCTGTGCACAGGCGGAAACACCATTTTTAAAGGGCTGTTAGCCCTAACAGCTAATTTAAATATTTAAAAGTAAAGTTAATTTAAAAAAAATACAATTCTTTTGCCCCTCTCACACCCCCTCCCCATAACAATTAAATTAATTATTTGCCCTTCCCTCCCACAGAAATGCTTACCTTTACCATTTGCCCTTCCCCCCTGCCAAAACTGCACAAGCTTTCAACTACAACCCTTCCTCCCATCTCCTACACCCAGGACGTTACTTTGACCCTGTTCTCCCACCTCCCCCCTCACTGATAAACTTACCTTCTTCTCCCTCCCCACCAGTGTGGCACCTTGTTTCCCCAGACAGGGATCAGAAGGTACGGGAGTGCCGGCCAGCGGCACGAAGATCACAGCGGAACAGTGGGCGGCAATGTGAGGTTCATTAATTAGTTCATTTTAATTTAGTTAAATATTCAAATTGGGATCCCGTCGCTGTGCATCGGGGGTGGGGGGGGGGGCCACTACAAGGCCTCGCCGCCGCCAGTAATATCGGGCCTGGCCCTCCAGGCATCAGGGTGCATGGCAGCCCTCTCCCGGAGGCATCTTCAGGCACCCCCTGCCATGGAACCCAATGCCTGGGGGAGAACAAAATCCAGCCCTGTGTGTGCATTATGGAACTATTAGAACATCAACATAATTTTCAAGGCCTCAGCCCTCAAGTTCCTCTCCAGTGGAATATGGAACATTGTATGCAACAAGCATAGCACATAAATGCAGAGGGCCTCGCTGGCCAATACATAGTTTACCTGCACCTCATGTATATCCGTACTACGAGCACACAGCATTATATTTACGACCCCTGCATGTATACATGCATACACTTTTTGACATTTATATAAGGGTAATGTGATTTTAAAATTCTCATCCTTGTTTTCAAATTCCTCTATGGTCTCACCCTGTCCTATCTCTGTAACCTCGTCCACCCCTACAACCCTCTGAGATCTCTGGCTGGATTTTACCATAGGCGGACGGGACATCGCCACCGATGTAAAAGTTGGTGGCAAACCCGCTTCCGCCCGTCCCGGGGATCCAACTCGCATTTTACGCGTCCCCGGGCTTTAATTGTCCTGAGGCGGGACTTCCACCTGCTTGAGGGAGGAAGTCCCATCTCAGTGAGCTGCCGGCCAGTCACAGGCCGGCAGTTCTCAGTCCCAGCAGTGCCACTGGGAGCAGCGGCCACTGCTGGGACTGCAGCCCAGCCTACGACATGGAGCCAGGAGTGAAGGTAAGTTGGGCATGCCTCACAAGGGGGACCGATCGTGCCCTGGTGAGGCAAGGGTAGCTGTTTGGTGGGGGGGGCGTCTTGGGTCCTGGGGTTGGGTTGAGAGGCAGGGCAGCCCTCAATCGGGCACCCTGTGCCTGAATGCTATGGCACCCCCCCAGGGCATGGAAAAGTTGGCAGCTATAGCTGGGTGGCCTTTCACATACCCAGCATGCCCGTTTGCCACGGGTAAAATACCCGTGGAGGCAGGCGAGGGCCCTTAGGTGGCCATTAAGTGGCCACTTAAGTGCCTCGATTGGTCTGGGACGGGCGGGCCGGCCATTTTCTGAGCCCCCGCCACCCCCGCTGACCGCAGTAAAGTTGGCCGGAGGCGGGAGCAGGGTGGGAAGGCCTCCCAGAGCCTCCTGCTCGATTTTACACTGCCCCCATCCGCCCCCACGCCACCATCCAACCTGCTGATGCGGCATAAAATTCAGCCCTTCTGCACTCCCACACTTCTGGCCTCTTATGCATCCCCAATTTTCATCGATCCACCATTGACGGCTGAGCTCTCAGCTGCCTAGGCCTAAAACTCTGGAATTCCCTCCAGAAACCTCTCCACCTCTCACTCTTTTAGGTCAAGCCCAGGAATCAGCCTAGTAAACCTCTGAACTGCTTCCAATGCAAGTATGTCCCTGCTTAAATAAGGTGACCAAAACTGTACACAGTACTCTAGGTACAGTCTCACCAAAGCCATGTACAGTTGAAGCAAGGCATCCCTAGTTTTATACTCCATCCCCTTGCAATGACGGCCAGCATTCCATCTGCCTTCCTAATTACTTGCTGTAGCTGCATACTGCCTTTCTGTGATTCATGTATCATCAGCAAATTTGCCTGCAATACAGTCGGTCCCTTCATCCAAGTCAAAAACATAGATTGTAAATTGTTGAGGCCCCTGCACTGATCCCTGCAGTAATCTACAAGGTACAGTTTATCATCCTGAAAATGACCCATTTATCCCACTCTGTTTCCTGTTAGTTAGCTAATCCTCTATCCATACTAATATATCACCCCCAACATCATGTGCTCTTATTTGTGCAGTAACTATTTATGTGGCAACTTATCGAATACCTATTGGAACTCCAAATACACTACATCTACTGGTTCCCCTTTATCCACCCTGCTTGTTACATTCTCAAAGAACTCTAATAAATTTGTCAAACATGATTTCCTTTTCACAAAACCATGTTAACTCTTCCTGATTGTATTGTTATTTTTTTAGATGCCCTGCTACTACCTGTTTCATAATGGATTGTAATATTTTCCCAACAAGTTAGGCTAACTGGCCAGCTTTCCGTTTCCGTCCTTTCTTGAACTGAGGGGTTACATTTGCAGTTTTACAATCCACTGGGACCTTTCCAGAATCACGGGAATTTTGGAAGATTAAAACCAATGCATCCACTATCTCTGCGGCCACTTCCATTAAGATCCTCGGATGCAGGCCATCGGGTCCAGGGGCATTGTTAGCCTTTAGTCCCATTAGTTTTCTTTGTACTTTTTCTCTCGTGAAAGTGATTGGTTTAAGTTACTCCCTCCCTTTTGCCTCCTGATTTTCTACTATAATTGGGATGCTTTTTGTGTCTTCTAGTGAAGTTGGATACAAAATACCAGCTAAAAGCCTCTGCCATTTCCTTGTTTCCCATTATTAATTCCCCAGTCTCAACCTCTGAGGGACGAATGCTCACTTTAGCTACTCTTTTCCTTTTTATCTATTTGTAGAAGCTTTTACTGACTGTTTTTATATTTCTTGCTAGTTTTCTTTCATCCTCCAATTTTTCCCTCTTTATTTTATTTTTAGTCATCCTTTGTTGGTTTCTAAAATTTTCCCAATCTTCTGGCCTACCTCTAATCTTTGCAGCATTGCACACCTTTTCTTTCAACTTGATACCACCCTTAACTTCCTTAGTTAGCCACAGATGGTGCATCCTTCTGGTAGAGTCTTTCTTCCTCAATGGAATATATCTTTGTTGAGAGTTATGAAATATCTCCTTAAATGTCTGCCACTGCTGCTCTACCATCTTACCTTTTAACCTATTTTCCCAGTTCAATTTAGCCAACTCTGTAATTGCCTTTATTTAAGTTTAAGGCACTATTTATGGATGCACATTTCTTACCCTCAAACTGATGACTGGATTCTGTGGCGCCTCCCAGCGGTGGGCCAAAAAGGCAAGGAGACCCCCTGCCTCAGTCTTTCCGAGCTCCCCCCGTGCAGTCCTAGGCAGTTCTGGCACTTAAGTGCCTGGCCCCAGGATCCTGTCCCTTTAAAACAAGGATCCAATGTCAAAGACCTGCCGATCAATCACAGGGCCGGCAGCTCAGCAGTATCGGCAGCCCTACCGGGAGCAGTGGCCATTGCCAGTACTGCTGAGGCCTTGGTCACAGGCTTCGCACTGGAACCCCAGACCAGAGATAGATGAGGCGGGATTGCCAGGGCCAGTCTGGAAGGCCCTGGCAAGGAGGGCAAGTGGGGGGATGTAGTGGAAGGGTGGGCGTTAAGTGCAGGGAGAGGGAGGTCCAGAGAGTTGGAATTTTTTCCCGGTGGGGGTCCTCCGTGGGCCACAGATTGCCCAATGAGGAGGGACTCCCCCAGTTGTACAACTGGGCAATCTCCCTGCTTGGTGGAGGCACTCCCCACCGCTGATTAAATCCCAGCGGCGGGGGGATGAGGCTCTTAAGTACTATTACAACTTAAGAGCCTCAATTGGCCTCTGGTCAAAATGGCCGTCGTCAGCCTACCCCAACCCTGACAAAATCACTTGGCGATGGGGAAGCGACAGGCCCACCACCCCCCACCCCCCACCTTCCATTAGAATTCTATGGGCCCTCTTGCCTCCGACCCTGTCTCAGGGGGCCCATAAAATCCAGCCCTGAATGTGAAATTCTATCATGTTATGATCACTCTTGCCTAGAGGATCCTTTGTTTTGAGGTCTTTAATTCATCTGCCTCATTACACAATGCCAGGTCCAAAATAGCTAGTCCCTGGTCGGTTATAGAATGTATTTTTCTAAGAAACTGTCCCAAATACACTCCATGAACTCATCCTCCAGGCTACCTTTGCTAATTTGATTTTTCCAATCAACGTGAAGATTAAAACCATCTACTATTATTGCTGCATCTTTCTTGCAAGCCCCATTATTTCTTGTTGTATACTCTGTCTTACTTTGTAACTACCATTAGGTGGCCTATAAACTACTCCCACCGGTGACTTCTTTCCTTTGCTATCTCTTATCCCTACCCAAAGTGTTTCTACTTCTTGATCTTCTGAACCAAGATCATTTCTCACTATTGTAGTGATCTCTTTATTAACAGAGCTACCCCATCTCCTTTTCCTTTCCTCCTGTCCTTCCAAAATGTCAAATACTCTTGGATATTCAGTTACCAGTTTTGGTCACCTTGCAACCATGTCTCTGTAATGGCTATCATATACTCATTTATTTCTATTTGTGCTATCAATTCATCCATCTTGTTATGAATGCTGTGTGCATTCAGATACAGAGCCTTTAATTCTGTCGTCTTACCATTTTTCCCTACTCTGACCTTATTTGCTGGTGTACGCTTATGTTTATACGCTCTGTCCCTTCCTGTCACACTCTGGTTCTCATAACCCATATCATTACCTTGCATTGCTTCTTTGTCCTTTCTCTTTAACTTTCCAAATCTCCCCTCACGTGAATCCTCCCCCAACTATTCAGTTTAAAGCCCTCTCTACTGTCCTATTTATACAATTCGCTAGGACACTGGTCCCAATGCATTTCAGGTGAAGGTTGTCCCAATGGTATAGCTCCTTGTTTCCCCAGTACTAGTGCTCATGCTCCATGAATCAAAATCCACTTCTCCCACACCATTCTTTGAGCCAGGCATTCAACTCTCTGATCTTATTTACACTATGCCAATTTGCTCGTGGTTCAGGTACTAATCCAGGGTTAATTAACTTTGTGGTCCTGCCTTTTAATTTAGCCCCTAGCTGCTCATGCTCCCTCAGCAGAATCTCTTAGTCCTACCTATGTTGTTGGTACCTACATGGGCCATGACAACTGGATCCTTCCCCTCCAGTTCCAAGTTCCTCTCCAGCCCTGAGGAGATGTCTTTAACCCAGGCACCGGGCAGGCAATGCAGCCTTCTGGACTCACAATCTCAGCTGCAGAGAACATTATCTATCCCCCTAACGATACTGTCCCTTACTACAACTGCATTCCTGTTCCCTCCCCCTCACTTGAATGGCCCCTGTACCATGGTGCTGTGTGATGTTTTCTCATCCTGCCTGCAGTTCTTGCTCTCATCCACACAAGCTGCAAGAACATTGAACCTGTTGGACAATTGCAAGGGGTGAGGGTCTTCCAGTGCTGCCTTCTGTATCCCCATACCTGCCTCTCTTGCGGTCACACCATCCTGTTCCTGACCACAGACCAAATCAGAGGTACCTAGCCTAAGGTGCGTGACTGCCTCATGGAACAAAGTGTCCAGGTAGCTTTCCCCTTCCCTGATGCATCGCAGTGTCCAAAGCTCGGACTCAAGCTCTTGTGAGCAAAAGTTCCTCAAGCTGTAGACACTTAATGTAGATGTGCTTGCTTTGGAATACACAGGTGTCTACCAGCTTCAACTACAACACAAGGCCAGCCCTGCCATCTTTACTGTGTTTTATTTAACCAATTAGGTTTAGAAATATCATTCAACAATTACCTGTAGTTATATAGAGTCATAGAGTCATACAACAGGCCCTTCGGCCCATCGTGTCTGTGCCGGCCATCAAGCACCTAACTATTCTTGTCCCATTTTCCAGCACTTGGCCCGTAGCCTTGTATGCTATGGCATTTCAAGTGCTCATCTAAATACTTCTTAAATGTTGTGAGGGTTCCTGCCTCTACCACCACTTCAGGCAGTGTATTCCAGATTCCAACCACGCTCTGGGTGAAAAATCTTTTCCTCAAATCCCCTCTAAACCTCCTGCCCCTTACCTTAAATCTATGCCTCCTGGTTATTGACCCCTCCACTAAGGGAAAAAGTCTCTTTCTCTCTCACCTATCAATGTCCCTCATAATTTTGTATACCTCAATCATGTCCCCCCTCATCCTTCTCTGTTCCAAGGAAAACAACCATCGCCTTTTCAGTCTCTCTTCATAGCTGAACTGCTTCAGCCCAGGCAACATCCTGATGAATCTCCTCTGCGCCCTCTCCAGTGCAATCACATCCTTCCTATAGTGTGGTGCCCAGAACTGTACACAGTACTCCAGCTGTGGCCTAACTAGCATTTTATACAGCTCCATCATAACCTCCTGCTCTTATATTCTATGCCTCGGCTAATAAAGGTAAGTATTCCATATGCCTTCCTAACCACCTTATCTACCTGTGCTGCTGCTTTCAGTTATCTATGGACAAGTACACCAAGGTCTCTCTGACACTCTGTACTTCCTTGTGTCCTACCATACATTGTATTTCCCTTGCCTTGTTAGTCCTCCCAAAATGCATCACCTCACACTTCTCAGGATTAAATTCCATTTGCCACTGCTCCGCCCATCTTACCAGCCCATCTATATCGTCCTGTAATCGAAGGAATATCATTTGGTTTAACGAGTTAAGCTACAAATTTAATGCAATACCTATATCTCTCCAGAACCAATTAAACTACTTCGCCATTTAGAAAGAAAAAAACTCAAAACTCACCAGTCTGCTCACCTAATTAATGCTGCTGGACTTCAGCTCTCACGTCTCACTGCTGGTCTCTGCCTCCCTTTCTCATACCACTCCTTTTTTGTAAAAGGTCAGAACAGCACTTCCTCCCTTACCACACCGAATTCCCACACTTAAATTCCCAAGCTCACACTCTGTCTCAATCTGCACTCAGTCACGAGCTGCTATATTCATGCCTGCTTACTTTGTGCGCTTAACCAGACCACCTGCAATTATACTAGCTGAAATTCTACAGAGCTGAGTCAAGCACTGCTGGTTAGAGAAACCAGTTCTCTCTCTGCGCTCTCTCTTTCTCTAATGCTCCTCCTCACTGCAGGTCTCAAAGTCTGAGTGAATGAGACCCATTGCAAATTGTTGTACTCACTTCTCAAGGCCTCTCACCAACTCCCTTACTTTGTACACAGAAGTGGCAAGTCAGAGAGGACGCAATCAAAATGCTCTGTTTGCCAAGTTTGGTCAGCCTCCAGATTGCCACTGCTGTGGTTTACTTTCTATCACCCTCCCTACGATACCATGCTACCTTTCACAATGCCTGCCAACTGCAACCAAGACTGACCTTCCACTGAGCTTCTGCCTACTTATACCTGGCAAAGCCCTGAAGTTCTGTGGCCTTCACAAGATTGCAACTAGCTCGCAAAATCGCTGTTAATTGCCTGTTTAACAGGCTTGATTACCTTCCTGCCGCCAGCCCAGCTGCTTCTGGGCCTATTCTCTAGAGGCATAAACATGTTGGGCTTCCATACCAATGATATCCAGCAACATTTTGCCACCCCTCCTGGCTCCCAGCCCATCTCCACTGCGCTGACAAAATTCCACCCTATAACTCTGGGAAAACTGCACTATCTTCAGCTTGAATAAGCTACTGCTTATGTAACTGTGTTGCTGTACATATCATCCAGTTCATTGTAATAAGCATTCCATATTTTGTACTTGCTAATTTGGGAATAATTTTACATGACAACATAGAACAAGGTTGCAGCTGGGACATGTGAAAGAAATTGCCCAAATCTGTTCCAGACTGGTAAGTATCAGTCACATATTTCTCTGTGAAAATGCAATGTTGCTTCCGTAATAACAGCTCTGCAGATGGTTGGGAATATTATGGGGAGTGGCATATTTTTTTTGTTTTGGACTCTGTCTGATTCATCCAACAGGAGAATATTAATCTTTTCTATATTTTAGAATTCTTACATGGCCATATTTAATGAGGCTATTTTTACGCACAAAATTGTAATTAATTTTTATTTCAATTGATAGAATTAAAGCTTCACACCTGTCGAGAGCATTTACTTTAATAATTAGGACAATGTGTAAATTATAAGAAATTTGCTCAAGTGAGAAAAACCAATAAGTGATACATTTTGCTGTATCTAAATTAATAAATTACACATTAAACATTTGAATTATTTTTCATCTCTATCTTCTGTTTTCTTTACAGACATATTCATTATGGATAGAAGGTTCTGGAGTAGAAAATATGTTTTGAGGATAACTAATCAGTGGAGAATAGTACCTAAATACAACAAATGAACATCAGATTAAATGGTTTAAAAATAAGACAAACAACATATAGCAAGGGAAATGTTCTATTATTACAGCCAATAACAATACACTCGTTCCAACTAACAGGGAGTCAAATCCAGGTAGATATTCAAATTAACCCAGATTGAAATGATTTCAACAAGGTCATACCTAAACCAAACTTTGCTGCTCTTGCCAGGCTTGGACAAGCTTGGAATTTATTAAAATAAAATAACAATTTTGGAGCTGAGAACTTGATGCTGAGCAAAGTTTACAGACTTTTCTTCAATTTTAGTGTGGAAATTTAACTTTTCAAATCTGGCTCCATATTGGACAGAATATATTGAATTGCAACATCTAACTAAGCCAAGGATAGCTTATGGACTCCCTCAAGTAAACAAAAATGTCATATTCACAACTGGCCAGTTTCCCGCAGTAATAATTCAGCATGCGGTAAACTGTCAAAGAAGGGTGAGAACTGGACCACATGGAGGGTTAGCTGTGAAATGAAAATAGATTACACTTTTATTGCAGTTGAGTAAAGAAAAAAAATTCTCAGTACAATATGATGTGTAATATTTGCAGCTTGCTTTATTTTTAAAAGAAGGTTGGTTTTTCCTTCAGAAATCCTGGCTGTCACCCTGAACTAAAAATAAATCTACTTAACTTTTTTTTTCCCTTGCACTAAACGAAACTCACCCGATAAACATTGTGGTGTTTGAACCAGACTGCATCTATTTTTCTTGGGTTTGATTCTCCAATTGAATATTAGTAATCAATATATTTCACATTTTTTAACTCAATAAGATGCTCACAGTTTAGGAAATAGTTTTAATTGGTTTCTGAAAGATATTAGTTGACCTAAGAAATAATGACTGAATTTTGGCATTTTCTTTTCATCACCTATGACTAAATGTGCTGGAAGTATCTTAAACATTATGACAAGGCTAAAGTATACAAGTGAAACTCCCATAAATCTTATGCTTAGTTTGAAACTCCAGCGAATAACGGGCAGCTGACTTCATTAAATATTTCTAGGTGCTTATTAAGGTGAAGACTGTCTGCCTGAACAACAGAATAATTTCTTTCCCTTTGTTAACTGACATCAGGACCCGCTGTTCAAGATTCCTAATTCAGCTGTATTCCATTCCAGTTTACCATGCTCTGCCAAACCAAACCAAACTTTAGATCAGCATTTCCCACAGTGCTTTGGATTATGAGAGAGTTTTATTCAGCTGTGATCTTTTATCTAACAGGGAGTTATACCACTTGATTCTGTTCCTTAGGTTTTGAGAAGTGAAGGGAGCTAACTGAGACTAAAGGGCTCACCAACTGTTGAATGGACGTTGAACAGATTTCTTTATCTGATAATGGTCTTGGTGGGGCACTGAGTCAGAACATAATACTTTTCTCCTGAGATTTGAGGTCGAACTGGTGGAAAGAAAATATATTTTTTGCTGCCCTCAAACATCCTAAATGAAATGAGTTTAAGAATTTTCAATCCATTCTGTGTGCTACACATGACTTCAGTAGGCTCAATGGAAGAGTGGAAAAGAGAAAAAATACAATCCTCATTTATCATTTAGTTTAACAAACATAAAAAGCACCAAGCCATTCTTAATTAATAGCAGAGCTTTACAATTCAATTAAATGTACACCTGAAAAATCAAAATCATTTCTGTTCTGTTTAAAATATCCTGTCAACTGCTTATATATATAGGGTGGTTCATTGATTCTGAGCTTTCAGCTGGAAGTCTTGTTCAGTGCCAGTGAATATCAGAGGTAGGGCTACAATAATGTAGTCCCATTTCTCTGGCTTGGTCTCCTGTTGACGAACCTTCTCACTGGGAGTATGTCATCAGTAAATTATCAACATAATTTATCGACTTTGCTAAAAGTTTTTATTGTCTGCAGTAAATTAACGATATCACTAACCTAACCAAGGCCAAAATTAAAACCATAATGTGAGAAGCACAGTGTAAAGGCAAAGCAAATAAGTTTCAAACAGAACAACAGCTTCCAGGCTATTGGCTTTGTAATACCTGCTTAAGACCGGCTGTACTTATATTTGAGAATAAGTCTTTCGCCTGTGGATACATATCACTCAATATACAACTGAACAAAATCTCCAGAGAATTCAACACCTGCCCTAAGCATCGGGAATATAATTGGGTGAAGATGAAGGAAAAGAACTGCATTCAAAATTAAGACAGCCATGAAGCTAAAAATAAATCTCCCAAAAAACTAACAGGACAATATAATGAAAAAGCACTGCCCATAACATTAAAAGAAAAACTTGCATTTATATGCTACTTTATCACATCTCTCCCAGAAAAGTCTCAAAGTGCTTCAGAGGGAATGTATGACTTTGAAGTGCAGCTAGTGATTTTATCTAAGCAAAAAGGCAGTAATTTTGCACACAAGATACCACAAACAGTAACGAGCAATGGGGTGAAAAAGCGATAATTCTGCTTTTGGTGATATTGGTGCATGAGGATAAATAAGGAAACTGCAGTTAGTCCCTTTTAAAGGTTAAGAACAGATAACCAGGCATATCTGGCATAAAAGTGTCAATGTGGGGTCACATACCCATTGGATTGAAATGAATTGGGAAGATTATATCGACTGTGAGGAAATACAAAGTAAGGAAGCTTACTTTCAAGGTCTGCATTTTATGGCATGTAGAGGGGATTGAATGCTGCACCTGACAGTTCGCTGCTTCAGTCCCACTGCTCCAAGAGTACGTCAAAGTAATTTAGCAAAGGAATTGTTCCATGCCACTGGGTAAGGGATAAATATGACAAATAAACAGAAAAAGGAAACCTAAAGAAGGACAAGCTCTCTGCACATATATCAATGAATGTAGCTTTCATAGTTGTTAATAATACCATGTGGTTAGTATGATCACATCAGTTGCAAAAAACATAGGGATGGATTTTACAGCCCCCCCATGACGTCGGGGGTTGTTGGGCGGGGGGTGGGGGGGCCAGAAAATACCTCCGGCAGAGGCCCACCATGGGCCTTTACGCTGGGAAGGCCTGGCCTGATATTGGCGGCGGCGGCAAGCCCTCGTGGCGACCCCCATGCCACTCGGCGATGGGAGCCAAATTTACATAAATTTAAATTAAAGGATATATTACCTTCTCGCTCCTGCCGTCCATCCCGGAGCAATAATTCTGCCGGTGGTCGGCACTGCCGCGCCTGTGGGTCCCCGTCTGTTGGGGAGGGGGGAGCGGGTAAGTTTTTCAGTGTGGCAGGGGGTGAACAGTATCAGAGTGATTTCAATGGTGTAGGGGACAGTGGGAAGGAATACAGATTTAAGTATATGAATTTTGTGGGGGGAAGGTCAGGTGCACAAAGTAAGTATTTTGGGGAGAGGGCAAGGAATTAAATCTATGGTTGTTGGGGGGGATGGGAGAGGGGCAAGATCAATTAATTAAATTTTTTAAAACGCATTTTCGTTTAAATATGTAAATGAAACGATAGGGCTCAAAGCCCTTTAAAAATAGCATCAGCCCTGTGCAAAGGCTGCTGACACCATTGCCGGGGACAGACCGCCCGCCCCCTTGATGTCATCGGGGGGGGGGGGGCGCGTGGGGGCAGCCTCCCTGGCCATTTCAATTATCTGCCGCGTTTAATATTGCGGTAGCTCCGCGACGTGCCATCAGCACAGGCAGACCGCCATTGTTAACGTCCGCAATCCATTTCGGCGACGGAAATGTAAAATGCAGCCCATAATAACTATTTGTAATAATAAAGGATAGATTTGAACTTTAAGCTTTCAGCAGTGTGCCATACCAAATGCTCACCCAAGTCTACTCTTATCACCAGGAGTGTGAAGTCAGGGAATTACCTCAATGTAGTGTCTTTAATGTAACAAAATGTCCCAAACCACGTGACAGAACGAAAGGAGAAAATCAACACTGAGCAGGAGTAAGAGAATGGTTAGAGCAGGTGACGAAAGGCATGACCAAAGAAATCAGATTTTAGGTGAATTTTGAAAAGAGTAGTGAAGTAGTATGGCCGAGGCTTTACGAAAGAAGCCCCAGCTGAACTGTGAAGGCTGAAGGAGCTGCCAACAATGATGGAGTGGAGGGGGTGGGGTAATTTAACAGGCCAACATCAGAAGAGTAAAGAGTGTGAGTTGAGATGTTGTGCAGGAGATAGCAGTGGGGCAGATAGGCCAAGGACGGACGTGTAAACAAGGTGATGATTGAAAACAATGAGAGAGTTAGTAGATGTCAATGAGTTTAAGGGTGACAGGAGAGAAACTTAGGGCTGCATTTTATTCTTTCGAAGGGCATTCCAGCAGCAGGCCAGAAGGTGGAGCCTCAGCCCTCTGTCAGACCCCCGAAGCCATTCCACAGTAGGCAACCAATTAGCTGCCCGCCGTCAGGGTCACCATCCCTTCAAGGGATGAGCTCCCGCCTCCAGAGCTGCCGGCCAATCAGAAGGCCGGCAGCTTTGCAGTAATGGCAGGCCATTGGCAGCAGTGGCCACTGCCAGTATTGCAGGAAGCCCTGCAGCACCAAAGAAGAAGATGACCCTGGAAGAGGTGAATGGGATCAGGGTCACCAAGAATATTCAGGCAGGCCCCGGTGATGGGGTGGGGGCGTGGGTTAGTGAGAGGGGGGTTTGTCTTCCCGGGGGGTGGCAATCGTCACTGTGGGGTCCCTCCACGGGCCCTGGATTTCCCCCAAAGGAGGGAACTCCCAACCCCACTTGGGGGCTGCCAAAACCTGGTGGCTTCTCCCAAAATTGAGGTGGCGGCGGGAAGAGGTCCTTAAGTGGCCATTAATTGGCCTGGGGTGGGAAAGCCATCCTTGACCTTGCCTGTCCCAGACAAAAAGGCAGGGGCTCGGGTGATGCTGGGGAATGGCACCCCCTGCCATTTTGTTTGCCTCTCATCTCCATGCCCACTTCCAGGGACAGCACAAAATTCTGCCCTTAGTATGGGATAGAATATGTGGAAAGATTTTGGATAAATTGGACCTGCGTAATGTAGAGTTTGAAAAGACTGTGAAGAGTGTTAGAGGAATTGAAAATGGAGGTTACAAAAGTTTCAGTAGCAGTAAGTGTGTGTTATAAATCGAGGTTATGAGGTGTAAACAGGTGTACTTTGTGTTGGACAAGATATGAGGTCTGAAGTAAAAACAGAAAGTGCTAGTAACACTCAGGTCAGGCAGTATCTGTGGAGAGAGAAACAAAGTTAATGTTTCAAGTTGAGGATCTTTTGTTAAAACTGGAAGAAATTAGAGCTTTAACAGTTTATAATCAAGTACAGAACCAGGAAGGTAGGTGTGATAGGGTGTAGAGCAGGAATAATTGTGCAAGGCAAAAGGGGGAGGTAATGGGATGAGTAAAGAAGCAAAAGGTTTGTCTAGAGGAGATGTAAATTGAAATAGCATATGCTGTCCAAGAAAATGGGACAAGTGAGGAGGCCGTGGTCAGATTGGGAGTAGGATGGAGAATTAAAGTGGCAGGCAAGCAGAAGCTCAGGGCCAGGCTTGCAGATTGAACTGAGGTGATCAGCAAAGCAAAGGCTTGAAACTCAGTTCAGGATCAAAGAGGACATCGAAGACACGTTAAACACAACATTCAACTGGACCAAAATTGTGCAAGCTCAGTCAATATCTCTAGTCTTTTAAAGGGTGCAACTGAAAGTCTAATTAAGTAGTTTGAAGTAACTGAAAATACTTTAAAAATTAAGTTATAATCAAAACTTTAAATAAGTTGTTGCCCTTGGCTTAATTCAGCCCAAGACCTCAGAATAACCCTATAACTATTTTGGACCAAGCTGAGTCTGTAATGGAAAGACTGCACAATTAAAAAGATGTCCTGAAGCAACATCATGGGAAATCCAGCAGTATACTTACTGTGCTATGACCACAATTAACAAATCTTTACCTGAAAAAGGGCTTCAAATTGAAAACAAAGACAAGCAATCAAGATTACTATCAATTAAATTGAATGCCCACATATAGGGCTATTTGCAAACAGTACCTAGAAAGCCGTATTTGTGGTTTTGCAGGTTGTGCAAGAACTGCTGAGAAGAGCAAACTCTTGGAAGTTGGCAGAAGCAACGTGTTACAATGTAAGCTACTTGCCGATGCCCTGTCAGTATAAAGATGTTGGGACCAATTTTAATGCCCTTTTTGCCTTATTTTCATCCCATTTGTGCATGACATGCATTTCCAATTTTTATTTATATAGCATTGCTCCCATGCAGGGACCATGATTTAGTGCAATGGTCTGTCACATTAGTCCCCTACATGAGGATACATTTTCTGTTAGGAAAATGTACGCAGTAGTACAGGACCAAACATTGGCTCTCATTTCAGCACCAGGCCTGAGTCAAGGGCCTCTGCAGAAGTGATAACACCAACTTTCATTTATATGGAACTTTTCATGCAATGTAACATCCCAAGGCACTTCACAGGGGCATTATGAAACAAAGTTTGATACCAAGCCACAAGAGGAGACATTAGGGCAGATGACCAAAAGCATGGTCAAAGAGGTAGATTTTCGAGAGTGTCTTAAAGGAGAAAGGTGAGGTAGAGAAGTGGAGAGGTTTAGGAACAGAATTTCAGAGCTTAGGGTTGAGACAGTTGAAGGTATGGCCACCACTGGTGCAGCAACAGGAGTGCAGTCTTCCGAGAGGGTTGTGGGGATGGATGAGATCACAGAGATAGGGAGGAGCGAGACCATGGAGAGAGTTGAAGACAAGGATTGGAATTTTAAAGTTGAGGTGTTGCCTAACCAGAAGCCAATGTAGGTCAGTGAACACACGGTGCAGGTGAACAGGACTTGGTGTGAGATAGAGCACAGGCAGCAGAACGTGGGAGGCCGGCCAGGGCTGCGTTAAAATAGTCAAGTCTAAAGACAACAAAGACATGGATGAGGATTTCAGCAGCAGATGAACTAAGGCAGGGGTGATTTGGGCAATGTTACAGAAGTGGAAACAAGTGATCTTCATAATGCTGCGGATATGTGGTTGGAAGCTCATCTTGGGGTGAAATATGACGCAGTCTGGTACAGCCTCAGACAGTTGCCGGGAAAGGGATGGAGTCAGTGGCTAAGGAGTGAAGTTTGTATCAGGGACCAAAAACAATGGCTTTGGCCTTCCAAATATTTAATTAGAGGAAATTTCTGCTCTTCCAGTACTGGATGTCTGACGTGCATTCTGACGATTTAGAATCAGTAGAGGGGTCGAGAGAGGTGGTGGTGAACTAGAGCTGGGTATCATCAGCGTACATGTGGAAACTGACATCGTGTTTTCAGATGGTGTCGCCAAGGGGAAATGTAGATGAGAAATAGGAGGGGGTTAAGGATACATCCTTTGGGGTTACCTCAGCTAACCATGCAAGAGGGAAGAGAAGCCATTGCAGGTGATTCTGTGGCTAAAATTAGATAGCTAGGAATTGAGTGCAATTCCACTGAAGTGGACGATGGTGCAGAGTGTTTTTTTTATTCATTCGTGGGATGTGGGCATTGCAGGCTAGGCCAGCATTTATTGCCCATCCCTAATTGCCCTTGAGAAGGTGGTGGTGAGCTGCCTTTTTGGACTGCTGAAATCCTTGGGGTGTAGGTACACCAACAGTGCTGTTAGGAAGGGAGTTTCAGGGTCCAGCGACAGTGAAGGAACGGCAATATAGTTCCAAGTCGGGATGGTGTGTGGCTTGGAGGGGAACTTACAGGTGGTGGTGTTCCCATGCATCTGCTGCCCTTATCTTTCTAGGTGGTAGAGGTCGTGGGTTTGGAAGGTGCAGTCTAAGGAGTCTTGGAAAGTTGCTGTAGTGCACCTTGTAGATGGTACACACTGCTGCCACTATGCATCGGTGGTGGAGGGAGTGAATGTTGAAGGTGATGAATGGGGTGCCAATCAAGCGGGCTGCTTTGTCCTGGATGGTGTCGAGCTTCTTGAGTGTTGTTGGAGAGAGTATTCCATCACACTTCTGACTTGTGCCTTGTAGATGGTGGACAGGCACTGGGGAGACAGGAGGTGAGTTACTCGCCAAGGATTCCTAGCCTCTGATCTGCTCTTGTAGCCACAGCATTTATGTGGCTGGTCCAGTTCAGTTTTGGTCAATGGTGAAGGAGGATGGTGTGATGAACTGTGTCAAAGGCTGCAGACAAGTCGAGAAGGACAGGGAGGGATAGATTACCTTTGGTACAATCATATAGGATGTAATTTGTGACTTTGATTGGACCAATTTTGGTACAGTGGCTGGACAGAAACCTGATTGGAGGGATTTAAACATGGAGTCCCAGGAAAGATAGGCATGGATTTGTAAGGCTACAACACACTCAAGGATTTTGGGGAAGGAAAGGAGGTTGGCGATGGGATGGTAGATTAAAAGGATGGAGGGGACAAAGGCAACATTCCCTCTCAGTTGTGCAACGACTTGAAAGTCTCGGTGCATGCCGCAGACAATTTGGTCCCTTTAAGTTACTGTGCATATATGGCCACCCAAAAAAATTTAAGGGGGTCACGCACTTAAATAAATCGCCTGCTCATTCACAAAAAAATTAGAGGGTATGTTGGTCAACAATTGTTTTTTTAAATAGTCGTTTGGTAGTACAGAACATGAGTATTGCTGAAAACAGAGACATTTTGTCAAAGTTTTTCGTATTGCACTCATCAGGACAGTTCACAAGAATACCAATGTAAGGGAAGCAACAAATTTATACTATATGAGAAGAGAGTGCTGATTGGTTGGCAAGTGGATTCTGATGGTAGAGGGGTTGCCATGGAGAATGTACCAGTTTATGGTGACTGACAGTTAACTGCCAAGCTTTGTTTGAAATTTAAACCAGGCAGCTTCACTCTGATTGTCAAGGCATTGCCCTGAGGAATGAACCACCGAATGGCCGTCACTTATTTTGTTTAGCTTAAACAGGCACAATGTGTGTACATGTTCTTTCTGTCTGCAAAGAACAGGTCCCTTTATATTAATATATGTAGCTTCCAAGTCCGACTGACAATCTTAAATTGTTGTCAGCATAATTCTGAGAATACTGAGGATGATTTAGCAAATGTTGTCCAATCGCAGAATCACATCTAATGTTGGGCACTATGTTTTGAGTTTTGCAAGCACGGGCTGGTTGGGTAATCTATCCCAAAAATTTGAGCAACAGGTGAAGATAGCTGTTTCACGCTGCTCCTATGCAGTAGCAACACGTGGGGTGTTCGCCACTAACAGGATGCTGCCGTCAAGCCAAAAAGATGTTTTGCTGTCTCTGCACATGAAAGTTGTGGACCATCGCAATCCCTAGTAGCTGGCAAAACCACGCTAAAGCCATTCACTGCACTTCCTTCAATATAAAATTCAACTCATTGAAGTTGCTGAGTTAAGGAATGATGCACTGGTACATGAAGTATACAATGCCATGGCACACCATATTAGTCACACTCACTGCAGCCACAGTAGACAACTCTCAATTCAAGGTCACTTAACTCAATTTACTTGATAATTAGATATTTTCAGAACTAAATTACAACTTTTCTCTATGTTGCTTAATTCAAATTATTAGATAATTACAACTTTTAAGCATGTGACTTTGAATTATCAAGAGAAGATCGTAGAACAATTTCTTTAAACACTCGACATTTCCTGTCGTCTGAGGTTTTGCATATCTAGACCCACCATAACTTCAAAACTCGTGCAAAGAAAGGACTGCTGCAACTATATTACAATTAGGTAAAATTGATGCCGGAAGATTATACATTCTGCATTCCAAGGATTCCTACAGCAGTCACCTTAAATGGACAGGTTAGCAGCTAAATATCACAACTGCACTCCAGACTCCACAGTATACATTATCCACAAGCAAACTGGAGTAGGGTAAATAAGATTAGATAGTTAAATGAATGGCTCAAAGATTGGTGTGGGAGAAATGGGCTTCGATTCATGGGGCACTGGAACAGTACTGGGGAAAGTGGGAGCTGAACTGCGCTGGCGAGTCGTATAACTAGGGTGTTAAGAGAGGGCTTTAAACTAAATAGTTGGGGCGAGGGATCAAGTGAGAGAAGATATGATAAATTAAAAAGAGAGGACCAGGCAAGAAAGCAAAGTAGCAATAAGGGAGATAATAATCAGTGAGTGTCAGGAATAGACAGAATGTACAAAATTAAGAGTGTGCAAGCAGGTATGGCTTGAGGTTGCGTAAACAGTAAAAAGACAGAACTAAAGGCTCTGTGTTTGAATGCACATAGCATTCGTAACAGAACAAATGAATTGATAGCTCAAATAGAAATAAATATGTATGATCTGATAGCCATTACAGAGAGGTGGCTGCAAGATGACAAAGGCTGGGACCTGGACAGAAAGCTCAGAAAAGGTGGAGGGGTAGCTCCGTTAATTAAGGATAACATTAGTACAATAGAAAGAGGTGACCTTAGTTCTAAAAATCAAAATGTAGAATTAGTTTGGGTAGAGATAAGAAATAGTGAAGGTAGAAAGTCACTTGTGGGAGTAGCTGATAGGCCCCCCAACAGTAACAATACTGTAGGATGCGGTCTACAGGAAGAAATAATAGTGGTTTTTGAGAAAGGTACGGTGATAATCAGAAGTGATTTTAATCTACACATAGATTGGACGAATCAGATTGGCAAAGGTAGCCTGGTAGATGAGTTCATGCAGTGTTTTCGGGACAGTTTCTTACAGCAGCACATTCTAGAACCAACCAGAGAGCAGGCTACTCTAGATCTGATAATGTGTAACGAGACAGGATTAATTAATGATCTCATAGTAAAGACGCCCCTAGGTAGCATTGATTACAACATGATTGAATTTCGCATTCAGTTTGAAGGTGAGAAGAGTGGATCTAAAACTTGCGTTTTATACTTAAATGAGGGTAATTATGAGGTTTGAGGACAGAACTGGCTAAAGTAAACTGGGAAATTAGATTAAGGGATAGTTTATTAGAGGTGCAGTGGCAGACATTTAAGGAGATATTTTGTAACACTCAGCAAAGATACATTCCAGTGAGAAAGAAAGAATCTAGGGGAAGGACACACCAAGTGTGGCTAACTAAGGAAGTTAAAGATAGTATCAAATTGAAAGAAAAAGTGTACAATTCAGCGAAGAGTAGTGGCAGGTCAGAAGATTGGACAGAATATAAAAAAACGGAAAAGAATGACATAACGAATAATGAGAGAGAAATTAGAGTACGAGAGAAAGCTAGCTAGAAATATAAAAACGGATATTAAGAGTTTCTACAAGTATTTAAAAAGGAAAAGAGTAAGTAAAATGAGTGTTGGACCTCTGGAGAGTGAGTCTGGGGAATTAATAATGGAAAATAAGGAAATGGCAGAGGATTTGAATAGATTTTTTGCACGTGCCTTCACTGTAAGGGATACAAATAACATCCCAGAAATAATTGTGATTCAAGAGTTGAAAGGGAGGGAGGATCGTAAAACAATTACTGTCACCAGGAAAAGGGTACTGAGAAAATTATTAGAACTAAAAGCTGACAAGTTCCCAGGTCCTGATGAACTTCATCGTAGGGTCTTAAAATAATTGGCTGCTGAGATAATGGCTGCATTGGTTTTAATTTTCCAAAATTTCCTAGATTCTTGAAGGTCCATCAGACTGGAAGACAGCAAATGTAACTTCACTATTCAAAAAAGGAGGAAGACAGAAAGCAGAAAACTATAGGCCAATTAGCTTAATATCTGTCATATGGAAAATGCTGGAATCTATTATTAAGGAGGTTGTAGCAGGTCATTTAGAAAATCTCAATGCAATAAGGCAGAGTCAACAAGGATTTGTGAAAGGGAAATCATGTTTAACTAATTTAGTAGAGTTCTTTGAGGAAGTACAATGTACAGAAAGTCGAACCTGTGGATGTGGTGTACATGGATCTGCAGAAGGCATTTGACAAGATGCCACATCAAAATACTAAACAAAATTAATAAATTACTAAAATTACTAAACAAAATAAGAACCCATGGTATGGGGGCAACATATTCGCATGGATAGAGAATTGGTTAGCCAACAGGAAACACACAGTAGACATAAATGGGTAATGTTCAGGTGGCAAGCTGTAACTAGTAGCAGGGATCTGTGCTGGGGTCTCAACTATTTACAATCTATATCAGTGACTTGGATGAAGATACAGAATGTATGGTTGCTAAATTTGTTGATGACACAAAGATAGATTAGAGATACAGCACTGAAACAGGCCCTTCGGCCCACCGAGTCTGTGCCGAACATCAACCACCCATTTATACTAATCCTACACTAATCCCATATTGCTACCAAACATCCCCACCTGTCCCTATATTTCCCTGCCACCTACCTACACTAGTGACAATTTATAATGGCCAATTTACCTATCAACCTGCAAGTCTTTTGGCTTGTGGGAGGAAACTGGAGCACCCGGAGAAAACCCACGCAGACACAGGGAGAACTTGCAAACTCCACACAGGCAGTACCTGTGGTGGGTAGGAAAGTAAGTTGTGAAGAGGACATAAGGAGTCTGCAAAAGGATATAGATAAGTTAAGTGAGTGGGCAAAACTTTGGCAGATGGAGTATAATGTGGGAAAGTGGCCAGTAAAATAGAAAAGCAACATATTATTCAAATGGAGAGAAATTGCCAAATTCTGAGATGCAGAGGGATCTGGGTGTTCTGGTACACAAAACACAAATAGTATGCAGGTCCAGCAAGTGATTAAGAAGGCAAATGCAATGTTGTCACTTATTGTAAGGGGAATGGAATATAAAAGTAGAGATGTTTTGCTACAGTTGTACAGGGCATTGGCGAGACCACATCGAGAGTATCGTGTACAGTTTTGGTCTCCTTACATTATGCCCAAAGACATCCAGCTGGCACGACGGATCAGAGGGGAGCGTGCTTAAAACTCTCCATTTAATGACATTTTCTCCAGACTATTTTGAAGTGACACACAAACTATTTCTAAAACATTATTGGACTGCAAACTTGGCTTCTTGTGGAGGCTGGGCCTTTATTTTAAAAGATATAATTGCATTGGAAGCAGTTCACAGAAGATCCATTCACTGATTCCTGGGATGAGAGGGTTATCTTATGAGGAAAGGTTGGATAGGTTGGGACTGTATTCATTGGCATTTACAAGGATGAGCGATGATCTTGTTGAAACGTTTAAGACCCTGAGCGGACTTGACAGGGTGGATGTTGAAAGGATGTTTCCCCTTGTGGGAGAGACTAAAATTTAGGGGACACAGCCTAACAATAAGAGGTCTCCCATTTAAGACAGAGATGAGGAGAAATGTTTTCTCTCAGAGGGTCGTGAGTCTGTGGAACGCTCTTCCCCGGAGAGCAGTGGAAGCAGGGCCATTGAATGTTTTTAAGGCAGAGGTAGACTGATTCTTGACAAACAAGGGAATCAAAGGGTATTGGGGGTAGGCAGGCACTTGGAGTTGAATCCACAAACAGATCAGCCATGATATTATAGAATGGCGGAGCAGGTTCGAGTGGCCGAATAGCCTACTCCCAGTCCTAGTTCGTACGTTCGTATGTAATGTCATCACAGAGCTAATTTTTAAAATAATATATCTGAAATTCTGATGGCCCTGCATTGCCAGCAGAAGAATGTCAGAGCGGGGTCCAAATCTATCAACTCTGAGGGTTGCCAAACTTGTCTCAAATTACAGGGTTAGTGTCATTAACATGTTCAGGACAGACACATTATGCCTATGAAGGCACATTAGTGTCACCTGCCCCGCTGGAGGCCCAGAACATCAAAGTGACACTTTGCTGCTCTGACACAGCAGAGAATTCCCAGTAATGATCCAACAGAAAAAGAGCTGCATAATTCTTCAGATCCCGAAGGAGAAATCAAGTTATTTCTGCAAGATATTGATTCACTTTTCACAGAGACATTGTAGGGCTTTTGGAAGGCCCAGAAAGCAATCTGCACCTTCGCTGATCCTACCAAGTGGCTTAGTGTGTGGAATTTGCTGGAGAAGTCTTGGAACTCCCTTGAGCACAGAGGCAGTAGAGCTACCTAGTTCCCTTCTCATCAGAACTTCCCAGCCTCCTCTCCATGGGACAATATCCCAACAGAGCCAGGATAATTTTCTAGCAAATATGCCAGTGGCACGCCTAGGCTCTGAGCTAAATTTTGGGAATAAAGCCTCAGTTAAGACTAACGAGAACATTTTTTGAAAATTTATGTTACTTGTCAGTCAAAGTTTTGTGGAAAATCTCAGAAATTCACAAGCTTTCAACAAAATATTAGACATTAGGGATGACCGCAGATAGATTTGAAAGTCACTGATTTTATCATGTTCAGGTCCACCTGTTCCATTTCAAAATTCTGGTCTTCTCAGTTGCTTGAAGATAATTCACAAGTATACATTCCCTTAAGGATTAAAAACTCCACTGGAAAAGTCGTCCAACTGTGGCTAACAAGAAAATTTAAATATAGTATTAGATTAATGGAAGAGGCTTATAAGGTTGCTAAACAGAATAGTAAGCCTGAAATAAAAACAAGAAATGCTGGAAATACTCAGCAGGTCTGGCAGCATCTGTGGAGAGAGACGCAGAGTTAACGTTTCAGGTCAGTGACCCTTCATCAGAACAGACAAATATTAGAAATGTAAACGGTTTTAAGCAAGTAAAGCAGGGGTGGGGCAAGAGTCCAGAATTAGGGGTCACAGTCTCAGAATAAGGGGTTGGGCATTTAGAACTGAGATGAGGAGAAATTTCTTTATTCAAAAGGTCGTGAATCTTTGAAATTCTCTACCCCAGAGAGCGGTGGATTCTGAGTGATTGAGTATACTCAAGACAGAGATCGATAGATTTTTGGATACTAAGGGAATCAAAGGTTCTGGGGATTGTGCGAGAAGCGCAAGTTGAGGTAGAATATCAACCATGATCTTATTGAGGATCATGAGGTGGAGAAGGTTTGAAGGATCCTAAGGCTTACATTTCTTATATTCTTAAGCTTGTTGGCAGAATGAGCCAGGAATTGTACAATAATCAGCACACGGAAGAGCAATGATGACAGAGGGAAGAGTTTTTGGATTTGCCTTAGATTGAAAAGTTTTCCATCTGGTTGAGACTTGACTTCTGTGCAGCAGGATTGATTTACAGACACTCATGGTGCTGTGAAGTTATGTTGTGGCATTTTATTAGTACCCCTACCAGATCTGAAATCACTTGGTTATCGGAAGAATTTTGTTTGATGTTGAAAGCAGCGCGATATCATGATAATTGCTACAATCCGATTTGTCATCTTTTTTTTTATACAGTTATGTCATTTGCAGCTTCTCGGCACTTCGTGGTGCTCCCAAATCTGTTGAAAAAGTAATCGTGGATTATTAGTCAGCTTGTAGGTTTCAACAGAACTCCCATCTGATTCAGCATCCTTATTATGCATCAGCTTGATTGCTGTTTGTACTTCCAAGAGTGGGTGAATATTTTAGTTTGGTTGAGATATTATGCTGGTTGATTATTTGTTGGCTGAAAGCTGAGTCCCTATTGAGAAGGTCATGGAAATGCACCTTCCACTGCTTTAAAATCCCTTTATTCTTAATAAGATAGTTACCATACTTTGACTGAATGCATACTGATCCATTAGAATATAACTTTAACAGCATCAAAACATTCTCGTCTCATGACAATCAGCACAGCCTTGGATTTCTTTGGCTTTCTTTCGGCACCGATTATTCTTCATTGAAGTATTTAGATGAGCACTTGAAACACGATAGCATACAAGGCTATGGGCTATGGAAAATGGGATTAGAATAGTTAGGTGCTTGATGGTGGGTACAGACACGATGGGCCAAAGGGCCTGTTTCTATGACTCTATGAACACAGCTTGTGCTGTTCTTTCTTGGCCTGTAAGTTAGGATGGTTCTGCCATTTAATGAAACTGCAGTACTTAGGTTGATGAGATCTATAAATTTCTAGTCATTTTGATCGAACCAATCTTAATGCTTTCTTCTGGAAAAGCTAATGGTTTTCTGGAAGATGGATGCTAAAATACTTTTTAGCATCTCTCATTGATTATTGATAGTACCTGTCCAAATGGGTTTCATGTGAAACTCTTTCCGAGGTGTTGGAACTAATTTCTTGCATCCTCAGCTCCTGGACATTTCACATTTAGTTTTGTCCCCATCTTTTGGTGTTTGTGATGCTTGTAAAAAAAAAATTGTATGTGTAGTTTTGCTCTGATGAACCTATGATTAATCCAAAAGCCATTTGCCATACATAGCCCTAGTGATCAGAACATCCTGGCAATCCTTGTTATGTTTATCTTTCTGCCTAAACAGAATGTCAGTGATACTATTTACTGAGGAGAAGGAGACCATGAAAGTTGATTTTTCCAACACAATCTGAACTAATGACACACACCACAGGTCTGTATCCTTGTCAACTTTTACACTAACATTACCAAGTAGGATCATTGACTTATTATGATATTGTCCAGTTCAAAGTAGAAGTTCTATTTCATCTTCCCCGTCCATCATTGGGGTACATTCACTAATGACTATAGCATGATGAGCTTTCACTTGTAGACTGCAAAGGGTCATGAGTCTTACATTTATACAAGCAAGGATTCCTGTAGCAGGGGTAAGAACTGTTGAAACTACACAACTGATGTAGCTAAGCCCAACACTTGAATCTATTATTTTATCTTCTGGTTATTATGCAAGCAGAGTACAACTTGTGCTTCTGGCCTTCTGAATCCTACTAAAACTTATTTATATTTTGGTTCTATGTTTGATTTGTCACATTTTAGATTTATAACAATGCCACATCTTAACACTGACCTTTGGAAGATAGATCAAACCCTGTCCTATGAAATATTAAATAGAATAATAGAGCACAAGAGGAGTCCGTTAGGCCCATTGTGCCTGTACCAAGCTATCGCATTGGTACCACTCCCCTGCTCGTTCCTCTTCACCCTGAATTTTTTTTTCACTTCAGTTGTTTATCCAATTCCCTTTTGAAAGTTACTAATGCATCTGCTTCCATCATCCTTTCAGGCAGTGCGTTCCAGATCATATCAACATATGTAATGAAAATTAAAATTGTGTATATATTTAGGCACACCAGACCTAGATTCCTCTTTGTTTTAATAAAATTGTAGTAGTCCTATTAAACAAGCTACAGTGCTCAGTCGTATCTGAAGGTGAAATATCACAATACTCAGTTCTTGAGACAATTGAACTAGACAACAAACACCCGCCAGCCGTCATTTCAGTTATCACAGCTGCCAAGTACACAATCATCTGTCGCGGTTAAAGGCAAGCCTTATTTGTTCTCTGCTATAATGAGGTACCATCAGTTCATAATGGTAGAGAAAGCTGATACTTACAGCAATAATGTGTTAGGTGATGGACAGGGAATGAATGAACTCCTTACGGTCACACATAATCAGGAAAGTGGAGTTACTCTTTAAATTTGGTCAATAAAAATGTTAAAATACTTTTTGTCCTGAAATCAATCCAGAGGAGATACTTGAGAAGATATTGGGCAGATTGTTGACAGGGCACCGATCAATAACCATTAATCTAAAAGCAACACATATTCCAGCAGGATACATATGGTATTTTTATATATGACAATTACCATCTTCAATTAATCGAAAGATCACATTGCAAGAGAACTGAACTGAAGAATAACATTAGGCACCTAATAACAGCTAGGCTGTTACACAGGACATTCATCAATAATTGTGTGGTAGCATGTCAAAGACAATGCCAACACAGCATAATTGATAACATTTTATATTATGCAAACCCAATAATGGTATGAAGAAGAAAAGTACAAGAATTTCAATTAAAATATAACCAACCAAACACAGCTGCTCCAAGGATAATTTTATGAAACATTTCTGAGACAACATGTCATTTTTAATCTGTAAATGAACAAATAAATCTCGTTATGACCAGGTGAGAAATGTGTCTCGGGGTCTTTTGCTGTCTTTACCTGTTCTTATTGTAACAGGGTTTAATTTTAAATACTCTGTATTTTGAGCTCCCCTTTTTGTGAATCCTTGTTCACAGTTTTCCAATTTTAAGACAAAGAAGACAAGGCTTTCTCAGGTTTAGAGAAGAAAGATGAAATTTTATTAAAACTTAAAACTTAGACACTAATACGGTTCACGCCTATAGATATACGACGTGCCCATGCTAGCATACACACGCGATATAAACATGCAGATAGGAACAGAAAAGAGGAAAATATAGTAGAGAGGGGTTTGAGGCAATATCTTGTTATGGTGCTTCGAGCTCACTGTAGTCCTTTTGTAAGTAGTCTTGCTTTTCGTTGGGGCCTAGTAGTCTTCTTAAAACCTTGTTCACATAGGAAACTTTTCTTTCTTTGAGTTTCACGTGTTTTCACAAGAATCAGTTCCGTGGGAAGGAGATGGAGCAGGCAGACAGGACAGGAGGTAATTCTTACTTCAGTTCCAGGAGAGATCTTTACTTCATGAGCAGACGGCTTTGTCCATGTTTCAATTCCTTTGTTGGGAGATCAAATTCAAAAAAATTCCCAGGTTGCACAGCAGGTTAGTCACGTGGCTAGCTCCTTATATGGAACAGTTTCTCCTGCGAGGTTTGTGGATTGTACCTTAGCAGTCTCTGGAATGCTAGCTCCTCCCACTTTCAACATCTGTCAACAATTTTGGTTTCCTGGATAATTGGGGCTCTTTCTGGGGTAGGTGGGACCTCTACAAACAGGATGGTCTTCACCTGAACCAGAGGGGTACCAATATCCTGGGGGGGAGATTTGTTAGTGCTCTTCGGGGGGGTTTAAACTAAATCAGCAGGGGAATGGGAACCTAAATTGCAGTGCCAGTGTACAGGCTGTTGAGAGTAGTGAGGTAGGGGATAAGGTTACAGGGACGCAAGAGGGCACTGGCAAGCAAGAACTTGGTTTAAAGTGTGTCTACTTCAACGCCAGGAGCATCCGGAATAAGGTGGGTGAGCTTGCAGCATGGGTTGGTACCTGGGATCCTGATGTTGTGGCCATTTCGGAGACATGGGTAGAGCAGGGGCAGGAATGGATGTTGCAGGTTCCGGGATTTAGATGTTTCAGAAAGAACAGAGAAGAGGGTAAAAGAGGGGGGGGTGTGGCATTGTTAATCAAGGAAAGTATTACAGCGGCGGAAAGGACGTTTGAGGACTCGTCTACTGAGGTAGTATGGGCCGAGGTTAGAAACAGGAGAGGAGAGGTCACCCTGTTGGGAGTTTTCTATAGACCTCCGAATAGTTCCAGAGATGTAGAGGAAAGGATAGCGAAGATGATTCTCGACAGGAGCGAGAGTAACAGGGTAGTGGTTATGGGGGACTTTAACTTTCCAAATATTGACTGGAAATACTATAGTTCGAGTACTTTAGATGGGTCTGTTTTTGTCCAGTGTGTGCAGGAGGGTTTTCTGACACAGTATGTGGACAGGCCAACCAGGGGCGATGCCACATTGGATTTGGTACTGGGTAATGAACCCGGCCAGGTGTTCGATTTAGATGTAGGTGAGCACTTTGGCGATAGTGATCACAATTCGGTTAGGTTTACCTTAGCGATGGGCAGGGACAGGTATATACCGCAGGGCAAGAATTATAGCTGGGGGAAAGGAAATTATGACGCGATTAGGCAAGATTTAGGATGTGTAGGATGGGGAAGGAAACTGCAGGGGATGGGCACAAACGAAATGTGGAGCTTATTCAAGGAGCAGCTAATGCGTGTCCTTGATAAGTATGTACCTGTCAGGCAGGGAGGAAGTTGTCGAGCAAGGGAGCCGTGGTTTACTCAAGAAGTTGAAGCGCTTGTCAAGAGGAAGAGGGCGGCTTATGTTAGGATGAGACGTGAAGGCTCAGTTAGGGCGCTTGAGAGTTACAAGCTAGCCAGGAAGGATCTAAAGGGAGGGCTAAGAAGAGCAAGGAGAGGACACGAGAAGTCATTGGCGGATAGGATCAAAGAAAACCCTAAGGCTTTCTATAGGTATATCAGGAATAAACGAATGATAAGAGTTAGAACAGGGCCAATCAAGGATAGTAGTGGGAAGTTGTGTGCGGAATCAGAGGAGATAGGGGAAGCGTTAAATGAATATTTTTCGTCAGTATTTACAGTAGAGAAAGAAAATGTTGCCGAGGAGAATACTGAGATACAGCCTACTAGGCTAGATGGGATTGAGATTCACAAGGAGGAGGTGTTAGCAATTTTGGAAAGAGTGAAAATAGATAAGTCCCCTGGGCCAGATGGGATTTATCCTAGGATTCTCTGGGAAGCCAGGGAGGAGATTGCAGAGCCGTTGTTGTTGATCTTTAAGTCGTCATTGTCGACAGGAGTAGTGCCGGAGGACTGGAGGATAGCAAATGTTGTCCCCTTGTTCAAGAAGGGGAGTAGAGACAGCCCTGGTAATTATAGACCTGTGAGCCTTACTTCGGTTGTGGGTAAAATGTTGGAAAAGGTTATAAGAGACAGGATTTATAATCATCTTGAAAAGAATAAGTTCATTTGCGATAGTCAGCACGGTTTTGTGAAAGGTAGGTCGTGCCTCACAAACCTTATTGAGTTTTTCGAGAAGGTGACCAAACAGGTGGATGAGGGTAAAGCCGTGGATGTGGTGTATATGGATTTCAGTAAGGCGTTTGATAAGGTTCCCCACGGTAGGCTATTGCAGAAAATACGCAAGTATGGGGTTGAAGGTGATTTAGAGCTTTGGATCAGAAATTGGCTAGCTGAAAGAAGACAGAGGGTGGTGGTTGATGGCAAATGTTCATCCTGGAGTTTAGTTACTAGTGGTGTACCGCAAGGTTCTGTTTTGGGGCCACTGCTGTTTGTCATTTTTATAAACGACCTGGATGAGGGTGTAGAAGGGTGGGTTAGTAAATTTGCGGATGACACGAAGGTCGGTGGAGTTGTGGATAGTGTCGAAGGGTGTTGTAGGGTACAGAGGGACATAGATAGGCTGCAGAGCTGGGCTGAGAGATGGCAAATGGAGTTTAATGCGGAGAAGTGTGAGGTGATTCACTTTGGAAGGAGTAACAGCAATGCAGAGTACTGGGCTAATGGGAAGATTCTTGGTAGTGTAGATGAGCAGAGAGATCTTGGTATCCAGGTACATAAATCCCTGAAAGTTGCTACCCAGGTTAATAGGGCTGTTAAGAAGGCATATGGTGTGTTAGCCTTTATTAGTAGGGGGATCGAGTTTCAGAGCCACGGGGTCATGATGCAGCTGTACAAAACTCTGGTGAGGCCGCACCTGGAGTATTGCGTGCAGTTCTGGTCACCGCATTATAGGAAGGATGTCGAAGCTTTGGAAAGGGTGCAGAGGAGATTTACTAGGATGTTGCCTGGTATGGAAGGAAGGTCTTACGAGGAAAGGCTGAGGGACTTGGGGTTGTTTTCGTTGGAGAGAAGGAGGAGGAGAGGTGACTTAATAGAGACATACAAGATAATCAGAGGGTTAGATAGGGTGGATAGTGAGAGTCTTTTTCCTCGGATGAGGATGGCAAACACGAGGGGACATAGCTTTAAGTTGAGGGGTGAAAGATATAGGACAGATGTCAGAGGTAGTTTCTTTACGCAGAGAGTAGTAGGGGCGTGGAACGCCCTGCCTGCAACAGTAGTAGACTCGCCAACTTTAAGGGCATTTAAGTGGTCATTGGATAGACATATGGATGTAAATGGAATAGTGTAGGTCAGATGATCGGCGCAACATCGAGGGCCGAAGGGCCTGTACTGCGCTGTAATATTCTAATTCTAATTGTTGGTTGAATGAGTCAGGGCATGGCCCTTGTTCCAACACTGTCAGTTACCATGGAAATGTCTTTCCGGTCAGGGGCTTGCAATTTTAAGTTTTAATGTTCATGTAGAAAAATCATGTGTGCCTCAATCTTGGCTGGTTGGGGGTTTGCCTGACAATCTGCAGTAAAAATTAATTGTATGTTGAGAATTCAGTATCCTTTGCTCTTGCTCTTAAGCTTTCGAACATACTTTATTACATTTCACCAATATTTTAAAAAGATTATAGGCTTTAAAATCCTTGGCCCTTCCAGCACATTTCCATTGTAAATCTGGGGACAGTGTGGCAGAAGGACATTGAATTAGGCCAGGACCCAGTTATATTAGGTGTCAGCCTTCCCTTGACTGCTTCAGCAGGGTCCACTCAGGCAAACAAGGCTGGTTGTGTAGCAGTATGTGGGGCCCGGCCTCCTAATGGGTTTCTGTATCCTCAGCCTGGAAGGGCATCAGCAGTCTGCTACACAGAATGAAAGCCTATCCAACGTGAGATGCAGCCCATCTCAGGATCCAAGCTGGGGATGCACAAACCCCTGAAAAAGAAATACGTTTTTTATACTTCAGTTTCTTTAAAAAAATAACTGAGGGGGAAGTTATTTCTGTTCCAGGGGATGGAAAATTTTTATTCTATATAAAAATATTTGCAACAAAACACCTGAACGCAGCTTCTCTACTTACAGAACAAGTTTGGTCACAACAGGAGGGAACAAAAACAGGTGTGATGAGGGCCCCCAAATTTCAAATTTCTTTGATCCTTCAAGGGCCTAAAGAAAGCTCCATGAGTGGTGCAACTCTTATAAGGAAGCAACGTGTCAGAATCCTGACTTCAAGACTTCCCTTTCAACAGTTATGTAGCTGAAATGTAGGTGTCAGCAGTGGATCACTGTGGCAACTCTCACCTGAATCGACAGGTTGTGCTTTCAAGTTCTACTCCAGAGACTTGAGTGCATAACCTAGGCTGATTCTGCAGTGAACTACTGAGGGAATATGGCACAGTCTGAGGAGTTATCTTTCAGATGAGGCGATAAACTGAGGCCCCGTTGCTGACTAGCTGCTTGTTCAGCAGGGGGCCCAGGTGCATGTGTGGTTGGCATGAGGCACAGCTGGACTGCACTTCTTAAAGGCAGCCTGTACCTCTTAAAAGGGATGTGCATTCAGGCTGCAGCAGCTGGTGGAACTGTTTTCAAAGTATTTTAAAGAAGGATAAGAATACCAAGTTGGCAGCTGGCCAAAGAGATAGCTTCCAGGTTCTCTGATGTGGCACTGGAGACCTTAGTCCAGGAGGTGGAAACCAAGACAGAGATAACAACAACAACCTGCATTTATATATTGTCTTTAACATAATAAAATGTCCCAAGGCGCTTCACAGGAGTGTTATAAAGCAAAATTTGACACAAAGCCACAAAAGGAGATATTAGGGCAGGTGACCAAAAGCTTGGTCAAGAGGTAGGTTTTAAGGAGTGTCTTAAAGGGTGAAAGAGAGGTAGGCAGGCAGAGAGATTTCAGGAGAGAATACCAGAGCCTAGGGCCTAGGCAACTGAAGACCCAGCCACCATTGGTGGAGCAATTAAAATTAGGGATGCAAAGAGGGCCAGAATTAGATGAGCGCAGAGACCTCACAGGGTTGTGGTGCTTGAGGAGATTACAGAGATAGGGAGCGGCAAGGCCATGCAGGGATTTGAAAACAAGGATGAGAACTTTAAAATCAAGGCATTGCTTAACTGGGAGCCAGTGTAGGTTAGTGAGCACAGGGGTGATGGGTGAACAGGACTGAGTGAAAGTAAGGACATGGGCAGAGGAGTTTTGAATAACCTGAAATTTGCATAGGGCAGACAATTTGCATAATTAAGGCCCCGAGTAGGGGCCATTCAGCCTTGCCGCATGGGGAGGCCGCCAGCTTCATGGAAGCGGCTCCTTCTGGCAGCCCAGGAGGCCATTGGAGCCAGAGGCTCCACGGGCCAAAGAGGGTGCAGCAGGCAGAAAAGGCTTCCCCCGCGGCCCCAGTGATCCTCTCGGAGAAGTTTCCCTTCCAATTGGTGGGGCGATTTGCCTTGGGCCATCCTGAATTTATTATTTCTACTTACATATCCGTCTCCATTTTGTGGCGCCCTGCCCTTGACTCAGCAGCGCCCACCTCCCTGGTGGCACGGCTGAGGCTTCAGAACTGCTGGCCCTCTGATTGGGCCAGCCGCATCAGGATCCCACCCACTGTCCATAATTGGACGGTGGGCCGAGAGGTGACCAAGTAGGAGGATGCCTCTGCTAAAATAGCCAAGCCGGTCCCACTACCAGCAAGTGTGGGCTCGGGACGCCCATTTGGTCCAGTGGGCAAGCAATTAACTGCCCACCATCGGGGATGCCATCCTTTAAAGGGATGAGCTCCTGCCTCCAGAGTTGCTGGCCAATGGAGGCCCTGCAGTACCAAAGAATGGAAGAGACCCTGGGAGAGGTCAGTGGGGTCGGGAGCTCCAGGGCCATTCAGGCAGGCCCTGGCAACTGGGTGGGAGGGGTTGGTGAGGGTAGGGCAGGGACTTCCTGGGGGAGGGGGGAGCGACCATCATCGACCTGGGGGGGGGGGGCGCCCTCCAGGGTTTCTGGATTGTGGATTGCCCCCAAAGGAGTGACCGCCCAACCCCGCAAGGAGGCCACCAAGCTTTACTTGGCATCATCTCCCTGTGGCAGCAGGCCCCTCTGTCATCAATAAAATTGAACTGGAGGTGGTAAGAGGTCCTTAAGTGTCCATTATTGGCCATGTAAGGGCCTCAACTGGAGTGGAGCAGGAAGGCCATCCTTGTCCCATGCCATTTTGTTTGCCACCCCCCCACCTCTATGCCCGTCCCAAAAGGCAGGATAAAATCCTGGCCAATATTTTTCCTCAAATTCAATTTTATTCCAAATAATAATTCATTAAAAACAGTTCTCTGAGATACAGCAGTTCCCATTATATACCACAGAAACCACATTCAAAACATAATTAAAAACACACAAAAAAATCATAATCTCCTCCATATCTGTTTGCCACTCACTACAGTGACGTACAATCTAGTGCACTCTGCTGGTCTGAGCTTCTGAGCATCCCAAATATCGGGCATGTAATTCTTCGATACTTCATGGCTCAGTCTGACCAGCCGAAGTTTGAGGTTCTGAGCCAAACAATGGCACTACAACTCTCAGATGCAGCTATGCCGTTGAGTCTCCATCACAACCAAGTGCAAAATGTAGAACTGTAAGGCTGATATAACATAATCCAGAAATCACATTACAAATCCTAGATATCATGGTAAGACTCAATGCTCCAATGTCCTGGTATCCTCCTGCTACACCACAGCTGACCCAATGTTTCCGACCCTCTCCTAGCCTCAGCCTGATCTGGCTGCTTATCAAGCCTTATCCTGCTTAACCATTTACAGACCCTGTTTGAAACGTTTTGTTCCCCATATAAACTGTGCTGTTGCATTCCTTCCTGATATCAACAACTAGCTCCCTCCAGACACTCGCTTGCCATCAACTTTAGCGTTTCTATTATTTCTGCTCAGGTTCCCCTCCCGGCAGCCAGCATGATTGACAGGTTTGTTTTCCAGACAGATGAAGAGCAGTCCAGAAGAGGCCACAGGACTAGGTAAGTCCATGTCCCGGCATGGGGGAAGGCTTGATCCCAGATAAGGGGGTGGGAATGATTCTGGATGGATGGTGGGGGTGGGCGTTCGATCAGGGGTCCAGCAGCGGGGTCCGATCATGAAGTCGGGAAGGAGAGGCTGGAAGTCTGGGGGTGGGGTTGGGTGAGAGGTGCAGGTCAGAAGTCTCAGGGAATTGAAGGCCTTGTTGGGGGGTGGGGCGGGGGGGGAGAAATGATTGGAGGCATTGTGGGGAATGTCAGAGGCCTCGTGCGGGAAGGTTGAAGGGTGGTGTCAAATTGCAGGGGGGTTGTCCAGGCAGGCACACTTGTTGCAGCAGGTGCAGGGAAAGGCACTTACCTCCTGGATCCAACAGTCCTCGCCTGGATTTAGCTGCCAGGTGTCCTAAGGCTATAGGCAGCCAGCAGCAGGGAAGATGTCCAGAGTTATATTCAAAATGGTGAATAAAATTGAGGCTCACAACATTATTATAATAGTTAAAGTGCCAGCCCACCTCCTTGAAGTGGGTTGGTCACCTGCCCCCATCCTACCTCCATTAAAACCGGAAGTGGGTGGGTTGGGGAAGGGTTGGGTCGAGATTCAACTTATTATCGAGATTTAACTTATCACTTGACACAAACATGGGGTTAAAATTCCGCACCCCCCACCACCTTAATTTCAAGTTCTATCAGATGTAATTACAATTGCTAAAGAATAAGTCATCTTCATCTTTGGCCTCCTTATCTCGAGAGACAATGGGTAAGCGCCTGGAGGTGGTCAGTGGTGTGTGGAGCAGCGCCTGGAGTGGCTATAAAGGCCAATTCTAGAGTGACAGGCTCTTCCACAGGTGCTGCAGAAAAATTTGTTTGTCGGGGCTGTTACACAGTTGGCTCTCCCCTTGCGCCTCTGTCTTTTTTCCTGCCAACTACTAAGTCTCTTCGACTCGCCACACTTTAGCCCCGCCTTTATGGCTGCCCGCCAGCTCTGGCGAACGCTGGCAACTGACTCCCACGACTTGTGATCAATGTCACAGGATTTCATGTCGCGTTTGCAGACAGAATAAGTACAACATTTAAAAACACATGCACAAGCAATAAACTACAAATGTCACTTTGTATAAGGAAAAATATTTTAAAGCAATAGGAGGAATCATTAAAGATTCATTAACAATTCATTAAAGATAAATACTAAGTGGGACTGATTTTCCTCACCTTTGCCCCAAGGGAACATCTATTCCTCATACTTAAATGTCAGAACAAAGGGGCAGGAGACCAATTATGCCAGGACTCTGCCCCTTTACATTGCTAAGGGATTTCCAGAGAATCTCCCACAGCAACCCCAAAAGGTGGAACAAGGCCTGTATTTATTGTAGGTGCAGGTTCAGTGTGGCAATGTTAATGAGAAAAGGAGAAATTCCCAGATTCCTGCTTCAATTCCTAGCTGTTGTGACTTAGAGCACCACAAGAAGCTGACAGTGGCTGTTGCACTGGGACAAACTGCTTCCTTAGACCAGAGTGTCTGAGGGGATCCTGGCAGTAAGGTGAAGAAGTGTAGAAGGTGATGTAGACGATTGGCTTGCTTGTGTGTGATTTGTAGTACCCGTTATATTCTATATTAGCTGTTTCAGTTTGTTTGCACACATATGGTTGAAGTCCCTTTGTTAGTAGTGAATTAGATCACAGAGAGGACACCCACTATCCACGTGGAAATATGATGAGTGAAATCAATAATCAGTGACAGTATAATATATTTGCACCTCAAGACTAGAAAGGCAGTCAGGTGTGCTGAAGAGTAGCAAAATAAGATTGCCTTGCCTTTTCCTGGAAACACAGATTTATGTTCTTTATTTTTGTAATGATTGTACTGTCTGATAATTTTATTTCATGCAGAAGAAAATTGCTCAAATGAACAACATACATCTTAAATGACCACTTGTGATAACTATGGATGATTAAGACTTAATGAAATGGACATTCATCTCACCAACATTTTAAACAAAGGTATTAACCCCTTTGCCTTTACCTGTAAACTTGTATCGCCGTCTGTAGAATTAGGTTCATTTTCATATTTGGAATCCTTCGAACCTTCCTGGAGAAATTAATTTTAACTGGAAATGCAGAATTATGGTCGGCTCCAAAATACCAGAAAATGTTCAAATGAATGTGACAAAATCAAAACTTTCTGCAGAAGATAATTTTAGATCCCTTTAGGAAAGAAATCTCTCAAGTAGAGCACTCTGTAATTTCTAAATTCATCATTGCTACAACTGTGTTCTTATGCATGTTAGGATTTTTTTTTCCCATAATAAATGTAGTTTTTTTTCTGGGGACAATGTGGTGTGCCTTTAAGGCTGGAAAAGGAGCGGTACTGCTTTGAGGCAACAAGCTCTAGAGACTGAATCAAAGGATGCATTCTCATTGCCATAGGATACAGCCAGCTTTAAATATGCATTCTCATTGCCATAGGATACAGCCACTCAGGACCAAGGACATGAGATACAATGTTGCCGATTGATGTTTGAAACTAGCTGAAAAACTGGCTTTTGAGACACAGTTAACAGAGATACACACACAGACTGTCTGCCAGAATATACTGAAGGAAAAGAGAGCTCTCTCTCAGTTTATTTTAACCCTATTTATTATACTTTCAGAATTCTGATGTCAAGTCAGATCAATGTCATGAAAGAAAAAAACTAAATTTCTTTAACTACTGAACTGTAATTGCTGAAATTTATCGTTGGAAAAGAAGAGCATCAATTCAACTGGTTAATTAGACTACGGACTGTTTTACTGTTGAAGAACCTTTTTTTCCCCATCGGACGGCTGTGAGGACTTCAAGCAACCTTGAACTGTTAAGATTTCACTTCAGCAGGAGCGTAAATATGTAACGACACTAATTTTTCTATTTTAAATTTTGTTTATATCTTAGTAGTGTTGAAGAATTCAGTTTTTCTAATTAAACAGTTAATTTGTTGATCTAAAGACGCCTGGTTTGGTTAGCCTCATTCGGGGGTTAAAAGATGGTACAATTTGGCTGGGTCTCTAATTTGGAAAGTTTAAAATGATATGTTAGGCGACCTGTGGAGGGACAGGACTGAATCAACAGTGCATTTTTCCCACCACAATCAGAGTCGTATATTTTGATTGGGGAGCTTTGTCTTGAGTGGTTGGTCATGATATAAAACTAATTAAATGTTTGCTATAATGCTTCCTATGTCCCACTGCACTTTCACTACAACCCACATGTCATAAGGCTATTCCCAGTGTTGCTGTTGAGCTGTCAGCTTTTGTGAAGCTAGTTTTCTAGATTGGTATGCATGCTTAAATTTCAAAAAAATATAAAATGGAAAAAATCTTCAAGACTTAGTTCATAAAACATTACAAAATTAAAAAGGTTTAGTTTAAATGCATTTTTAAAAGTGTTATGACCATGTGGTGTGATGTGAGTGGTTCCCACTGTTCAACTCCCCATCTGACTGCAGCAAGTATTTTATTAGGGTTCAACACCTTTGGTGTTTTATTTTTCAAATAAACAGACAGCTACAGGTTTTCTTGTAGGTTTAAAAAAACAGAAAATCAATTGTTTATTGATCAATACGCCTTATCCCGAAATTGTCACAATCACATCCACCCATGCAGTCGCTCGCGTGCACACACACACAGACACACAGACGAGACAAACAGGGAGGGAGAAAAGGTAAAGTGACTTTTTAGTGGAGGGGAGGTCACAATAAACCTGTTGAATTCTCTTGGAGATCAAGTTCTCGATGGGTGCAGGCCTGAGATGATTGCAGATTTCTCTCTTGATTGAAAGTTCAGTTGAAGATGATGGTCACTTCTGCTTTTCAGCTGTCTAGTGTAGATGTAGGATTCTATAGCAGGGCACATGCCTTCTGACTTGCTGGAAAACAAGCTGCTGGATGTTGCTTTACTTCACTCTCTTTTCTGTAGTCTCTCTTTCTTTAGGTAGTATTCTTTAGGGTAAAGCTGCATTACTTCTCACCTCCTAGTAGCAGACGTTCTCATCTCTTCCCCATGGTGATCGCACAATAGCCCAGGACGTGGCTACTTCAGACCTTCTTTGTTTTAGAAGAAGACATCCAATTCTGGAATATTTTAAGGTGGGGTGAAATTGACACCTCTTAGCTTTGAACATTTGTCCTTTGCCTTTGTCAGATAGTTTAAATTCTCAAAGGCCAATCCTTTTTTCTTCGGCAGCCATCTTGGACCATTGTTCATTTTTAAAATAAAAGTTCATTTTTACAAGACAAAGTCAGCTTTTCGTAACTCAGAATTAATCCATAATTTGTATCATTGTATTTCTAGTGTGTGTGACAATGGAAAAAGACTTATGTAATCCACATCTATGCCTGAGAACTTTGCAAACTACTGAACCTTTGTATGACTGTACATATTTAAGGTGATAAATGTATAAATCTTGCTTCTGGCAGGAATCTCATCCACTGGGTGATAGAAAATCATAGGAATTATGCATCCAATTTATGATCCTGGCAAGTGAGATTCCTCATCAGAATCACAATTTTGTGAAATAATCCCAATAACGTCATTGTTATAGATAAAATGCCAGTGCTAGCCTCATTTGTTCTATCCTTCACCTTAATAGGATTACATAGGATATACAGCACAGAAACAGGCCATTCATCCCAACCAGTCCATGCCAGTGTTTATGCTCCACTTGTGCTTCCTCCCATCTTTGCTCATCTAAATCTCTCATCATAACCCTAAATTCCCTTCTCCCTCATAAGCTTGTCCAGCTTCCCCTTAAATGCATCTATATTATTCAATTCAACCACTCCCTGGGGTAGTGAGTTCCACATTCTCACCACTCTTTGTGAAAAGAAGTTTCTTTTGAATCCCCTATTGCATTTATTGGTGCCTATCTTATATTGATGGTATATAAAAGAAAAACAACAAAAAAAAGGGAAAATTAAAATTCCTGACACACAATGTAGAATGTCACCTCAATTGTAATGGTAGGTGTTATGAGCGCTGGACTTTGTAGCATGGTTATGTGTTAAAAACTGTAATCATTAATGTAGTGTAAAATGGACATTTGAAAAAAACATGTGACTGCATTCAAAATCTGCCCAGAGACAAGCTAGGGGTCTTGGTTCCCATGAGAACAAGGAATCCAGATCAAAGACCCTTTCAAAAGCAGGGTGCAAGGTTGTAACACCAAAAGGACAATGGGTTTCACTCTCCCAGACTTACAGATTGTAAACAGGGAGCCAAAGGCTCTCAAATGCAGATTTGAGTTGCAATTTTTAACATCTGGAAACAAAGGAAGGCCCAGGTGGTTTTGCTACGGCCAAACTTATGGTCTCTGAGAATTGTAAAAGGCAAACGACTATTGGTTTTTGATCTGGATAAATTTGAGAGATGTTCCTAGGTCCAGGGCTGAAAGGAAGAAACAAAGACCAACAGTCAGCTGTGCAGCCCAAACAGGGAGAGAGAGAGAGAGGTGAGTGGGCTATTTCTGGGGAGACAGCTGCTCTCAGCTCACCAATACAGCAAAAGGCTGCTAAAATTTGAACCAAGTTCGAAGTCTCAAGGCATGGGAGGAGAAAAGACCAACAGGGAAACCAGAGATTGCCTTATTAATGGAAGTCCAGTCAAATGTGTTTGTAGGAAATGAGAAAAGTGGATGTTGGCTTTGAGAAGGACATTGGGAGATCCAACCCATGGCTGCTAAGAATTTGGGTCTTTTAACTGCAAGGATATCTTTTCTCTGAGAACATTGTGTGATGTGTAAATGTAGTGTGGGGTTTTTGAGTGTGTCAATGAGAGCTGGTGGACAGCCATAAAGGCGGGGCTAAAGAGTGGCGAGTCGAAGAGGCTTAGCAGTTGGCAGGAAAAAGGACAGAAGTGCAAGGAGAGAGCCAACTGTGTAACAGCCCTGACAACCAATTTTATCTGCAGCGCCTGTGGAAGAGTCTGTCACTCTAGAATTGGCCTTTATAGCTACTCCAGGCGCTGCTCCACAAATCACTGACCACCTCAAGGCGCTTACCCATTGTCTCCCGAGACAAGGAGGCCAAAGAAGAAGAGAAGAATGAGTTAATAGGAAATACCTTACTCTGTAATTTAGTGTATTAGCTACCTACTAAGTACTGTGCAGTTAATGTTGATTTTTAGTTTAGTTGTAGTAAACTTATTAAAACATGAAATCTTGTTGGGTGATTCTGTAATCGGTCACTGGGAAATTCATATCTCTTGTTTTAAAGTTTGCAGTCTCTACTGAGGTCATAACAAATTGAAGGCTCGTCCGGGATTTGAATTCAGAGGCTGGAAAACAGGTACACTGAAATTTGCTAGAGTTTAAATGAACAAGATTTCACAATTACTTTTGCTGTACTCAAAGAAAAGTCAGCATGTCTAACACTCAAGCCTTTGTGGACAGAAAAGATTTGGCTTGCAATGACTTAACACAGTTAAGCAGAGAAAATGGGGGTTACTTTAAATTCAAAAGTTAAAAAGGCAGAAATTGTTGACGTTTGATTGAGTTAGCTAGAATTCAGTTACAATGAAGCAACTGGAACTTGAAAAACAGAAAGAGAAGTTGAAATGGAGGAAAGGGTCTGTCACGTCATTATTTTGAAAAGATACTATGACCATGAATATTGTTAGCCAGTAAATGTATGCCAAATAATAGAAGGTGAGGATAACGCTAGTGTTATTTTTAATGAGCTGGATGAAGAGACAAATTGAACCTGCTGAGGTGAAACTGGCAAACACAAAAGTGTTAGTTTAGATACAGTTTTACACAATCTTTCTGAACAACATAAAAAGGACATAGTTGAGATGTTAACAGAGTTTAAAGCAATATATGCAGACAAGCCAGGTCTAAATCATCTGGCTAATCATGGGATTGATGTAGAAAAAAACTACACCCATTAAACAGAACCCTTATCGACTCAATCCTGATAAATTGGCTCAGGTCAGAGAAGAGGTTCATTATATGCTAAAGAATGATATAATTGAACCCAGTCAAAGTAGCTGGAGTTCTCCGGTTGTGCTGGTACCAAATTCAGATGGTTCCAAAAGATTCTGTACTGATGATTGGAAAGTCAATGCAGTAACACACAGATTCTTATCCAATCCCATGATGTGAGGATTGTACTGACAGAATGGGGAAATTCAGCCTTTGTTAGCAAGATCGATTTACTGAAAGGATATTGACAAGTCCCTTAACCAACTAAGCCAAAGAAGTTGCTGCCTTTGTGACCCCAGATGGCCTATTTCAGTGTAAGGTTAAGCCATTTGGTATGAAAAATACACTGGTGCAGCTCAAAGAACAAAGAACAAAGAAAATTACAGCACCGGAACAGGCCCTTCGGCCCTCCAAGCCTGCGCCGATCCAGATCCTCTATCTAAACATGTCGTCTATTTTCTAAGAGTCTCAAAGAACAAAGAACTTTACAGAACTTTAGTTAGGCCACACTTAGAATATTGCATGCAATCCTGGTCGCCACACTACCAGAAGGACGTGGAGGTTTTGGAGAGGGTACAGAAGAGGTTTACCAGAATGTTGCCTGGTCTGGAGGGCATTAGCTATGAGGAGAGGTTGGATAAACTCAGATTGTTTTCACTGGAACGACGGAGGTGGAGGGGTGACATGATAGAGGTTTACAAAGTTATAAGCGGCATGGACAGAGTGGATAGTCAGAAGCTTTTTCCCAGGGTGGAAGAGCCAGTTACTAGGGGACATAGGTTTAAGGTGAGAGGGGCAAAGTTTAGAGGGGATGTGCGAGGCAAGTTCTTTACACAGAGGGTGGTGAGTGCCTGGAACTTGCTGCCGGGGGAGGTGGTGGAAGCAGTTACCATACAGACGTTTAAGAGGCATCTTGACAAATACATGAATAGGATGGGAATAGAGGGATACGGACCCCGGAAGTGCAGAAGGTTTTAGTTTAGGCAGGCATCAAGATCGGCGCAGGCTTGGAGGGCCGAATGGCCTGTTCCTGTGCTGTACTGTTCTTTGTTCTTTGTTTGTTTGTTCTTTGGTGATTGCTGGACTAAGCAATTGTGTTGTGTATATTGATGACCTACTGATATACGGTGACACTTGGGAACATCATGTTGAACAGTTAAAGGCTGTTTGACAAGTTAGACAAAGCCAATTTGGTAAGAAACTTAGCAAAGAACGAGTTTACCAAGGCTAAGGCCACCTATTTGGGGCATATTGTGGGTCAACGTCAAGTGTTGCCTGGAGAAGCTAAGATTCAGGTGATAGTAGACTTTCCAGTCCCCAAGACAAAAAAGGAGATACTACAATTCCGAGGGATCTGTAGGTTCTAGCGAAGGTTCATTCCTAACTTCAGTACAATAGTTACACTACTGATGAATTTGTGGAAGGAAAGTGTGAAGGTTGAGTGGACAGAATCATGACAAATGACATTTGAGCAATTAAAGTCCATTTTAATAAATGAATCCATACTAGCACACCAAATTTTAGCAAGCCCTTTTAAGTGGCTATTGATGCCAGTGGTGTGGGGGCAGGAGTAATATTACTCAAAGATGATGATGCTAGTATCGAATGAAGTACTCCACTATTGAATAGGAGGCTTTAGGTCTCATATTGGCTCTTCAAAATTTTGAAGTATATGTCAATAATGGTCAAAGGGCAATATCCGTTTATACCAACCAGAACCCATTAAGAGAAATTGATGACCAACAACGCCAGATTATTCCCGTGGAGTTTAATGTTGCAACCATTTACCCTAACAATTGTACATGTTACAGGAAAGAACAATGTCATTGCTGATACTCTGTCCAGAATTTAAAGGGTATAAAAGGGGAAAACAATTTGGAGATATGAAAATAATGTTGTTACCTGTGCAATATATAAAATGTTAGTGATTGAAATGTTTACAATGTTATGTGTTGCCAATGTTGTGCAAAAATCATTACCACGGTAATGATCTTTCTATTGACGGGGGGAGGTGTTATGAATGCTGGACATTGTAGCATCGTTATATTTGAAAAACTGTGATCATTAATGCAGTGTAAAATGGACCTTTGGAGGAAACATGTGACCTCATTCAAAATATGCCCAGAAACAAGCCTTGGTTACCATGAGAACATGGGACCCAGATCAATGACCCTTCTGAAAGCAGGGTGCATGGTTGTAACACCTAAATGACAATGGGCTTCACTCTCCCAGAGCCACAGAGTATAAACAAGGAGCAAGAGGCTCTCAAATGCAGATTCAAGTTGCAATTTTTAACACCTGGAAACAAAGGAAGGCCTTGGTGGTTTTGCTAGGGTCAGAACTTTGGGGCTGGATTTCAACAGCACTTCAGGGGTTGTGTCGGGGTGGGGGGGGAAGGCCCAGAAAATACCCCCAGGAATGGCCTGCCATGGGCCTCGATGCTGGGAAGGCCCCGCCTTATTTTACCAGCGGCGGCGATGCCTCGTAGCAGCACCCCCTCACGCTGCTCGGCGACAGAATCTTAATTTAAATAGTCAAATAAATGTTAATGAATGAATAAGCACTTACCTCGCCCTAACGGCTGTCCCACACCGATATTCCAGTTGGATGCCGGAACTCCCGTGCCTTTGGATCTCTGATCCAAGGCATAACACTGGTGGGGAGGGGGGAGGAGTGAAGTTTTCAAGGCGGGGGTAACGGGGAAAATTGTTCCTATTGGTTGCGGGAATGGTGGAAAGGGGTTGAGGGTCAAAGTTTATGAAGTGCAGAGGGGGAAGTTCGGGATCAAAAAATATTTTTTTTGGGGTGAGAGGGCAATTTACATATTCTTTACTCATGGGGGGGGGGATTCAAAATGCAATTAAAAGTTTAATTTTATTTTTTGGACAGCGGGACAATTAAAAATTGAAGTCTCACTGAAGGGCTTGAAGCCCTTAAAAAAGTGCCAGCGCCTGGGCGGTGGTGCCGGACCTGTTGCCGGGGGCAGAGCACCTGCCCCCTTGACGTCATCTACGAGATCGGCAGCGAGCTTGAAAAATTCAGCACATGATCTCTGAGAATTGTAAAAGGCGAACGACTACTGACTTTTGATCTGGATAAATTCAAGAGACTTTCCTAGGTCTAGGGCTGAAAGGAAGAAATGAAGGCCAACAGTCAGCAGCAGCCTATAGAGAGAGAAGCCAGCTGCCTGTTTTCTGGGAAACAGCTGCTCTCAGATCAACAATGCAGCAAAAGACCACTAACATTTGACCCCAGTTGGAAGGCTCGAGGTTTGTGGTGGAGAAAAGACCAACGCGGTCACCAGAGATTGCCTTAGGAATGGAAGTCCAGTCGAATGTGTTCAGAAGAAGTGAGCGAAGAGGACATTGGCTTTGAAAAGGACACTGGGAGATGCAACCCACTGGGAGGAGTTTGGAACTTTTAACTACACCTTTTATTCTGAGAACACTGTGTAACATAAAAATGTGGTGTTGGGTTTTTGAGTTGTTAATGAGTGAATGGGAAATACCTTTCTCTGAAGTTTAGTGTATTAGCTACCTACTAAGTACTGTTTAGTTAATGTTGATTTTTAGTTTAGTTGTTATAGTAAAAGTCTATAATCGGTCACTGGGAAATTCATATCTCTTGTTTTAAAGTTAGCAGTCTCTACTGAAGTCATAACTGTCGGTAACACTGGTACATACAATGGGAGCACCATTTTCCCAAAATAATTGCATCCACTGTGGTGGAAAGGTGCACATATTGTATTGTAAATCATATAAAACAACAACCACAACTTTAATTTATATATCACCTTTAATGTAAAATTGTACCAAGGCACTTCACAAAAGCATTATCAATCAAAATTTGGCACCAAGCCACATAAGGAGATAGTAGGATGGGTGACCAAAGGTTGGTCAAAGAGGTAGGTTTTAAGGAGCAATTTATAGGAGGAGTGAGCAGTAGAGAGGTGGAGAGGTTTGGGGAGGAAATTTCAGATTGTAAGGCCTACATACTTGCACATGTACAGTAACCAAAGGAGCTAAAGTCCCCATTGTATAAGGGCATTATAAATGAATTCCCGACACAAGGCCCTCGATATTAAAGGGTGGGTGGGAAGAGTGCCAGGGAGCCTGGTAGTTGGCAACCAAGCCAGCGAGGCCTAGAACATGGAGGCACTGCTGATTTTATGGCAGGGTATCAATTAAATAACTCTTTTTTGACTCCCAGCCAGATTGACTAGTTGGCTGACAGGTGTGAGTAGGAATTTAGCAGCAGGAGGCCAGTGGAAGAAGCACTTTACAAGAGTTTGAGGATTGGGGTTTCTTAGCAAGATTGTTGGTGGGGGATGGGAGGCCCAATGACTCCTTGAGGGTCCTAAGGATGAACACCTGTTCCTTCTGGCCCACAAGAAGTTCGAAAAGGAACAGATCTTTAAAGGTTATCTTAGCCAGCCTGCAGCTCCACTTTTGGAAAAGTTGATGGCAGCCAACAATGCTGTTCAGTTAATTCTATGTCATGCCTTTGATGATGTCATCGGGCCTCAACCTTTAAATGTTAACTAGACCCCTACCTGCTTTTTTGTGGGAGCCTCATTGATTTTTAATCCAACTCAAGCAAAGATTTAAACTGCCAGGAAGGTGGTGGGTTGCAGCTGGAGGTTGAAATTTTACTGCTCCCATTACACCATTGCTGCTGGGCGTTGGGGGTTGAATTTGGGGCCAAGCAATCAGACAAATATTGAGAGATAGATAGAAGCAGTAGTTTAAGTGTATATCAGGATGTTGTTAGATTATAAACTGCTTTTGGAAAATGGGGATGAACTTTTGCTCTTGGTGTGGAGACTTGTTCAATGGGAGTGTGGATTGAAAAATCAGGCATAGAGGTTGGAATCCAAAATACATGCTGCTCTCAATTTTTCAGTTAATAGTAGCAAAGGCTGGAAACTCATATGCCCATATGTCTAATCTGTTCTTCCATCAGGAGAGAATCTGCATTGAGAGTGGAATTTCTGCTATTTCCTCTATGGAATACTCTGGCTTTAGCTGTTAGAATGGGACTTACAAAACATTACTTCATCACAAGATTCACATCTTGGATTAGACTGTTCATGGATAGTGTTTGCATTCAAGATGGCTTCAGATTTTCCAGAAGCATTGGCTGGAATTTTACTGCCATGCCATGGCTCCTGCCGCCAGGACCAAATACAGGACCCGAGCCTCTGCGAATGGCAGGACTGCGAAGGACATTTTATGATGGCAGCCAATTAAGAAACCGCCACCAGGATTTTAACAGCACTCCCACCTCCTACCAAAGAGCTGGTAGAATTCCAGCCATTATGTTGCTTTGATACAGTACAAATATTGTTGAGTAACAAGTCCCAAAAACTGAATTTGTGAATTGCTGCTTTCTCTTTGAACTTTGTAGTTTTGTCGTCACATTGCTAACATTGCTAACATTTAACAAGAGCTTCACTTCATAACAGTTAGTTTTGACACTGTAAATAAGTTCATCTGCTTTGTAATGTGCTCTTGTATATTTTTAAATATTTAAAATACAAAATTTATCAGTACTCACATAATGAATAATGAATAAATGTCAAGACATCCATTATTGCATTACACTTTGACCTCATGTATTATTTATAAAATGTATTCTTAAACAAAACTCGATTCCTATAATATTTAACAGTTGATTTTATATCTGTAAGAATTTGTCAAAAAAGTGAGAATTGAGCAGGTATTTGTATGGAAGTGTCTATGTATATCAGCATTATTAATAAATCATTAGTGAAACATTCGAGACTTTAAAAATATTTTATTTTATTTATTTAGAGATACAGCACTGAAACAGGCCCTTCGGCCCACCAAGTCTGTGCTGACTATCAACCACCCATTTATACTAATCCTACATTAATCCCATATTTCTACCACATCCCCACAATTCCCCTACCACCTACCTACACTAGGGGCAATTTACAATGGCCAATTTACCTATCACCCTGCAAGTCTTTGGCTGCGGGAGGAAACCGGAGCACCCGGCGAAAACCCACGCGGTCACAGGAAGAACTTGCAAACTCCACACAGGCAGTACCCAGAATTGAACCCGGGTCTCTGGAGCTGTGAGGCTGTGGTGCTAACCACTGCGCCACTGTGTTGCACTGTTCTGAAGAGCAAAAGGCATGATCCATTCTATTAAAACAATTGGCTCTCAGTAATGAGACAAATGAATCACCACCTTGAACTGTATGCATTTCCTATTAACGTGAAGCTGACAATCTCTGAGGAAAAATATATTAAATTGTACTGTAATTCATTAAAATATAGCTAATTTGACACAGCTATCTAGGGATGTTTTCAATAATCCTGTAAGAGTTGTAATCATCTTTTATATTTCAATGTACTGAGAACAAGGTCTGTAATAATCTGATGAACTTAATTCCATCTGGTTTCCATAGCGTCATGAGGGGAAAATGATCTCACTGAAATATCCAGTTTTGTCTCAAACTTTAGATGAAATAATAGAAAACGAAAGGCCCCCATGGGGATTCCTATAATGTAATTTAAGATGTTGAATATTGGTGGGAAAAAAGCTTTCTATCCAATGCCTTTCCATTTTCAATCTGCATCTGTGTCTGCTTAGCCTTGGTCTTGGAGAACACCACTGGAGTTAGTTAACAGTGCTGCCTGCTTGGTACGAAACTGACCTATTTTCACTGGAAGGAAACATACAAAAAAAAGTGTAGCTATTGGAAAGGTTCAATTGGGTATACAATTACTGTATATTTTGTTGAAAAAGCTTTTTGGACATTGAAGATAGCTGTGATTGGCTTGAAGCTCCATCAAGGAAAATAAATTACATTGAACAGGAAAAACAGACATTTGAAATGCTTATTTCTGTGCCTTATCCTCACATTTCAGAACATTATTATTAATGTGACATTGCTTACAGTGAGTCACAGCATACCCTATTTCATAACGATTGGGTTGTTAAGCCATGTAACATAGAATGGGTTGTAAATTCATCAGACCCAGTCTGGGTAGTAAGGCAGCAAAGCGGTTGCAACACGTGCCTGAAAGAGTCGGCCGAGGCTGACTCAGAATTGAGCCTCAAGTCTTACTAATTTTAACTGGCTGAGTGGCTGGTGCCTGTTATCCCTCCACAGGCAGCTCACCAGTTGAAGAAATGAATTTTGGACCACTTTTCTCACCAACAGCCACCGGAAGCCATGTTGCGGGAGCAAGGTTGTGGAGTAAAGATAGTAGGGCGATTGGTATACTGTGGAGTTGGGGAAACACCCCTGCTCCTCCTGGTATCATAGCAATTTTTATTTTTTATATAAATGCTTACTTTTTGTTGGCAGTCACCCAGCAACCACTTAAGAATCCCAAGCACTGGGGGCCTGGTTTCAGCTCTGCAATATCGAATTTTAGCGATAGAGCCTGAATCAAGAGTTAGACTGCTTATTCAGATATGTAAAGATTCTAACAAGGGATGTCTGAAAAATTGCTGATCCAATATCTGGTTGAATTTTCTGGCATCCTTTGAGTGCGGGATGTTGGTCCCTGAAATTGGGCCTATTTTGCCAATTTCTACCCCAATATTGTAGCATGGACCAGTGATTTACAGTGACCAATTTTTATTACATGTTTTTCTGAAGTTTTTATTGGTGTTTTGGGGATCAAATTCCATGGCCTATTTTGGGCATCAACCTGTAGAATACAAGGATACTTACACGAGCTAATATAATTGAGTAGAGTGCAAAATGGGCACTCAACCCAATCTCATCAGTTTTCTGCTGGGTGGGTGAGGTTTAAAATTTACTTCTATGTTTCACGCTTTCTGTAAAAATGTTTCACAGGATATACAGCACCTTTTACAATCACAGGACTTCCCAAAGAGCTTTACACACAATGAGCTAATTTTGAAGTGTTGTTCACTGTTGTAATGTCGGGAAAGCAGCTGCCAATTTTCAAACAACAACAAAAAGCAATGTGATAATGGCCAGGGGCTGAATTTTGTGCCCATGGTGGGGCTCCCGGCGCTGGGCCGAAAAGGCGGGGGGATTCCCACCTCGGCCAGCTGGAAATCCCCTGGAGCGATTCTATGGTGCCGGGCCATCTAACAGCCTGGTGCCGGGATCCCATCCCTTTAAAGACGGGAATCCTGCCTCCAAGAGCCGCGGCAAATCACAGGGCCAGGAGCGCCACCAGGACTGGTGGCCACTGCCAGTACCGCAGGAGGCCTTGGACCCAGGCCCAGCACTGGAGTCCGGATCCAAGGTAACTGAGGCGGGGTTGCCGGGGCCAGATCGGCAGGCCCTGGTGAGGGGGTGGGAGGATAGGTGTTTATTGCAGGGGGAAGGGTGTTCAGGTTGGTGCAGGATTTCCTGGTGGGGGTTCCTCCATGGGCCGCAGATTGCTCACAGAAGAGTGGAACCCCCCCCAAGCACACAGGGAGGTCACTTCATTTTGCTGGGCGACCTCCCAATGTGGCGGAGGCCCCCCCCCCCCCCCGCCACTGATTAAATCCCAGCGGCGGGCGGCATGAAGAGACCCTTAAGTGGCCTGACAAAATTGCGTGCCAATGGGGAGGCAACGGGAGCTGCCCGCCCCTGCCTTCTGTCGCAATTCTATGGCCCCCCACCACCTCTGAACCCGTCTCAGGGGGCCCATAAAATTCAGCACTAGATAATCTGTTTTTGTGATGTTGATCAATGGATAAATATTGGCCAGGATACCTCCCCTGTTCTTTAAAACAGTGCCATGAGATTTTTATGCCCACCTGAGAGGGCTGACAGTGCCTTGGTTTAATATCTCATCTGAAAGACAGCATCAGCAACAGTGCAGCACACCCTCAGCACAACACTAGAGAGTCAGCTTTTTGAGCTCAAGTCCTGGAGGAGGATTTGAACCCATAACCTTCTGACGCAGGGGTGAGAGTGCTCCACCTGAACTATAGGACAACAGATATCGTCTGAAGAGTTAAAATTGATGAGAAAGACATGAGAATTACTGGGCATATTTATTGGGAACAATAAGTAGCACAGCAAGTTGTCAATGAGTTAACAAATTAGACAAAGATATGAAGAGGAGTGAAACAAGGATATGTTTTGTCACCCAATCTTTTCAACATATTCTCTGAATTTATTATTAGATAATCTGGATGGTTTAGAAGCTGCATTCAAAATTAATGGAAAATTGATAAGCAATCTATTGTACACTGATGATGCAGTACTGATTGCAGACACAAAAAGGAGTTCAGAAGAGACATTTGAGACAACAGTTAGAATATAGATTGAAAGTAAATAGTGAAAAGATAAGGTTAGTGGTAAACCGAAGAAAGCAGACTGACCAAAATTTAATCTTTGTGAACAATATGGAAATACAGATAAAGGGGAAAAAAGTGTTCACATAGTGCCACTTCAAAGTGTCACTACGAGGAGTGCATCAATTCCTCGGGAGCTGACAGTGCTGCGGGATGCTACCTGTGTGACCTGCGCGTGTTTCCCCAATGATATTAATGGAAAAACCTGCGTGGGTCAACTCAGGAAACAGCCCGGAGAGTTGATGTAGGCTGACTTTTGCTGCTTTGAAATGGCACAACTCAAACAAATTTCTTCCCCAAAATGTTTACTTTGGCACTGTAATAACATCACACAGTCAAGGTAATAGTGAGTTGAGAATAGAAATTGCAAAGGGAGCTTCTGTGCTACTCGAAAATCAGTCCAATGATAAGTACAATGTTTATAAGTTACATGCATTGTAAAGATGAGAAAATTGGACCTTGAAGAGTGAAAGGAGAAAAAACTGAAAGCATCTGAGTTGTGGAACTGCAGACAGAAAGTGGAAATTACTTGGACAAGAATGACGAATGAGAATGTCCCTGAACTAGCACAAGAAAAGAGAGAAGTATTGAGGCTGAATACCAGGAGAAAAATGACATACTATAAGGACATTATTTTGGAATTGCATAGAAATCTGGTAGGGTTGTTACTGTCGACAAAAATTGATGGTAGATTAGTAGGCTGGTAAAAAAGAACATGACTAGATGATGTGATGAAATGTCAGCTGTAAAAATTAGGGGCTGATACAATCCAGCTGTGCAGAGAACAGAAAGTATAAAGTCACTGGTGATTAACATCCACAGTAGATAAGAGACAGCGAGTATACAGTGATGTTGTCCAAACAATCCCTGGTATGTTGTTTGGTATTAAATGTTTTGTTTCTTCTGTATAAATTTCTTTGACAGCTTAGTTTCTGGACAGTGGGATGACATTCTCATGTTCAGAAGTGCAGGATATCACTCCGATGTGAAATCAACATCCTGGGTTCTTGTTAGGTGATAATAAGTATTCAGTTATAGAATCAGATAATAGTACAGCACAGAATGAGGCCATTCGTCCCAATGAGTTTGCGCCAGCTCTTTTGAAGAGTAATCCAGCAAGTCCCAGCTCTTTCCTCGTATCCCTGCAATTTTTTCTTTTAAGTATTTATCCAATTCTCTTTTGAAACTACAATTGAATCTGTATCCACTGCCCTATCAAGCATTCCTAACCATTCATTGTACAAAGAGGCTTTTCCTCATGTCAGCTCTGGTTCTTTTGCCAATCATCTTAAATCTGTGCCCTCTGTTTACCAGCTTTTCAGCCACTGGAAACAGTTTCGCTTTACTTACTCTATATAAACGATTTATGATTTTCAACACCTCGATCAAATCTCCTCTTAGTCTTCTCTGCTCTAAGGGAAACAAAACCAACTTCTCCAGTCTATCCACATAACTGTAATCCTCATCCCTGGAACAATTCTCGTAAATCCCTTCGGTACCTGTAATATTACTTGTTCCTTTGGTATGTGAACTTTGGAAGTCTCACAGGACAACAAATAATATCCAAAGAAAATGTGGGGTTTTATGATATCTTAACTAAAACATATAAATATAAAGTTAATGCACGAGCCACATCTAAACACATCTCACTCTGTCAAGCGACACCCACAACATCCTGGTCACATGTGACATGACATCACTTCCTCCAGCGACTTTCATTTACAGCCTCTTAAGGTGGTCCACTCTTAAGGTCGTCCCACAACAGCACCCTCTCCAAAGCCTTCGCATCCTGCCTACAATTCTCCTACTGAAGGCTAACTAGTGTTTTACATAGTAGATTAGTTGCAGGTGATGAAAAAAGACACAGTAATGTTAAGGTAAGAACTTTCATTTACATATTGCTTTGATAACCTCAGAATGTCCCATTGCACTGCACAGCCAATGAGTTACTTTTGAGGTGTTATAACTGTTGGAGGGAAAGGCAGCAGCCAATTTATGCAGAGCCAGTTCTCACAAACACCATTGAGATGACTGACCAGATCATTTGTTTTATTGATTTTTTTTTAGAACATTACAGCGCAGTACAGGCCCTTCGGCCCTCGATGTTGCGCCGACCTGTGAAACCATCTGACCTACACTATTCCATTTTCATCCATATATCTATCCAATGACCACTTAAATGCCCTTAAAGTTGGCGAGTCTACTACTGTTGCAGGCAGGGCGTTCCACGCCCCTACTACTCTCTGAGTAAAGAAACTACCTCTAACATCTGTCCTATATCTATCACCCCTCAACTTAAAGCTATGTCCCCTCATGTTTGCCATCACCATCCGAGGAAAAAGACTCTCACTATCCACCCTATCTAACCCTCTGATTATCTTATATGTCTCTATTAAGTCACCTCTCCTCCTCCTTCACTCCAAAGAAATCAACCTCAAGTCCCTCATCCTTTCCTCGTAAGACCAGGCAACATCCTAGTAAATCTCCTCTGCACCCTTTTCAAAGCTTCCACATCCTTCCTATAATGCGGTGACCAGAACTGCACGCAATACTCCAGGTGCGGTCTCACCAGAGTTTTGTACAGCTGCAGCATGACCTCGTGGCTCCGAAACTCGATCCCCCTACTAATAAAAGCTAACACACCATATGCCTTCTTAACAGCCCTATTAACCTGGGTAGCAACGTTCAGGGATTTATGTACCTGGACACCAAGATCTCTCTGTTCATCTACACTACCAAGAATCTTCCCATTAGCCCAGTACTCTGCATTCCTGTTACTCCTTCCAAAGTGAATCACCTCACACTTTTCCGCATTAAACTCCATTTGCCATCTCTCAGCCCAGCTCTGCAGCCTATCTATGTCCCTCTGTAACCTACAACATCCTTCGGCACTATCCACAACTCCACCGACCTTCGTGTCATCCGCAAATTTACTAACCCACCCTTCTACACCCTCTTCCAGGTCATTTATAAAAATGACAAACAGCAGTGGCCCCAAAACATATCCTTGCGGTACACCACTAGTAACTAAACTCCAGGATGAACATTTGCCATCAACCACCACCCTCTGTCTTCTTTCAGCTGGCCAATTTCTGATCCAAAGCTCTAAATCACCTTCAACCCCATGCTTCCGTATTTTCTGCAATAGCCTACCGTGGGGAACCCTATCAAATGCCTTACTGAAATCCATATACACCACATCCACTGCTTTACCCTCATCCACCTGTTTGGTCACCTTCTCGAAAAACTCAATAAGGTTTGTGAGGCACGACCTACCCGTCACAAAACCGTGCTGACTATCGCTAATGAGCTTATTCTTTTCAAGATGATTATAAATCCTGTCTCTTATAACCTTTTCCAACATTTTACCCACAACCGAAGTAAGGCTCACAGGTCTATAATTACCAGGGCTGTCTCTACTCCCCTTCTTGAACAAGGGGACAATATTTGCTATCCTCCAGTCTTCCGGCACTATTCCTGTCGACAATGATGACATAAAGATCAAGGACAAAGGCTCTGCAATCTCCTCCCTAGCTTCCCAGAGAATCCTAGGATAAATCCCATCTGGCCCAGGGGACTTATCTATTTTCACACTTTCCAAAATTGCTAACACCTCCTCCTTGTGAACCTCAATCCCATCTAGCCTAGTAGTCTGAATCTCAGTATTCTCCTCAACAACATTTTCTTTCTCTACTGTAAATACTGACAAAAAATATTCATTTAACGCTTCCCCTATCTCCTCTGATTCCACACACAACTTCCCACTACTATCCTTGATTGGCCCTAATCTAACTCTAGTCATTCTTTTATTCCTGATATACCGATAGAAAGCCTTAGGGTTTTCCCTGATCCTATCCGCCAATGACTTCTCGTGTCCTCTCCTTGCTCTTCTTAGCTCTCCCTTTAGATCCTTCCTGGCTAGCTTGGAACTCTCAAGCGCCCTAACTGAGCCTCAGGAACTCAGGCACCTCAACATCGACATTGCCGCCCTAACTGAGACACGACATGCAGGCGGCGGCCAACTGATGGAGCAAGACAGTGAGACACCTTTTTCTGCAACGGTCTCCCAGAAGAGGAACAATGCCTCCATGGTGGGTTTCGCCATCAAAAATGAGTTTGTCTGGCACCTCAGTGACTGTGGAATAAGCGAGCGCCTCACGACGACCCGGCTCACCCTATCAAAAAAACCAGCATGTCACTGTCATCAGTGCAGATGCTCCTACTCTTGAGGCAACAGACGAGGACAAGGAGGGGTTCTACACCGACCTTCTGCAATCCCTAGCCCAAGTCTAGAAGACGACAAACTGATCCTCCTCACAGACTTCAACGCCAGAGTCAGGAAGGGCGCGAATCTCTGGAAGGGGGTGATTAGCAAAGAAGTAGTAGAAAAGCAAGCTTCAATGGTGTCCTCCTGACAAAATGTCTCGAGCATGACCTCGTCATACTAACACCCTGTTCCACTAGCGAGACAAGCACAAGACCTCGTGGCAACACCTGCAGTCTAAACGCTGGCACCTAATCGAGTACGTCATCATTCGAGTGAGGGACTGCAGAGATGTCCACATCACACACGCCGTGACAGGTACCAACGTCTACTGGACAGACCACCGCGTCATCCGATCTACCATCTCCATCAGCCTAGCCCTTAAGCAGTGGAAGAAACAAAGGCAATACCACAAGAATATTAACATTGAAGGCCTCAAAGATCCCACTAAAGTGGTCTTTCTCAGTCAACACCTTACCGTCAACCTCTCAACCTCCAAGCACCAGGAGCTGCTGTGTGCCATTAATGCCTAAGGCCACCATAACGAGCACTTGCAAAAACGTCCTTGGCTTCTCCACCAGGAAGCATCGTGAATGGTTTGATGAGAACAACCAAGAAATACAGGACCTAACTGAGTCTAAATACAAAGCCTTTGCAGGCTGGAAACTTCACCACATGTCCAAGAGAAATCAGCAATCCCGGAACATTAAAAGCAAATGGTGGGTAGAAAGAATGCAAGAGCTACCACAATTTGCAGACATCAACAACATGTGTAGTTTCTTCAGCGCTGTCAAGGTGTTCTATGGCCCAAGCACTCAATGGCCCACCCCACTGGGAGCCAAGCAAGGAGGAGAAATCATCAAAGACAGGGAGGCAGTCAGTGCTCACTGGAGGAACATTTCGAAGAACTCCTCAACTGAGGCTCTGTCTTTGACTTGAATGTCCTCAACTCCATCCCTCAACACCCTGTCCGGCTCAGTCTCGGTGCAACCCCAGTCCAGAGTGAGGTCGAAAAAGTCATTCAACAGCTGAAGAACAGCAAGGCTTCTGGAGCAGACAGAATCCCTGCCAAAATCCTGAAACATGGCAGAAATACACTCCTGGCACAACTTCATATCCCTTATCTGGGAAGAGGAATGCTTGCCGTGAGACTTCAGGGACGCTGTGATTGTGACTGTATTCAAGAAGGGAGACAAGACAAGGTGGCAACAATGGAGGAATCTCCTTGCTGTCTGCCACGGGGAAGATCATTGCAAGGATCCTCCTCAATTGCCTCCTCCCAATGGCTGAAGAGGTCCTTCCAGAGTTTTCGCCCTTCGATAGAGACCAAGACATGATCTTCATGGCAAATCCAGGAACAATGCAGGTAACAATGCGAACTGCTGTACATGGCCTTTTTTGACCTCACAAAAGCCTTTGACTCTGTTAACTGCAAAAGCTTATGGTGCATCCTGCTCAAATTTGGCTGCCCTCAGAAGATTGTCACTATCCTCCATCCACTCCATGATAACATGCGAGCTGTGATCCTCACCAATGGAACCATCACACCCTCTCTCAGTCAAACTGGGGCCAAGCAAGGTTGTGTCATCGCACCAACTGTCTTTTCCATTTCCCTCGCTGCAATGCTGCACCTCACCTCCAGCAAACTGCCCACAGGTGTGGTGATAATCTACAGAATAGACAGGAAACTTTGCCTTCAATCCAAAACCAAAAGCACTCCAACCTCAGTCGTCAAGCTTCAGTATGCGGATGGTGCTTGCATTTGCGCTCGCTCTGAAACTGAGCTCCAGGTCATTGTCGACTCCTTCTTCGAGTCGTATGAGAAAATGCTAAACACTCGGAAAATGAAGGTCTTCTTCAAACCAGCTCCCACAGCACAACACCGCCTCCTGTCAATCAATGGTGAGATTCTGGAAAATGTGTACTATTTTTCATATCTTTGGAGCCGCCTCTCGGTGAAGGCAGCATTAGAGGACAAGGTTCATCATCGCTTCCAATGTGCCAGCTCAGCCTTCAGATGACTGAGGAAGAGAGTATTTGAGGATCAGGATCTCAAACCTGAGACTACGACCATGCAGCAGTCATCCCTGTGCTCCTATATGCTTCGGAGACTTGGACACCCTGCAGCAGGCACCTCAAAGCACTGGAGAAGTGCCACCAGAGATGCCCCTGCAAGATCCTCCAAATCCGGCGGCAAGAAAGGCGGTCCAACAGCAGTGTCCTCTCCCAAGCCAACCTGTCCAACATCAGGGTGCTAATCACCCAAAATTAGCTCCACTGGGTGGGACATGTTGTTCGCATGCCTGACACCAGACTCCTGAAGCAGCTGTTCTACTCAGAACTCAGTTGCAGCAGAAGATTCCCAGGAGGACAGTGGAAAAGGTTTATAGATATCCTTAAAACATCTCTGAAGAATTCAGACATCCCCATCGACTCGTGGGAGTCCCTGGCTCGTGACTGTCCTGGATGGAGAAAGCTAATTTGGGAAGGCATCGTACACCTCGAGAGACTTCATCGGGAACATGTGGAGACGAAGTCGGAGGGAGCGCACAAACCTCCAAACTACTCATCTACCCGACCCTTCAAGCACCACCTGTCCTTCATGTGACAGAGTCTGCAGATTACACATTGGACTTATCAGTCATCTTAGAACCCATCGAACCAGAGTAGAAGTAAGTCATGACCGATCCCGAAGGACTGCCTAAGAAGGAGAAGTGTGTAAAATTGTCTCTAATTGACATTATTTGTATGAGTGTTAGCTTTGTTCAGCCATAGCATACTTGCCTTTGAGGCAGAATGTTGTGGTTTTAATTCTCACTCCAGTATTTGAGCACATAACCTAGGCTGATTCTTCAATATAGCACTCAGTATTGAGGGAATGCTGCATTGTCAGCAGTTCTATCTTTTAGATGAGACATTAAACCAAGACTCTCTTCACCTGTTCAGGTGGATGTAAAAGATCCTGTGGATCAAAGCCAAGCAAGGGAGTTCTCCTAATGTTCCAGCAACCTTTATCCCTCAACCAACACCACAAAAAAACAGATTAATCAGTCATTGCTATTGGTGTGCAGATTGACTGCCATGTTTGTCCAAATAGCTGCAACCATTTCAAAAGTAATTGATTGGCAAGTGAATTTGGACGTGCTTGCTAAATGCAATTACTTTCTTTCCATGCTTCTCAAAATAGGATGCTAGAATCCTCAGACTAAAGATTTTTTTAATGAATTGTATCCCCAATAAAGCATTTCCCATTCTTGAATTATTGGCTGGAATTTTACCCTCAGCGGACGGCAGCCATCAAGTGACTGAAAAGTCGGTGGTGATCCCACTTCCGCCTGGCCTGGGGATCTGGACCACATTTTGCGGTCCCCAGGCCTTTAATTGATCCGAGGTGGGACTTATACCTCATTGAGGTAGGAAGTCCTGCCTAATGGAGCTGCTGGCCAATCAGCGGGCCGGCAGCTCTCTGTCCCAGCAGGGCCAATGGGAGCGGTGGCCACTGCTGGGACTGCAACCTAGCTGAAGATGGAAGATGCTGGGGAACCCTGGAGAATGAGTAAGTTTTTGGAGCCTCCCCTGGGGCAAGTGGCCAGGCCCTGGCGATGCAAGTGTGGTCGATTGGGGGGACAGAGGGTGTGTTGGGTGTTCGGGGTGGTTGGGGCTTCGGGGCAGCCCTTTGTCAGGCACAGGGTGCCTGATCAGGAGGGCACCCCCCACATCCCAGGCCTTCAGAATGCCACCTACTTTTAACAGTCGTCCTTTCTCGGGCCTGGGCTGCCTGCCAGTCAAGGGTAAAATCCCTGTGACCACTTAAGTGGCCACTTAAGGGCCTTGATTGGCCTGGGCCGGGCATAAACTGGCAGTGGGGGCGGGTGCGGGTCAGGAAGGAGCCCCCAATATTCCGCCTCCATTTTACAGCACCCACCCCGCCCCCACCCCCGCCACTATCCCGCCCTATGGGGAGGGGGGCGTAAAATTCTGGCCTTCAAGTGTTGGAAGGTGCAAATTAAGTGAGGTTATGCAGCAGGAAATATTTTATTTATATTTGTTCTTGGGATGTGGATATCACTATTAACAGCAGCATTTATCGTTCACCCCTAAATGCCCTGAAGAAGTTGGTGGTGAACTGCCTTCTTAAACCACTGTTGTTCGTGTAGTGTAGGCACACTCACAGTGCTGTTAGGTAGGGAGTTCCAGGATTTTGACTCAGCAACGATGAAGGAACCATGATATATTTCCAAATCAGGATGGTGTGTGACCTAGAAGGGAACTTGCAGGTGGTGGTGTTCCCAAATGAATGCTGCCTTTGTTCTTCTCGGTGAAAGAACTGCAGAGTTTGGAAGTGCTTTTGAAGAAACATTGGCAAGTTTCTGCAGTTCATCTTGTAGATCAGGGTTGTCCAACATACGGCCTGCGGGCCAGAACCCAGCCCGCCGAAGGTTTCCATCTGGCCTGCTAATCTGCCTGTGACTCAGCTCTGATTCACGGCTCCCCTCTACGGGGTCTGCGTCTGATGGGCAGAGGACCCCTGTCTGTGATTGGTCATAACCTGTGACTGACAGGGCTGCCCAGGCAGCACTAGCGCTGATTTGTGGAATGTGGCGCAGGCGTCCTGGGATCGGCCACGGATCGGCTTTTGCACGATTATATAAATGTCCTGTATCCTGCACACTGGGCAGGTTCCCGCCTCTACTCGCCCCAACTTAAATTAAGGCGTGGTAAATATCCAGTTGTGGGCATGGCTGATGCATAGAACATGGAGTGGGAAGCACTGAACGGGGAACTGGGAACATGTAGCAGGGAACACGGGAGACATGGGGTGTGGGGGTAGAGATACAAGGAGGGGGGGAGAGAGAGGGACAGAGAGACAAAGGGGGAGAGTCAGTCATACAGTCATTTACTTACGGCACAGAAGGAGAGTATTTGGCCCATTGAGTTCATGCCAGCTCTCCACAGAGCTATGCAGTCAGTCCCACTCCCTGGCTCGATCCCTGTAGCCCTGCAAGCCCATTACTGTCAGGTGGCCATCCAACTTCCTCTTGAAGTCATTGATCAGCTCCAATTCCACCAGCCTTGTGGGCAGCGGGTTCCAGGTCATAGAGTCATAGTCATAGAGAGATACAGCACTGAAACAGGCCCTTCGGCCCAACGAGTCTCTGCCGACCAACAACCACCCATTTATACTAATCCTACATTAATCCCGTATTCCCTACCACATCCTCACAATTCTCCTACCACCTACCTACACTATGGGCAATGTACAATGGCCAATTTACCTATCAACCTGCAAGTCTTTGGATGTGGGAGGAAACCACAGCACCCGGCGGAAACCCACGCGGTCACAGGGAGAACTTGCAAACTCCACACAGGCAGTACCCAGAACCGAACCCAGGTCGCTGGAACTGTGAGGCTGCGGTGCTAACCACTGCGCCACTGTGCCGTCATTACCACCCGTTGCATATAAAAGTGCTTCCTCATATTCTCCCTGCATCTTTTGCACAAAACTTTCAATCTGTGTCCCCTAGTCCTTGGGGAGGATGAGGGGGTGGGGGCGAGGTAGTGGAAGAGAGAACGAGACACTCACACAGAGCACAGAGAGAGGCAGGAGAGAGATCACGGTCTCTTCTGACATATGGAAATCTATCCAGCATACTCTGCATCGCTACTTCAAGTGTGCAGGCAGAGACTGACTATTTATGCAAGCAAAAACAATGCCAGGCATGTCACCAAATCAGTTTACAACATAGTGACGAGAAAGTAAGTCAATAAATCAGTCTTTTCATCTAAAGCTTCTTCACAAAAATGCACATTTGTTATGGTTTTTATTAGTAAGATTAATTTTTAATGTCTTTATCTTTTGAAATTTTCTCACCGGCCGCCCGGACTGGGGAAAAATCATAAAGTGGCCCTCTGCCCGAAAAGGTTGGACAACCCTGTTGTGGATGGTATACACTGCAACCACTGTGTGCTGTGGTAGAGGGAGTGAATGTTTAAGGTGTGAATGGGGTAACAATCAAGCTTTGTCCTGACTGGTGTCAAGTTTCTTGAGTGTTGTTGGAGCTGCACTCATCCATGCAAGTCGAGAATATTCCACCATATTCTTGACTTGTGCCTTGTAGATGGTGGACAGGCTGTAGGGAGTCAGGTGAGTTACTCATTACAGAATTCTCAGACTCTGATCTGCTCTCGTAGCCACAGTATTTATGCAGCTCATCCAGTTCAGTTTCTGGTCAATAGTGACCCCCAGGATGTTGATGGTGGGGGAATTTAGTGTTGGTAATTTCATTGAATGCCAAAGGGAGGTGGTTAGACTCTCTCTTGTTGGAGATGGTCATTGTCTGGCACTTGTGTGGCGCGAATGTTAATTGCCAAGCTTGTATGTTGTCCAGGTCTTGCTACATGCGGGCATGGACTGTTTCATTCCCTGACGTGTTGTGAATGAAACTATGATTCATCAGCAAACATCTCCACTTCTGACCTTATGATGTAAGGAAGGTCATTGATGAAGCAACTGAAGGTGGTTGGGCCCAGGGGACTGCTCTAAGGAATTCCTGCAGCAATGTCCTGGGACTGAGATGATTGGCCTCCAAGAACCACAACCATCTTCCTTTGTGTTAGGAATGACTCCTGTCAATGGAGAGCTTTACCCCTGATTCCCATTTTGGCTTCAATTTTACTCGAGCTCCTTGATGTCATACTCAGTCAAATGCTGTCTTAATGTCAAGGGCCATGACTCTCACCTTACCTCTGGAATTCAACTCTTTTGTCCGTGTATGGGCCAAGGTTATAATGAGGTCTGGAACTAAACGGTCCGAGCAGAACCCAAACTGAGCATCGATCGGCAGGTTATTGGTAAGTGCTGCATGATTGCACTGTCGGCAATACCTTCCATCATTTTGCTGATGATTCAGAATAGACTGATGGGGCGGTAATTGGCTAAATTGTTCTGTTTTTGGAGACAGGATATACTTGGGAAATCTTTCACATTGTTGGGTAGATGCCAGTGTTGTATCTGTACTGGGATAGCTTAGTTAGAGGCATGGCTAGTTTCTGGGCTCAAGTCTTCAGCACTACAGCCAGTATGTTGTTGGGGCCCATAGCCTTTGCTGCTAAAAGTCAAACACATTGCTGGATGACAAGTTTTCCTTTCCTTAAGGCATTAGTAAACAAGATGGGTTTTTACAACAACCCGGTAGTTTCATGTTTTCCGTTACTGACGCCAGTTTTTATTCCAGATTTGGTTCTTCTTTCTTTTGGGCCTCCTTATCTCGAGAGACAATGGATACGCGCCTGGAGGTGGTCAGTGGTTTGTGAAGCAGCGCCTGGAGTGGCTATAAAGGCCAATTCTGGAGTGACAGGCTCTTCCACAGGTGCTGCAGAGAAATTTGTTTGTTGGGGCTGTTGCACAGTTGGCTCTCCCCTTGCGCCTCTGTCTTTTTTCCTGCCAACTACTAAGTCTCTTCGACTCGCCACAATTTAGCCCTGTCTTTATGGCTGCCCGCCAGCTCTGGCGAATGCTGGCAACTGACTCCCACGACTTGTGATCAATGTCACACGATTTCATGTCACGTTTGCAGACGTCTTTATAACGGAGACATGGACGGCCGGTGGGTCTGATACCAGTGGCGAGCTCGCTGTACAATGTGTCTTTGGGGATCCTGCCATCTTCCATGCGGCTCACATGGCCAAGCCATCTCAAGCGCCGCTGACTCAGTAGTGTGTATAAGCTGGGGGTGTTGGCCGCTTCAAGGACTTCTGTGTTGGAGATATAGTCCTGCCACCTGATGCCAAGTATTCTCCGAAGGCAGCGAAGATGGAATGAATTGAGACGTCGCTCTTGGCTGGCATACGTTGTCCAGGCCTCGCTGCCGTAGAGCAAGGTACTGAGGACACAGGCCTGATACACTCGGACTTTTGTGTTCCGTGTCAGTGCGCCATTTTCCCACACTCTCTTGGCCAGTCTGGACATAGCAGTGGAAGCCTTACCCATGCGCTTGTTGATTTCTGCATCTAGAGACAGGTTACTGGTGATAGTTGAGCCTAGGTAGGTGAACTCTTGAACCACTTCCAGAGCGTGGTCGCCAATATTGATGGATGGAGCATTTCTGACATCCTGCCCCATGATGTTCGTTTTCTTGAGGCTGATGGTTAGGCCAAATTCATTGCAGGCAGACGCAAACCTGTCGATGAGACTCTGCAGGCATTCTTCAGTGTGAGATGTTAAAGCAGCATCGTCAGCAAAGAGGAGTTCTCTGATGAGGACTTTCCGTACTTTGGACTTCGCTCTTAGACGGGCAAGGTTGAACAACCTGCCCCCTGATCTTGTGTGGAGGAAAATTCCTTCTTCAGAGGATTTGAACGCATGTGAAAGCAGCAGGGAGAAGAAAATCCCAAAAAGTGTGGGTGCGAGAACACAGCCCTGTTTCACACCACTCAGGATAGGAAAGGGCTCTGATGAGGAGCCACCATGTTGAATTGTGCCTTTCATATTGTCATGGAATGAGGTGATGATACTTAGTAGCTTTGGTGGACATCCGATCTTTTCTAGTAGTCTGAAGAGACCACGTCTGCTGACGAGGTCAAAGGCTTTGGTGAGATCAATGAAAGCAATGTAGAGGGGCATCTGTTGTTCACGGCATTTCTCCTGTATCTGACGAAGGGAGAACAGCATGTCAATAGTCGATCTCTCTGCACGAAAGCCACACTGTGCCTCAGGGTAGACGCGCTCGGCCAGCTTCTGGAGCCTGTTCAGAGCGACTCGAGCAAAGACTTTCCCCACTATGCTGAGCAGGGAGATTCCACGGTAGTTGTTGCAGTCACCGCGGTCACCTTTGTTTTTATAGAGGGTGATGATGTTGGCATCGCGCATGTCCTGGGGTACTGCTCCCTCGTCCCAGCACAGGCATAGCAGTTCATGTAGTGCTGAGAGTATAGCAGGCTTGGCACTCTTGATTATTTCAGGGGTAATGCTGTCCTTCCCAGGGGCTTTTCCGCTGGCTAGGGAATCAATGGCATCACTGAGTTCCGATTTGGTTGGCTGTATGTCCAGCTCATCCATGACTGGTAGAGGCTGGGCTGCATTGAGGGCAGTCTCAGTGACAGCATTCTCCCTGGAGTATAGTTCTAGGTAGTGCTCAACCCAGCGGTCCATCTGTTTGCGTTGGTCAGTGATTATGTCCCCCGATTTAGATTTGATTTGGTTAATTAACTGAATTTAAATTCCCAGCTGACGTGGTGGGATTTGAACTCAAGTTTCTGGATCAGTAGTCCAGGCCTCTCGATTACTAGTCCAGTAACACAGCCAATTTGCTACTGTACCTGTGGTATTAAAGTATATTTAAAAGACTGTCAAGGGTGATGCAGTGAACCATAAACACATTTTCTCAAACAGCTAATAATTTTATTTTTATGCATGTGGGAAAGACTCTTGATATTTGGCTGATTAGCATGAAATGGCTGAGATTTTTTGTGTCTATGTACATTTCTAAGAAGGTTCACGGTATTTTTTATTACAATTTAAGCCCTTAAGTAACAGAAATCTTGGCTGCTAAGAGGGCTGCTTCCCAGAAGTTTGCTAATGGCCCTTTTAATTTGCTGTTGGCAGTGTCGGGTACCAAACAAGAATGATATTCCCATCTAATTTTTCACTCTTCTTTGGAGGTGAGAGTCGTGGTGCTTCCCTGCTAGATACTGCTTTTATTGAAAATTGGGCAGTGTAGAGCATTAAATCTGTAGTTTTCTCACTCTGTGGTGTTGCATGCTTGTGTTTAAAATGCAGCATCACAGTGGCACTCCAGAACTCAGTTTTCCTTATAGTTTTCATGCTAAAATAAAATGGCCCATATTTTCTCTCATTCTTAATTTTAGCAAAAGGATTGATGGGTGTACATCATGTGTAAACCCATTTGTGAGCCCATTCATTTGTGATGGACTTCACAGCCAAGGCCTGGTCATATACTCACTCAACATTTACATATGGGCAATTCCAGAAGGGGTTGCTGAATATTGATCAGGAGTAGGAGCTCTGTTCTTCTCTATCTAGCTATTTACTCATTGGATCAACTTAATCAGCCATCAAAGCAATTTTGGAACAGGTGATTATTTTTGACGGTCTAATTTAATATAGTGGATGAAACACATCCTTACTGTACTGTTAATAGTTGTGACTATAAAGAATAAAAGCACATGCACCTTCACACATCCTCATAATATCCCATCAGGTTTCACAAAAAATGGTTAAGGTAGAGGCTACCCACACTTGCAAAAACCACACCCAGAGCAGGAAATGAATGCCTTTAAGAGAAATGGAAAAGGGTAAATCTGAAGCAGGAATTCAGCAAAAGAATCCACAGATTCTAAACACAAGGTAAATTTCCCAAATTCCTTTAGGTAGTTTCCTGGATGTTACATAATTATTTCTATAACTAGCTACTACTTGTACTAGGAAACTATCTGTTTAAGTCACTTTAAACTTTGTGACTTTATTCACATTGTTACGACCAGGTGAGAAAGGTGTCTAGGGGTCTGTTACTATCTTCACCTGGTCTTATTGTAACAGGGTTTAATTTTAAACACACTGTGTTTTGAGCTCCCCCTTTGTGAATTCTTGTTTGTAGCTTTCCAATTATAAGGCAAAGAAATGATCACATACAGAAGAAAAGATGAAATTTATTAAACCCTAAACTTAAACTCTAATATGGCTCAAGCCTACAGATATACCATCCACCTACGCTAGCATGCACACACGATATACACATGCAGATAGGGACATAAAAGAGAAGAAAAGATAATGTGGAACAGTTTGAGGCAATATCTTGTTATGGTGTTTCGAGCTCACGACTTAGTCCTTTTGTAAGCAGTTTTGCTTTTTTCAGGGCCCAGTGTTCTTCTTAAACCTTGTTCACATAGGAGACTTTTCTCTCTTTGAGTTTCATGTGTTTTCACAAGATTCAGTTCTGTGGGAAGGAGATGGGAGCAGGCAGACAGGAGAGGCTGTAATTCTTGCTTCAGTTCCAGGAGCACACAGCGTTCTGAGTTCAAATTTTCTTTTTCCCGTTTAAAATTCCCCTAGTTGGTCAGCAGGTGGTCACATGACCGACGGGTTTGACCAGGTCTCTTCTGTGTACTGGGGCGGGGCCTGGTTCCTTTGTTTCAACATTGTCTGGTACTATGCAAATGTCCTTCCAGCCAGGGGCTTTCAATTTTAAGTTTTATGTTCATGTGGCGAAATCATGGCTTGGCAGGTTTTGCCTGACAATATAAAAATTCTCTGCCAAGAGTTCTGAATTGTGTGCTGCTGTGCTGTGAAGAAACCTAGTTTGTAATATACATTTATTTAGCCACAGGGGAGATGACATGACTTCTCTTTCCAACACATAATTCCAGAGTTTCTGACATCATTATAACTGGCTTGCACTCCACAGCTTTAATATAAAACTTTCCACAGAATTCTGTCTCCTAATAAAACAATACATATGTGTTCTTATGAGCCAAAAATCAATGGAAACTTTTCTCACACAGACACAGCTGGCCACAGTAATGCCATCTTTCCCATTGTATGCTCACAGTGATTACAAATGGACTAGTTTGTTGCAAAACACAGCAGTACAGCTTTTCTGAAAAAATTGCACAAGATTTTGATTCAGTGGAAAGTTGAACTATTGGAATTAAAATACGGGAAAAAGAGTTTTGCATATTTTTATGGCTTTAGAATCTACTATGAAACTGAAAAGAGGCTGACTAAAGGGACACTTTTATTAAAAACATTTATCAAATCACTTTTCATATTGTTTTGAACTGTTTTTAAACAAATCAGTCAGGTTAAAATCATGACACAAGGCTCTCTTGGTTTCCTAAAGAACAGTAATTTTAATTAAAACTCTTTCATGAAGGCTTTAGTCTTTATTTATCACTCAGTTCCACACCAGAACTAGAAATTTCACTATACTCAGAACTTCTTAACCAAATTCTGATATCAGGCAAATTGCATTGCATGTGTTAAGCTTAGAAATTTGCAGCACCTGTCACAGGATGTCAGGCCATGTTAAATTGCTGCCCCTACCTTCAATACATCTCAGTCAATTTCTCTTTAACATTGTCATTTCAAATATTTTCCTACACCTGCATAAAATAAGATCTTATTTAAAAAGACAAATTTCTACTGATTATGAATTTGACATTTAATCAGGAATGACAAATGTTGTCCAGCCATGAATATGATATAATTATTTGCATTTCAGTGTTGTAATATGAAAGCAGAGCTCTTCATCCATGCAAAAACAATTTTCTCCAACAAGGTACATCGAGAATTAGTCACACAAAGATATGAATTCAATATATGGCTTCAGTGTTTGGAATACTTGGAAGCTCGCTATCTTCAGTGAGAAAAAGGAGGCTTTTTCTCTGCAGCTTCCCAGAAAAGTGTTCTTGGCACGTCAGAAATATGGATCCAGTGACAATTCAGCATTAATTTCTCTTCAACCATATACATAAATATATTTTAAGGTTCTTAACATTGGAATAAATATTACTTTCCACTAGATTTAGTTAATGACATTTTGTGATGCTCCATCAGGTTTTTGAGCAGATGCGTCTGAAAAATGAATCATCTTATTCATTCAATTTTCCAAGAAACATGGTTTCAAATGTTTCATCATAATTATAGAGATATCTGCATTTTGTCACTACATCCAAGCTTGCAAGCTCTATCACAATGGAAAATAGCCTTAAAATGGACCGATAATTATAATCTGACCCCAGAGTTTAAAATTTAACACCTGTCGTAGGACCCAAACTGGAAGTCAAATAACTCTGAATGCAGCAGGTGTCAGGCCTGCTATCTACAGGATTACCTGGTCTACATATGGCTTGTCCAGTGGTTCATGAAGGAACTACTGAAGTCTTCCACCAAAAGGTATATTTTTTTGAATTATTAAGGTACAAATTATAAGAGTACTTCTGAATGACCCCTAAACATGGCTTTGTTATTCATGAGGCCTAATAATCATATTTCGTAAAATAGTAAAATCACTTTATTAATGTAACTTTGTGGAAAGCAGGTTGGCAATTGCCAAATTATGCACAAATTAGAAATCAAATGAGGAATTGTTCCCCCAAGAAAATCTAATAATTAGGAACACAGATTTGGTTTGAATCCTTCGAACTCTTTTACCACTCCTTTGGTCTGACGAGCCACCAGATCTGTTCAAACATGCAAAAGCAGGCTAATAATTTGTTTTTTGTTCTTATTTCCCATTTCAAAGTATTCTCTTTTTCATTTTTAGTTGCTATTGTCATGTAACTACTACCTTCTCACAGTAACTAGGGACAGACAATATATGTGTCCTTACTAGCTTCACCCATATCCTGAGAATAAACATTAAAATAAATTTTACTTAATTAAGCAACGTTTTCCCTCCTCCAGACTATAACTGCTATAGTTAAAACAGGAAACTTGTCCCCTTGAATTGTACCAGAACTCATAATTAGATCTAGAATATCCATTGATGCACTGAATCTACCTGCGATTGATTATTCTATGATTGGTAGTGATCAACATATATCATTGTATGGTGTATTACATAGTACTTATAGCACAGAAACTGATCATTCAGCTCGGCAGGTCTACACCAGTGTTTATGCTCCACATTGAGCCTCCACCCACCCTTCCTCACCAACATATCCTTCTATTCCTTTCCCTCTCATACGTCTATCTAGCTTCCCCTTAACTACATCAATGCTAGTTGCCTCAACTACACCTTGTAATAGTGAGTTCCACATTCTAACCACGCCCTGGGTAAAGAAGTTTAACCTGAATTCCCTATTGGATTTATTAGTTCTCTTTCCCCCCCACAAGTGGAAACATCTTCTCTCAGTCTACCCTATCAAACCTTTTCATGGGTGGAGCTTTAACCCTAAAAAACAGGCTGGTGGCCATCTGACTGAAAGCAGAGTCTTGTCAATCAGGTGACTTGCAGGTGGGGAACCTGTCAGTGACATCACATGCATGCTGTGGAAATAAAACACCACAGCATGCGGGGAAACAATGACCTCCCTGGTTTCCTGCATACTACTGGGTCTCGATGTTCCTGGTGGGTCAAGAAGTTAAAACTCCCCCCACAATCTCAAAGACTTCCACGAGGTCACTGCTCAGTCTTCTCTTTTCCAGAGAAAAGCACCTCAGCCTGTTAAATTTTTCCTGAGACTATAACCTCTTAGGCTTGGTATCATTCTAGTAAATCACTTTTGCACCTTCTTCACTGCCTCTATATTCATTTTGTAATTTGGAGATCAGACTGTTCACAGTACGCCATGTTTGGTCTAAATATATTTCTATAGAGTTTATCATAACTAGTCTGTTTTTCAATTCAGTCTCCAGAAATTAACTCCAGTGCTTTATTTGCAATTTTTGGCCTTATTAACCTATATTGCTACTTTTAGTGATGTGTGTATCTGTATCCCAAGATCCCTCTGTTCCTCCACCCCATATTAACACATATTTTACAAGGAGTATGTGGCCTCCTTATTTTTCCTACCTCACACTTATCTATTTCAAGTTTGTTTACCAACTAAACACCCATTCTGCAAGCTCATTAATATCTTCCTGTATATGAAAACAAGAAATGCTGGAAATACTCAGCAGCTCTGGCAGCATCTGTGGAGAGAGAAGCAGAGTTAACGTTTCAGGTCAGTGACCCTTCTTCAGAACTGACAAATATTAGAAATGTAAAAGCGAGGGTGGGGTAAGAGATAACAAAGGAGAAGGTGTAGATAGGACAAGGTCATAAAATAGCTGACCAGAAGGTCGTGGAGCAAAGGGAAACAATATGTTAATGGTGTGTTGAAAGACAAAGCATTAGTACAGATAGGGTGCTAACGGACTGAAAATTGAAAAGCCGCACGTACAAACATGAAAAAAAAACAGTGGGTAAGCAAACTGAACAAACTAAGATGAAATTTAAAAAAAGACAAAAAATAATATATAAAAAATAGGGAAAAGGAAAAATAACTAAAAATAAAAGTAAAATGGGGGGCCCGTTATGCTCTGAAATTATTGAACTCAATGTTCAGTCCGGCAGGCTGTAGTGTGCCTAATCGGTAAATGAGATGCTGTTCCTCGAACTTGCGTTGATGTTCACTGGAACACTGCAGCAATCCCAGGACAGAGATGAGAGCAGGGGGGAGTGTTGAAATGGCAAGCAACCGGAAGCTCGGGGTGCTGCTTGCGGACTGAGCGGAGGTGTTCCGCAAAGCGGTCACCCAGTCTGCGTTTGGTCTCCCCAATGTAGAAGAGACCACATTGTGAGCAGCGAATACCACATTGAAAGAAGTACAAGTAAATCGCTGCTTCACCTGAAAGAAGTGTTTGGGGACTGGGATAGTGAAGACAGAGGAGGTAAATGGGCAGGTATTACACCTCCTGCGATTGCAGGGGAAGGTGCCATGGGAAGGGGACGAGATGGTGGGGGTAATGGAGGAGTGGACCAGGGTGTCACGGAGGGAAGGATTCCTTCAGAATGCTGACAGGGGAAGGGAGGGGAAGATGAGGTTGGTAGTGGGATCATGCTGGAGGTGGCGGAAATGGCGGAGGATGATCCTTTGGATATGGAGGCTGATGGGGTGGAAAGTGAGGACAAGGGGAACCCAGTCCCGGTTCTGGGAGGAAGGGGAAGGGGTGTGGGTAGAGGTGCGGGAAATGGGCCAGACACGGTTGAGAGCTGTCAACCACAGTGGGGGGGGGGAATCCTCGGTTGAGGAAAAAGGAAGACATATCAGAAGCGCTGTCATGGAAGGTAGCATCATCAGAGCAGATGCGTCGGAGACGGAGAAACTGGGAGAATGGACTGGAGTCCTTACAGGAGGCAGGGTGTTAAGAAGTGTAGTCAAGGTAGCTGTGGGAGTCGGTGGGCTTATAATGGATATTAGTAGACAGCCCATCCCCAGAGATGGAGATAGAGAAGTCGAGGAAGGGAAGGGAGGTGTTGGAGATGGACCATGTAAAGGTGAGAGAAGGGTGGAAATTAGAAGCAAAGTTGATAAAGTTTTCCAGTTCGGGGTGGGAGCAGGAAAAGGCACTGATACAGTCATCAATGTACTGGAAAAAGAGTTGGGGGAGGGGTCCTGAGTAGGACTGGAACAAGGAATGTTCGACATATCCCACAAAAAGACAGGCATAACGAGGACCCATGCGGGTACCCATAGCGACACCTTTTACTTGAAGGAAGTGAGTGGAGTTGAAGGAGAAGTTGTTCAATGTGAGAACAAGTTCAACCAGGCGGAAGAGGGTGGTGATGGATGGGGACTGGTTGGCCTCTGTTCAAGGAAGAGGCAGAGAGGCCTCAAACCGTCCTGGTGGGGGATGGAGGTGTGGAGAGATTGGACGTCCATAGTGAAGAGGAGGCGGTTGGGGCCAGGAAACTGGCATTCCTGTATTTTGTTGCAATCTTCCTCTGCATTAACTACAGCCCCCTATATGGTGCTGGCTGCAAATTTTGAATTGTACTTCTGATTCCCGAATTCAAACCATTGGCCAGAATCTTACGGTGGATGGATGGGAGCAGGACTCCGATGTGAATGTCGGTGGCGAACCCGCTTCCCCCTAGCCCGGGGATCCGTCCCGTATTTTACGGGTCCCCGGGCTTTAATTGTCCCGAGGCGGGACTTCCACCCACTTGAGGGAGGAAGTCCTGCCTCAGTGAGATGCTGGCCAATCAGCGGGCCAGCCGCTCCGAGTCCCAGCAGTGGTGGCCACTGCCGGGACTGCAGCCCAGCTGATGCCATGGATCGAGGAGGGAAGGTAAGTAGGGGCATCCCTCACCAGAGGGATCGGTCCTTCCCTGGTGAGGCTGGAGTGGTCGTTTGGGGGGAAGTGGTTGTCTTGGGTCCCGGGGGTGGGTTGTGAGGTGAGGGAGGCCCTCAATCGGGTACCCTGTGCTCGACTGCCATGCCTCCCACCAGGCTGCGGAAAGGCCGGCAGCTATCACTGGGCGGCCTTTCACGTCCCCAGCACACCTGCTTGCCACAGGTAAAATACCTGTGGAGGCAGGCAAGGGTCTTTAAGTGGCCGTTAAGTAGCCAGTTAAGGGTCTTGATTGGCCTCGGGCGGGCGGGCTGTCTCCCAACCCCCCACCCCCGCCTGACCTCGTAAACTTGTCCAGAGGCGGAAGCGAGGTGGGTAGGCCTCTCGGAGCCTGCCGCTCAATTTTACACTGTCCCCACGCCACCATCTGACCCGCTGGCATGGCATAAAATTCCAGCCATTTATGCCAACGTTGAACAACAGTGGTTCCAGCACCAATCATTATGGAACACCACTTCTCACCTTTTGCCAGTCCGATTAGCTACCTTTTAACCTCTACTCTTTGTTTTTTGTTTTGTCGCCAGGTTGTTATCCATTCTGCTACTTGTCCCCGACTCCACATATTCTGACCTTTGTAGTTTACTGTAGGATGCCTTATCAAAGTCCTTTTGGAAATCCAAATCTATTACGTCCACGGTGTTACCCTTATTTACCCTTATTTACCCCATCTTCTCTTTCCTCAAAGAATTCAATAAGGTTGGTCAAACTTGACCTTCCCTTTTTAAATCCTAACTCCACTAATATTCATAATTTGCAAACCATTTTAATCAAATCTCTCTGCATTCTCCTGTTCTGCATCTTTTTCTCATTATTAACAACCCCTCCTCCCCCGCCAAAAAAACACACACAAAACTGTGGGATTAGATCTCAGTAACTTGCACTATGGGTGCGATTCTTCTGCATTGCATTTTGCAAAATCAATGGTGAATGACAGAATTAATTTAAGTTGAACTTTAATCACAGTATATTTGTTTTCCTGTGTCTGGTGAAAATTATGAGGTGGCATATTACACATTGGGCTGAATTTTATCAGTGCGCTGCACGCCGCGGCGGAACGCTGTGAAGTCAGTGGCCTTCTGACACAGACGCGCTGCTACAATATTACACACAGGGGCTCATTTAAATGGAGGGGGTGGAGCGGCCACCCCTGATGACGTAGAGGGGGCGGCCACTGCGTCCCCGGCAACGGCGTCTAGCGCCACTGTGCAGGCGCTGACGCTGGCGCCATTTTTAAAGAGCGTCCAGCCCTTCAGGAGAAATTTATATTTTTAAAGGTGCCGGTTCTATGAAAATTTAAATAAAGATTTATTCAGACCTGCAATCCCCTCTCCCAACTGCCCCCCCATGCATAAATAATTAGTTTTTTGGCCTATCCCCCAAAAGAAATTAGTTAGCTTTTTGAAGTGAGTTCTGAAGAAGGGTCACTAACCTGAAACATTAACTCTGCTTCTCTCTCCACAGATGCTGCCAGACCTGCTGAGTATTTCCTGCATTTCTTGTTTTTATATTAGTTTTTTGGTCTTTCCCCCCCCCCACCCCGAACTTTATTCCCTTTGACCCTAAACCCCTTCCCACCATCCCCACACCCAATTAAAAAGTTTTTTCCTGCTTCTCCCCCGCCCTGATAATTTGACTCCTCTCCCTGCCCACCAGTGTCTCACCTCGGAACTCTGTACGGAGTTCCGAAGGTATGCGACTTGCGGCCAGCGGCTGTAAAATTGGCGTGGGATGGCCGGCGGCAGAAGGTAAGTTCATTTGAATGCTTATTATCCTCATTTTAATATTTTAATGAAGGCGTCGCCGCCAAGCAGTGGGGGGGCCGCATCGAGGCCTCGCCGCCGTCGCTAATATACGGTGGGGCCTTCTCGGGGTCGTGGCAGGCTACTCCCACGAGCATTTTATGAGTCTCCCCACCACGACCCAGGGCGTCAAGGTGCTGATAACATCCAGCCCAATTGTAACAAATGAACTGTTACGAGGTTTCAGACTCAAATTGAATAATTAATGACACTGGCAAAGGCATAGGATTACAAAATTTTCAAACTAACCTTTTTAAACTATGCTTCAAAATCAAAAAGGATATGAATAGCACACTGATAGCTGATGAACAGGTGAATAACACCATGCAGGAATATCAACAAGACGCACAAACTAACCTCTTTCAATTCAGTTGCGTCCTCATTTTATATGTACCCCACAGTAGCTGAATCTTCCCAATCCACAGGACAACTGGCCTGTCTTACTTCAAACTATAAGATCAAAGGTTTACACATCCAGTTAGCTGGATGATATCCACAAAGCTAAATCTTCCACACAGTTCCCAGCCTTGCCCTTCAATCTCTTTAACTTAACCACAGAAAACTGGCACTTCCCCCTCCAGCTCTCCACTTTAACTCAACCAAGGAGACTAAAGAGCTACACTTTCCCTGAATGGTACTCACAAGCTTTTCTCTTACCCAGCCCAACTGGTCCCTCTAGTCTCTGGTCACACCTGGAGCACTGGTTAGATGCCCAGGGGAAAAGATGTAACTTCTGACACGTTGGCCAATGGTCCGGCTGTACAGTGAAGAACAAAGGAAGGTACGCCTTTTTTATACTCCTCTGTACATGTGTTCAGAACCTATGGCAATCAGGGATTGGTTACTCCCTGCATGGTCAGCTCTGCGAGTGGTCAAGTGTGATGTTACCTCTCATGGACAGAATCCCTAGCAGATGCTACTGATAAGGACAACGTTGATGGCCTTTGTTGCCAACCATGCTGTGAATGTCTGTCCATCTCTCAATCACCCAGATGTCTTCCTTCACACTGTTTCAAGGTTCTTCACTGCCCTGACCGTAATGAAGTCCATGGAACCAGAAGAGGTTACAAGATTCCCTTAATGAGGTTCATCCTGCCAGTGTTTTGACAATCATAGTTACTTGTACCATTGGATGGTTGGCAATAAGAACAGATCTCATTCCCGATTTCTCATACTTACAGTCTGTTGGCCATTTTATTGCCTATATCCTGTCTTAGGAATGCAGCACACAGGACATTCCTTACTGATTTTTGTTAAGTTTTTGCTTTACATGTGAATTGCCCAGGTTTTCCTTACTATCTTTCACTCCTTTAACCCTTGTGTTCCCACAAAGATCAAGCTAGCAAACTCAACAGTGGCCAATGCTTTATGTACATTCTCATAGCATAGCCGGCATAACTGTAGTCACGGTGTGCAGCCGAAAATTGATCAGTTACATCGTCATTTCAGTCCATATTCACAAGTCCACCCTTCGTGACTGGTGGTTCGTCAGAATCTTCCTGTCACTCACGCTCAAGTTTCCATCTCCTCCGTGTCTTACACAGTACTGCATTCACCCAAGAGGTATGAGGTAGATGCAATAAAAAATACATTTTTATGTTTAAAAAACACTTGCACCGGAACGCTTGGCTTTTCACCTCAGTTTCTCAAAACAGTCTACTCTTAATTCAAAGTCGCTTAAGTCAAATTAATTGATTTTTTTAGCACTAAATTCCCACTTTGCTATGTTACTTATGCTGTTTAATTCAAATTATTGAATAATTCTATTTTTCAATTACTAAATTATAAGAGTAGACTTTGTTAATTATGGATAAATTCCATAGGGTAGTATGTAATTATTTTTTTCAACAACTTGTTTTTACTAGCTGTAAACGAAACAAAAATTTTAAAATTACCCCAATAAGTTAAATAGAAACCTTTTGGAAGTTTGAAAAGAAAGGCATTGAAAACATCCTTTGTGACCCAGGTTTGTTATTTGTGCACTTCTACCTTACAGAATGTAATAGAGGACGTTCTAATATAGAAAAACCTCAAAGGTCTTGCATTCACTATAAAAAAAAATAGAGAAATTTGGTTTGCCTAAAATCTATGACCAATCTTTTGATAATTCTCTCTCAAGCATTATAGGAATCTATTACAGAAGTTTTGTAGTGCAAAAAATACAAAAGTAAATTGGACAAAAGATTTTTCAAGCAAAACAAATTTAATAAATCCTGATGCCAAACCTGCATAAACCTCAATCAAACTACACAGCTGCCTTTCTACAGCTGCTGGTTAAAGCCACAATATACCACATGGAATATGTTTTTCTTATTTGCAGACAAACACATTTATAGTTTCCTGGAAAGCCCCAGAATCCACAACTTTGAAGTATGCTACAATACTTGCTGGAATGCTCTATCCATATTGAGGTCCTATAGGCGACTAGCTATTTTAGTTAAATATCTGTGGGATCTAGATGTGGTGAGACACTGGCTACATGTGACTTGCAGCCAGGGCAGGCAGGAAGAATAGCACAGGTGCCAGCTTGCTTGAGGGTGAGGTCACATACGAGTTCCACTTCAGAGGACTCAGATGAGCACTTCAATGGGCCAGCCTACAAAAGAGCACTGATTGATATGCATAACAATATGCTTGAATCATTGGGAAGCCTGCCAGAAAGTCTGCATGTAATGTCAAGAAGCATGGAGGAGTCCAGCACCAACTTGGCAGAGGGCTTTGTGCAGAGCTTGGAGACCATACTTTCCAGCGCGGTCAAATCCATTCACACACTTGTGGCCATCTAAGCCAAGAGCTGCTCGAGGTCATCTTCCAAGGCCATCTGCAGTCTCCTACACTGGAAGTCAAAAAACAACCACGATGTAGCCACTGGGGTAGCATTGCATAGGAGTATTAGGACAAGAAAACACACATAGAAGACAGGCACTAAGGGAAAGGTGATTAGTTGACTTTTGTATGGAACATGGCATGATTTTGTTTATAAATTTGGTTTGGAATATTTATTTTGCAGTGGTTTTTATTTTTGCATTGTGCCCAAGCGAAAGCTGTGATGGTCAGTGACAGAGGGAAGGTAAGGTGTGGGACTGTGTTGAATGGGGAATTGAATTTGCAGTTACTGGTATTGCAGTCAGATGAGTTCTCATGGACAGCCCGGCTCAAAAGGGGCTCCCCAGGTTGCCTCCTCCTCCTTGTTCTCCTCCTCCTTCTCCTCAGCTGCTCACCATTTATCTGGTGTCAAGGGCTATCCCCTCATGTTGGCAAGATGTGCAGCATGCAGCATACCACCACGAATCACGACACCTATTCTACAGGCCTCCTTCAGGTTGGTTTAAGCAGCAGAAGAGTGGCTTCAGCACATTAATCATCTACTCTATCACATTTCATGTAGCAGCATGGCTTTCATTGTGTGATCCTATGATCATATAAACAGATTTTTACCTACCAGAGAGTCAAGGGTTATTGAGGGGCAGGCAGGAAAGTAGAGTTAATGCCACAGTCAGATCAGCCATGAATGGTGGAGCAGGGGCCAAATGGCTTACTCTTGCTCCTATTTCTTATGATCTTTCTCATGATCTTATAATCTTACGTGCACACTACGCAAGTGAGCGTGGATTGTGCACTAGAATCATGAGCCATGTCATCAGTGGATCGCACTTGTTGTCCAGTAGCCATCCTTTGGTTTGCTGTGGTTGTTCAAATGCAGCTGGACTGTTGCAGAATGAAAGACATGACACCGGCACTGACCTGCATTATTCGCTGCCTGTGGTCACACATCAGCTGGAGGTCAAGGGAGTGGAATACCTTTTGATTCCAGTATAGGGCAGATTTCACATGCGGTGCCTGCAAAACTATGCAGTCAATGGCACCCTGCACCATGGGGAAACCTGGAAGCCTAATGAAGCCATGTACTCTCTCCGCTTCCTTCTTTTTGGCAAGAGAAAATGAAATGTAGTTAGCTCTCATTCAATAGACAGCCACAGTGACCTCCCTTATGCAACAGTGGATGGCAAACTGTAAGATATTCAAATATCTCCACCTCAGGCCTAAAAGTAGCCAGACGCATAAAAGTTAACCTTCACAGCCACTGGCAATGTGGTCCTTGCCCTGCTCTGTCGTGCCAAGCTTCTTCAATGTTGTTGGAGCTGCACTCATCCAGGCAAGTGGGGAGTATTCCATCACACTGCTGACTTATGCCTTGTAGATGGTGGACAGGTTTTAGGGAGTCAGGAGGTGAGTTACTCACTGCAGACTTCCCAGCCTCTGACCTGCTCTTCTAGCCACAATATTGAGTTTATGGTAATTGTCAACCCCCAAGATTTGAAGGTTGGGGTTTCAGCGATGGTAATGCCATTGAATGTCAAGGGGAGATGGTTAGATTCTCTCTTGTTAGAGATGGTCATTGTCTGGTTCTTGTGTGGCATGAATGTTATCTGCCACATATCAGCCCAAGCCTGAATGTTGTCCAGGTTTTGCAGTAAATGCTACCTTGATGTCCAGGGCAGTTGCTTTCACTTCACCAATGGAATTCAGCTCTTTTGTCTATGTTTGGGGAAAGGCTGTAATGAGGTCTGGAGCCAAGTGGTCCTGGTGGAACCCAAACTGAGCACGATCAGCAGGCTATTGGTGAGTAAGTACTGCTTGATAGCACTACTGATGACAGCTTTCATCACTTTGCTGCTGATCAAGAGCAGGCTATTGGGGCAGTAATTGGCTGGATTGGATTTGGCCTGTTTTTTGTGGAAAGGACATACCTGGACATTTTCCACATTGTCGGGTAGATGTCAATGTTGTAGCTGTACTGGAACAGTTTGGCTAGGTGCACGGCTAGTTCTGGAGTACAAGTCTTCAGCAATACAGCCGGGATGTTGAGAAGGCCCATAGCCTTTGCTGCATCGAATGCACCCATCCATTTCTTGGTATCTGTAGTGAATTGAATTGTCTGGAGACTGGCATCTGTGATTCTGGGGACCTCAGGAGGAGGCCAAGATTCATCATGCACTTAGCACTTCTGGCTGAAGATGGTTGCAAATGCTTCAGCCTTGTCTTTTGTGCTGATGTGCTGGATTCCACATCATTGAGGATGGGGATGCTTGTGGAGCCGCCTCCTCCTGTTAGTTAGTTGTTTAACTGGTTATCATCATGCATGACTGGGTGTGGCAGGACTGCAGAGCTTTGATCTGATCCATTGGTTGTGGGATTGCTTAGCCCTGTCTACAGCATGCTGCTTCCGCTGCTAAGCATGCATGTAGTCCTGAATTGCTGCCCCTGGCTTGATGGTAATGGTAGAGTGAGGTCACAGATTGCAGTGGGATGCAGTTCTGCTGCTGCTGATGGCCTACAGCACATCACGGATGTACAGTTTTGAGCTTAGATCTCTTCTGAATCTATCCCATTTAACACGGTGGTAGTGCTTCATATGGAAGTGGAAGCCAAAATTAACTCCCATATCTTCTATCATCCTGTCCGCTACCAAACGCTGACAAGAAAGAACATAGTGGGGTTGAAATTGCTCCGCTATTGATGGGGCAAATTCAGATCGCCTTGTGGGGAGGTGGATCTGAGTTTCTTGTTAACCTTGTTCATATACCATGTTATTTCTAACAAATATTTGTATTGATATACTTTTATTATATTACAAACACTGTAATGTTCTTTGATTAAATAGATAAATCTATCTTATATGAAAGGGATACTAGTATGGAGGTCAGACTGATGAACCTAAAAATCTGCAGGCCTCACATCCTGTTGGGATGTGCCTGGCAGTGGCCTGAGTTCCTGACTCTGCTGAACTATATAAGGTCAATAAAAAGGGTGATGGAAGGATGGAACTCTCTCCCACAAAAAGCAATGGATACTAGCTCAATTAATAATTTTAAATCTGAGATTGATAGATTTCTGCTAGCTAAGGGTATTGATGGATTGCAGCCTAGGTGGGCAAATGGAAATAGTATAAGGTCTGCATCATTAAATGGCAGAATAGACTCAAGTTGCTGAATGGCCTACCCCTATTCCTATGTCCTAATACTGCTGGGGTGTTCGCGCCACGAGGAGTGCAACTTGGTGCCCACCATTTGGACAAGCTCAGTCATGGCATCATAGGGTGCCTATTTTAGGGGAATTACTCCTCCCACCCACTGAGGCATCTGGAAATGTGGCCTTTCAAACAGGGCTGACAAACCGAAAGAAAGATGCATTTATATAGTGCCTTTCATGACCCTGGATGTCTCTAAGCGCTTTACAGCCAATGAAGTACTTTTTTAGAAGTGTAGTCACTTTTGTAATACAGGAAAATGTATAGATAATTAAAAGATAACTGAAAAGTTATCAAAATTGTCAGGTGTCAGAGTCATGCCTGTAACTCCAGGTGGGCCTCACTTCCACAAGCTAGCAGGCCAGTATTCTGCGTCTCACTGAGTGTGCCAACCTGCCAGCAGAATCCCAGGCTGGAGCCGAGGCTCAGAATCTATCCCTCTCGGCCATTCTCCCTCTGATGTGAGTGACCTTGTTTGGAAAGTGTGGTTGCCTTATCCTAAACAACGCTCAGCTGGATCAGATGGGGAGCTACTGCATTTGGGTCTGGGCTAAATTCCATATTGACTACTGCATGCCTACCAGACCTACAGCAGGGGTGCATCAGAAGGGCTGCAGATTTCTGCCTTGATGTTTCCCAATTTAATTATTTACATGCAACTGTATGGACTGTACACTGATGAACTATGCTGCGTGTTGCAAAATTTGTAAATCTATATTAGGGAAGATGAATACACGTAGCAAGATTAAACAAAGTAAAATTACCTCGAAGTAGAGAATCTATGCCTGAGGCTATGTTCTGCAGTAATGTGACAGCTGCCATAAGTTTACTTGTACTTTGAAATCACATTATCATTCATGAGTACCATTTAAAGTTTTTAAGCACGAGTGTAATTTTGGATCTGGCTATTACTGAGATTGTATTTGATGCAATTATTGCATTATGTATATTCAAGTGGGTATCAGGTACTGAAATCAATTGTTTCCTTCTGTGATGAGAAGGATTTACTACAATAAGCAAATCCTCCAGAATTTATTATTATTTTGATGAATCTTTGTAGATTTTGTGCTGTTCTCCAGTCAGAAGCAGAACTGTGTTAGAAATTGGATTTTATAGTAAAGGTGTGCAAAGGAAACCCGACCCAAGTCCGAATGCTGGACCCGGAAGCCCGACCCAACCCGAACTCGACACATGCCGTCGGATCCCGTCAGGGTCAGGTCGGGTAGCAGGCCTTTACCCATGTACTGATGTAGAGGCCTGCCACTCAACCCGACCCCGACGGGTCCCGACGACAAGTGTCGGGTTCGGGTCGGGTGGGGTCGGAATTCCAGGTCTGGAATTCGGGCTCTCGTTGGGTTTCCTTTGCACACCTCTATTTTATAGCATATTTAAATGGCGCTAGTTAATTTGGAACACAAACATTTTATTCCCAGACATTGATGAAGAATAGAATAATGCTTTATGTGGATAACCCACATCAGTGAAGAAATTATACAAAAATAGAAAAACAGATCTGCAAAGCTTTCTTAATAAAGCCATCATATTTTGTATTTTACTTGGCTTGATCATGAATCTGTGATTCACAAAAGTACATCACAGTTTTAAAATGGATTCTAAATGTATGTACTGTTCTTATTTAAGGCACAGAAGGTGTGTTGTGTAGGAACATATGCCAAAATGCCTTATTTCTGAAATTAAAAGAAAATTTCCATCATAATTTGTACCATTCATTTTTTTTAACAGTCCAGCAGAAAAAATAGAACGATATAAAGTTAATTTCTTCTTGTGTGCCCAGCTGTAAAGTTGCATTCAAAGAAAGTGCAGATCAAACATATCAAACTTCCCTGGTTGTCTAGTGATTAGGATTCAGCACTCTCACTGCTGCAGCCTGGTTCAGTTCTCAGTCAGGAAATGAAAATTTCTCTATGGGTCAAATGGCTGCCTTCTGTGCTGTAAACGACTATAGGAAGTTAAATTCTATAGCATGGGAGAATCAGGCCGAGGATAACACTGCACAATTAACCCACGCTCCATGATTGCGATACAGGCAGCATGTAACTTCCATGCCACCTGCTGATTTCAGTGATTGCTCTGTGCTGCCAGTGCTAAGATTTGCATTTAGGTATAACTTTTTAAAATGACCTTTATCCCTTTATTATCATTCTGATAAAGTGACCCATGCTGCTCATGTGAGGAGGTGGCATGATATGGGAACTGCACAACACTACTTAAAGAGAGTCAGTACAAAAAGTGTTGTGTAGAACATCTGTGAAAAATGTAAAACTCAAATGGCTGAATCTGGGAACGAGCATGCACCAAGGATCTGCAATGTTGGTGCAGGAGGTCGAGGATGAACCTCCTCTTTTAACTGGGAGGGAGGAAGTCTTCACAGCACACAATGAAGAGACAGTGGAAGGAGGTAGCCGAAGAGGTGACAGTGAGGAGTTTGGCCCTGTGTACCTGGATGCAGTGTCTGAAGAAGTTTAATAAACTGACCAAAGTTGTAGTCATGCAGACCTCCACCTGTCAAGAATGTGGCATTTTAATTTTATCATATGTATCATATGAACATTGATTTTAAACTGAAGCTGGAGTGAAGAAATGACTTGTTTGAAGATCACCAGACACTGGACTGGAAGGACATTTGCATACTAAGAGACTTTGAAGGCAAGGAAACATGTTCCAGGCCTTGCTAAGGTGATACAATCAACAGAGCCAGGACTGGTTAAACCAACTGATCACATAACTAACTGGCTGGTCCAGGTTTTTTGAACTAGCCACAGGACAGTTTGAAGACAGAAGGCAGTTTGAAACTGAAACTGAAACAAGCAAGTCTCTCGCCTGGCTGTCTCTCTCTTACGCTTTCTCCCAAGCCACTGGACCCACAGGAGACACGTAAAACCTCAAGACAGAAAAGACTCCTACATTGGAACAAGTTGAAGCGTGATCTGGGCCCCAATGAATTGCAAGACTTACCGGCAACCAAAGACTCCACATTGAACTTAAAGGACTATAACTGCCAGATATTGCCTCAAACCTTTCCTCTTTATTCCTTCTACTTTTTCTGTCTCTATCTGCATGCGTGTTTATTGCGTATGCTTGCTCGCGTGGTCGCGTCGCATATTCGTAGTCATTAAGCGAATTAGAGTTTAAGATTAATAAACTTCTACCTTTCTTGCTTAAATCTAACGAAACCTGTTCGATTTTTCTGCCTTACAATTGGAGCAGTGAACAAGGATTCACTAAGGGGAAGCTAAAAACAGTGTTTTTAAAAATTAAACCCTGTTACGGTTAAACCAGGCAAAGGCTGAGAGGGAACCCCTAGACCCCTCTCACCTGGTCATCACAATGTCAAGGTAAGATCAACCTTCAACTGGCTTCACGTAAGAGCTGCACCACTAGTGCAGTCATCAATTCCTGGATTCACACTATCTCCACCTACATCCAGGGTGTTATCATCTGGTGATAGTTTATTTTCAGGAGTTGGGACCATTTCTGGGTCCCAACCCCACACAGACCTGCAGTGCACATTCCTGTGCGATCTTCTGGGAACCAGCCTTTTAATTGGTTCCTGAGGCTGCAGACCCAATCAGAGGGCCGGCAGCCCCACTGGGAGTGGTGGGCGCTGCTCAGGCAGAAAAGAGAGCACAAGGGCACATCAAAATAGAGGCGTGCTTGGAAGTGTGCATAAAAATAAAGAGGGCCAAAGCCAGTAGTCCCAAGAAAGCCAGTGGAGGGGAACCAAGCTGGAGGATTCGTTTGGACTGTAGGTGTAGCCTTTCACACCCATGACCCCGTCATCGGGGCATGTAGCTTCCAGCTGCAATGGCCACCCAACCCCCAACCTTTGTGGAGCTGCCAGACTCTGCGTGCAACAGGAGTCCGCTCCAATGGCGGGAAGACCCAGTGGAGTCTTATTAGTGCCTTAATTGATCATTATTGCTACCCACCCTGCCACTGCTGATGTTCACCGGCCTCTGGCAAGACTGCTGGGAGGCAGGAACATGTTGTGGCACTAAACTGACACCCTTATCTTCAATCTTGTTCCTGGTCTCGACTTCAAACTCACTTCTGTGGGACCACGAAGCTTCCATCCACAATTTCTATCAATCAGTACTGAACGTTTCAATTGTTAAGTTTAAAATCACCCTCACATATTCAGCACTATAAAAACTTCATTTCCACAACTTACATTCCACACACACATTGCCAGCTCTTTACCTATGACAACTACATCAGCCATAAATATTACAGACACACTTCCCACTTCCTTACAGGAGAAAATGTTGTATAACCGGAGGCAGCAGACTGTTGCTGGTGGAGAAACAGCACACTTTCACTTACTCTCCCCACTGGAGGAGATCATCTTGGCAATTAAAAGAGAGGGCAGTGGGGAGGCTGTGGTCACTGGCGACGTTGGTGGGATTGATGATTAGGGTTTCTGCATAGCTAATCCACCTTCTCTCTTCTCACTTCTACCTCTTCCCACATGTTTTGAATGAGCAACAGCAGGAGTTACTTATTGATCTCTCCTCTCCCCACATTACAACCTAACCTTTGTCTTTTTTATATTTCAAGTCCCTGGGCCAGTCAGGAAAATGAAGAGCAATGATGAAAATGCACCATCACTTGATTTCACTGTCACAGCCACCAGCTCAGAGAATGATACTCTGCATGTTAGAGGCTGGGATAGAGGAGGTATCTAAATGTGGTGAAACATCGGGCATAGGACTTAAGGTGATGGGAAAGGATGTTACAGGTGCGCAGGACTCAAATGATGTCTTTGATGGACCAGGTTACAGAAGAAGGTTGATGGACATACACAACAAAATGCTTGGTGCACTCAGAAGGCTGCTGGAAACCTTGCATACAATGTTAAAGAGCATGGTGGAGTCCACCTCCACTTGGTACATGGTTTTGTGCCGAGCTTGGAGCCCATCTTTTCCAATGACAGAGGGTTACCTTGATGAGATCAGCTGCAGAACCCACCATGTTTATAAATATTAGAGCTTCCATCACAGCAATTTGTGGAAACTCAGACAGATGCGATTGTGCTTCTTGGCACCACTGGATCTCCCAGGGGATAATAGTAGTACAACAATCTATTCTCCAACAGATCAGTTGAATTGCTGAGGCACTGCCCAAGGAGAGTGGGATTGACTCCATGAAGAGGTACCCTATGTCCTTTCTCAGAATGACAGCATTCCCACATCTGCCATCCCATCTGTGGGATGGTGCAATCTGCAGCTAGATCCTCTAGGCCCGGAGGTGCTTAATATTGTCCCCCTAGGCATCTGCAGTCTCCTCGAACTGAAGCTCTGCAGACAACCACCTCCCAAACTGCAGACCACTGGGGAAGGACCTCGTAGGAGCACCAGGATAGGGAAAGGCAAATGAATGATTTGCACTAAGAAAATGCACAAGAGTGATTGGTTTGATTTTGTACTCTTAATGTAATGATGATTTTGATAAACATTGATGTGGGTTTTTCTGATGATGTATAGAGCCTTGGTGACCTCTCTGATACATCAGTGTCTTGCAAACTGGGAGATGTTGCTGATAACACCTGTTGCAACCTGAAAAAGCCCCTGGTACAAAAGTTGAGAAAGACGGTGACCGGGACATACCCTGCTTTGAGCTGACATATCAAACTAACCATCTCCTTGATGATGTGAAAGTGCCTCATAAGCTGCTTCTCACTGAAGTTGAGGTAGGAGAAGTACTCCCAACAGACCCTCTGTGAATATGCCTTCCTGCTGAGGTGTTTGCTATTCCTTCCTCTTCTGGCAGCTTGTACTGCTCTGTCATCTTCCCAGTCATGCTCTATTTTGAGAGATAGACTTACCAGGCCACCCATGTCTGGAGGCAATTCATTTGTGAAGAAGATAACAACAGCAGCAGGACTACAAGAGCAGCCAGACCTCTCTGTAGGTGAACTGAACTTCCAACAGCACTATAACTCATGCAAAAACACCTAGAAAACAAGCAGCTACTGAAAGAAATAATCCAGAAATTGAACTGTAACTCCTGCATGATCCCTTTAAATACCACTGATGGAGGGTGGTTCATGCTACTTAGTGTCATGTTCTGCTGAGCAAGGTAAGGACAGGGTGTCCAGTTGAATGGAAGCTTCCAAAATGGCAGCAGTGGCTTCAAATCAGCTTTGTACAATGATCCACATCATTACCTCCCTGGCTCTGCATGATGCTGGCAGTCAGTAGGCAAGTGTGCGCCCATTACTTTACTAAGATGGTTCTCTGAACTCACATCTTGGACATCATTTTCAGTGGTCAAAAAACAGGAGCTATGTGGCCCAATTTAATCCCCTTGGCTTCCATACTGTAGCCCCATTCTCTGTTCCATGCTCCTTACAAGTGTGACTCCCTCATAGGAGCGAAGGATTGTGGAATAGTATTTCATAGATTTTCCTAAACTGTCAATTCTAATCATTAGAAAAATGTGATTATTGTGATGTTTCTACAGACACTGAAAAATCTTTGTTTAAGAAAGATTTGAGAAAAGCCTCTCTTTTTTGATAAGCATGAACCTTTAATGAAAACTTTGAAGTGCAGATCACTGAAATGCACAATTCCTGGTAGGTTTTTTATTCACAGTAATGAACAAACATCGTGGCACATTGCAATAATGAGTTTTCAACAATTTACAAACAGCCAACATACTACTGTTATAAATCTCTTAAACTTCATTAGTCTAATTAATGGAGTGAGCAATTTTCTGTAAGCTTCTATGAGCACTGCACTGGAGTGGGGTGAAGACATTTTTGGTAGACAAGTAAAAACCACAAATATGTTGAGAAGGAGTCCTTTAAATGCCTCTATCATCCAAACGATGAATAATGTCAATAGGATTAAAATGTACTAAATAGTGGAAACATATTATTAATTAAGGCATAGTCTGAAAACTACTATAAAGTAACAGTATAGGATACATATACACATGATGAATAGTTGTAAAAAATTACTATATCCAAAAAAGCTATACTGACGCAAAGGAATGTTAGCAAAGATATAAGATGTGTTTCATTGGCATTTAGGTGCATAAACAGGATTTCTGGTGCGCATCCAACCAAGTTATGGTGGCAGAGCAGGAAATTCCCAGCCACAATGAAACTATTAGAAATGACAGTAGTAGGGTAATGTAAAATATGTTCTTTATGCCACGATGAGGGAAAAACAGACTGACTGCTGACTGCAACCATGCTGCAGGGCAGAAAATCATCTGCTCTATACAATTCAATTTCTGCTATGCTGATACTTTTTACAATCTTTGCAACGTAATGCCGCTAAATGCTCATTTTTTAAAGAGCTCCAATGTTGTGTAGTTGTCCACAAGATTTTCATGATGAACGTTTAGCAAACCCAAAATGTTTATTTGCCATCTTTTCAAACCTGACATGGTGACAAGAGTTTATTAGACGGAGCCCCATAAATTGTTATGACCAAGGCTGGGGGAGTGCACTGTCTTTCTCTAGTTCCACTTCTCCAGAGGTCGCAACATATATTTAAATGTTTTACCCAGTTAACGATATGGCCAATTATCTATTTTTTATTTCAGAAAGTGGGGAGGTGGTGGCCCAATGGTAATGTCACTGGACTAGTAGGCCCAGGATAGTTCTCTGGGGTAATGGGCTTGAATCCCACCACAATAGATGGTGAAATTTGGATTTAGTTAATACATCTGGAATTAACAAGCTAGTCTAATGATGACCATGAAACCATTGTCGATTGTTATAAAAACCCATCTGGTTCACTAATGTCCTTTAGGGAAGGAAATCTGCCATTCTTACCTAGTCTGGCCTACATGTGACTCCAGATCTACAGCAATGTGGTTGACTCTTAAATGTCCTCTGAAATAGCCTAGCAAGACACTTAGTTCAAGGGCAATTAGGAATGGGCAATAAATGCTGGGCTAGCCAGCGACGCCCACATCCCATGAACGTATAAAAAAAATCCACCAGCCAGGTTTCTTTAATAAACAGCAAAATTATTAATTTATTATAAAACAAGACTTATTCAATAAAGATGCAAAGCATTAACAAGCAGGTTGAAATATGAATGTTCCCTTCTAAATTAACCCAACTCACACATGTATGCACGCACACACACACACACACACACTGGTTAAGGAAAAAAAAATACATTTTCTCTGCAGAGATCTCTTTACAAATAGACCAGAAAAAAAACTTTGGCCAAATACTTGTGAATTCTTGAAGGAAAAAAGGACAAGATCTGCGATGCTCTCCACTGGCCCTTTTAGTCTAGTGTCCAGATACTCGTAGATGGTTGTCACTGGAAACATTGAGGATTAGTTGAGCAGGCTTTCAGGAGAAATGCGGCATCAATTTCTCCCAGTCCACACTCTGGATTCTCAGGGTTTCTCAAAGGGATGATAAAGGATGAGCTGGTAGCTTCTCTCTTCACAGACTGACCCCCAACTGACTCAAAACAATATCTAAAATGAAAGCAACTCTTGACCATCATAATTCCAGACATGTCATTTCTCCGTAAACAGCTCCCTCAGTAACCAATGCTCCTGCTGATTACTTCGTTAAGACATGTGACATCCTGCAAGGTTTTGTTTTTAAACAAAATTTCAAATTCTTCCAGTGACCTTTTTGAAAAAAACGAAGTCCAGCATCTATGGAATCTCTTAAGTCTTTCAAATGAATCCATTTCCACAATTTTTAAACATGAGTCCTCAAAAACATATAAAAAAAGGAATCACTTTCATAACAACATGTCTGGACAAATCATTCGGAAGTGCTGAACTCCAACTGGATCAGAGATGGTTTGGGGGTGACTGGGATCTCGTTATTGACGATCATGTCTTCTGGAAATGGGTTAGGGCAGCACTTACGCTTTCCGCTGACCTTGCTCCAATCCTTTGAGCAACATCCCAAGACTGCCCTAAAATGGGTGTATTCCCAGTGAAAAATCCAGCCAATATTCACCTTTATTACTAATATTAAAGCAAAATACTGCAGATGCTGGAAATCTAAAATAAAATCAGAAAATACTGGAAATACTCAGCAAGTCTGGCAGCATCTGTGTGGAGAGAAACAGAGTTAACCTTTCAGGCCGATGACCCAAATCTCTGTTTCTGTCTCCACAGACGCTGCTAGGCCTGCTGAGTATTTCCAGCATGTTGTTTTTAATTTCACCTTTATCACTGTTTATTAAAATATTAACCAAAAGGGAAATTTACCCCAACAATTGGTTAAACAATAGTAAAACAGGAATCCAACTGGAAAGTCTTCTCTCCAAATTACTTCCCCGGCCTGAAAATATAAATCTTTGGTTGGGTTATTGTAAGAAGTTAATCGGTTTCCTTTTGTGAAATCCATATCTTTGAATTGCTGACTTCAGTGACTCTGTTCAATGTGCCCAGTTAACAGATGAATTGCACCACTTTAATGAAAAATGAAATGATTTGAGTTTCAAGGCTGTCATGGCTGCCGAGCAGCCATCAAAATGACTTTCATGCTGTCACTCACTTATTTTTCCTTATTATTACGCGCCTTTACTTTAACCTTGCAGCTGTTCTAAGGCCTGGAATCTAACCATGAGCAGTGTGACCTCTGATTGAAATACAGTTACACTATCAAGGTTGACCCAACAATGGAACAGTTTATATTCCAATGTATCATGTCACAGAGTAGTAGAATATACCTTCATATCAATATAAAATGTATTAGAAATCATTAAATGAGTCCCCAGATATTTAAAGTCCATTAGAGCAACAATTACTTTTATGAGAAGACATTATACAAATCAGATAATGCAATGATTTGCTAAAAACAGCAACAGTAAGTGTGACTATTTCTGTTCCAAATGCTCTGTGCAATGATTGGTAACATATACCAGATGTAGTGCTTTCCAATATGAACAGAAGATTATTTCTTAATAAATCTGTGGCAATGATGTGACATTTGTTTTCTTGTTTGGAAGACTATAATCACATATTAAGGATATTAAGGGCGGCACAGTGGCGCAGTGGTTAGCATCGCAGCCTCACAGCTCCAGCAACCCGGGTTCAATTCTGGGTTCTGCCTGTGTGGAGTTTGCAAGTTCTCCCTGTGTCTGCGTGGGTTTCTTCCGGGTGCTCCGGTTTCCTCCCACAGCCAAAAGACTTGCAGGTTGATAGGTGAATTGGCCATTATAAATTGTCACTAGTATAGGTAGGTGGTAGGGAAATATAGGGACAGGTGAGGATGTGGTAGAAATATGGATTAGTGTATGATTAGTATAAATGGGTGGTTAATGGTCGGCACAGACTCGGTGGGCCGAAGGGCCTGTTTCAGTGCTGTATCTCTAAATCTAAATCTATATTGCGCTCATTGATACTAACCATCTTCATTAACTGCTGTTGGCAGAAAAACTGATCAAAAAATAAAATCAGAAATTCCCCAAAAAGTTTGTTTTAAGAAAATATCATAAAATAGCACTACTGGCAGAAATTTCAAGGCTGTTTTCCAATTAGTTCCTGGGTTATAATCAGTCCAATGAATCCAATTCTGTCTGTAGTGTGATTCTCTTAACACTCTCCTGTGCATACAGAGCTGTCATCTAATGGTTCAGCTGTATGAGATGATAAAGAGGCTTTAAGATGCAACATAGTAACAGAGATAATGCAGCAAACAAATTTATCAGCTGGTGCAAAATATTTCCATATTTGAAAACAAACAAAATACAACTTTGTGACTAGTATGGGATTATGTTAAATCATGTTAATTTTGTGAACAGTATAGGATTGTATTTAAAAGTGCTAATTTTGTGAATAGTCATGTGATTATATTAAAAAGTGCTAATTTTGTGAACAGCATGGGATTGTATTAAAGAAGATGATTTTCTGGAACATTATATTGAGGAACCAATAAGAGAACAAACTATTTTAGATCCAGTATTGTGCAATGAGAAAGGGCTAACTAATAATCTCGTTCTAAGGGAAGAGTGACCAAAATTTTACATTAGTTTGAAAGTGATGTAGTTCAATCCAAAACTAGGGTCTTAAATCTAAACAAAGGAAACTACAAAGATATGAAGGGCAAGTTGGCTGTGGTAGATTGGGAAACTACATTAAAAGGTATGACAGCAGATGACAGTTGATAGGCAATGGCTGCATTTAAAGAATTAATACATGGTTTACAACAAATGTAACAAACATGGCTAACAAGAGAAGTTAAAGATTGTATTAGATCAAAGGAAAAGGCTTATAATGTTGCCAGAAAAAGTAGTATGCCTGAAGATTGGGACCATTTTAGAATTCAGCAAAGGAGGACCAAGAAACTGATAAAGGAAGGGAACATAGATTATGAAAGTCAACTAGTGAGAAATATAAAAATGGACTGTAAAAGCTTCTATAGGTATGTAGAAAGGAAAAGATTAACAGAGACAAATGTGGACCCATTACAGGCAAAGACAGGAAATTTTATAAGGACAAAAAGGAAATGGCAGAGAAACTAAACAAATACTTTGTGCCGGTCTTCATGGAGGAAGATACAAAAAACCTCTCCGAAATACTGGAGAACCAAGGGACTAGTGAGAATGGGGAAAAGGAAGAAATTAGTATTAGTAAAAAAAAGTAGCACTGGACAAATTAATGAGACTGAAAGTTGGTAAATCACCTGGCAATGATAATCTACATCTCAAAGTGTTGAAAGAGGGGGCTGTAGAGATAGTGAATGCGTTGGTGGTCATCTTCTAAAATTCTATAGCTTCTGAAACAGTTCCTGCAGATTGGCAGGTAGCAAATGTAAGCCCACTTTTTTAGAAAGGAGGGAGAGAGAAAATGGGGAACTATAAACCTGTTAGCCTGACATCAATAGTAGGGAAAATGCTAGAATCGACTATAAAGGATATGATAACTGAACACTTAGAAAATAATGATAGATTGGGCAGAGTCAACATGGATTTATGAAAGGGAAATTATGTTCGGCAAACCTGTTGGAATTTTTTGAGGATTTAACCAGCAAAATAGATAAGGGGAAACCAGTGGATGTAGTGTATTTGGATTTTCACAAGACTTTTGATAAGGTCCCACACAGGAGGTTAGTAAACAAAATTTGAGCACATGGGATTATAGGTACTCTCCTGGCATGGATTGAGAATTGATTAATGGACAGAAAACAGAGAGTAGGAATAAACGGACCATTCTCAGGTTGGCAGGCTAGTGGGGTACTGCAAGGATCAGTGCTTGGAACCCAGCTATTCACAATCTATATCAATGAGTTAGATGTGGGGACCAAATGTAATATTTCCAAGTTTGCGGATGACACAATACCAGATCGGAATGTGAGTTGTGAGGAGGATGCAAAGAGGTTCCACGGGGATTTAGACAGGTTAATTGAGTAGGCAAGAACATGGCAGATGGAATACAATGTGGAAAAATGTGAAATTATCCACTTTGGTAGGAAAAACAGAAATGCAGATTATTTCTTAGATGGTGAGAGATTGGAAGTGTTGATGTCCAAAGGGACCTGGGTGTCCTTGTTCATGAATCACTGAGAGCTAACATGTAGGTGCAACAAGCAATTGGGAAGGCAAATGGTATGTTGGCCTTTATTGCAAGAGGATTTCAGTCCAGAAGTAAAAACAAAGTCTTGCTGCAATTGTATAGAGCCTTGCTGCGACCGCACCTGGAGTATTGTGTAAAGTTTTGGTCTCTTTACCTAAGGAAGGATACACTTGCCATAGAGGGAGTGCAACGAAGGTTCACCAGACGAATTCCTGGGATGGAGGGATTGTCCTTTGAGAGATTGTGCAGGCTGGGCCTGTATTCCCTAGAGTTTTGAAGAATGAAAGGTGATCTCATTGAAACATACAAAATTCTTACAGGACTCAACAGGGTAGATGCAGGATGCTTCCCCTGGCTGGGGGCTCTAGAACCAGGAGGTACAGTCTCCGAATAAGAGGTAGGCTATTTAGAACTGAGATGAGGAGGAATTTCTTCACTCAGAGGTTGGTGAATTGTTGGAATTCTCTACCCCAGAGGGTGATGGAGGCTCAGTCATTGAGTATGTTCAAGACAGAGAACAAAAGATTTCTAGATGTTAAAAGACAGCAAGGGATATGGGGATAGTGCAGGAAAATGGCTTTGAGGTAGAAGATCAGCCATGATCTAATTGATGGTGCAGCAGACTACAGGGGCTGAATTGTCTGCTCCTGTTCCTATTTTCTATGTTCCTAAGTGCTAGTTTTGTGAATGGTATGAGATTGTATTTAAAAAGTGCTAATCTTGTCAACAGTGTGAGGTTTGTTTTGAAAGGTAATAGCAGATAATTTCAAAAATTGAACTTGTCTTCATGAAACCTTTCCCCACGTATTTACGATTCAGTTCCATAAATTGTGTTAAAATGCAAAGCAGGTATTGTTTATAGATGATGTAATCATGAGGAAAATTGTATGCAAGCCTTCTCATTCTTCCCAAATAAAGGGCTGCATTCTACACGCCTCCCACCCCCCCCGAAGCAGAATCGTGGATGTTGCGGAAGTTGGGGGGGGGAGGGGTTGCTGGCGGTAGTGACAGAGTATCACAACGGGTGGTTGGGTGGGGTGTGACCAATGGCCTTCCTGCGCAGAGGCTAATTTAGGTCCTTATGTGGCCTATTAATGACCAATTAGGGGCCTCTTCCTGCCACTGCTGGTATCTTACCAGCGGCAGCAGGGGTCTCTGCTATGCAAGAAGGACGCCTTGTACAACAAGGCGCACTGCCTGCGGGCAATTTATGGCCCACGGAGGACCCCCACCGGGAACCAATTCACCTCCCGGGTGCCCCACACCCTGGACCACAAGACCACACCCCAGCCCCCCCTCGCCAGGCCCTTCTGGACTGGGCCCAGCGATCCCACCTCACCTACCTCTTGTCCGGTCTTCCACTGCTGGCCCTGGGTCTGAGGCCTCTGCAGTACCGACAGTGGCCACTGCTCCCAGTGGCGTCGCCAATACTGCTGAGCTGCCGGCCTCCTGATTGTCCAGCAGCTCACGGTGGTGGAATCCCTGTCTTTGACGGGACGGGGATGCCGCCTCCTAAAACTTACATTTAAAAACACTGGAGTATCGCTCCGGGAGGCTGTGAAAATGCAGAGGCGGGGTTTCCCCCGCCTTTTCGGCTCGGTGTCAGGAGACCTGCCTTGTATTTAAAATCCTGTCCAAAATGTCTGCTAAACAATTTTTGATACAGTGCTCCTATATTTTCAACAAATTGACATCTGCTTCCTATCTAAAGGAAAAACTGATAGGGTTAATCAGGGCACGCCCGCTCACTGAATAAGAGACCCTGATGGAAAGCACAGCAGAGCAAGCTGTGGTTTTAACTGCAGTAAGCATGAGACCCAGGAAGCTTACTACTACAAGTGCAGGAAAAATTAATAGGATTCCTGAGGGTTATCAAGGTTTTGTGTTTGAAGGGAAAGTGACCCCATACCCCTTGAGTGGGGCCAGCAAACCCATAGTAATTCTCAGGGGCACAGGGGCCACTAGGTTCCTTTTACTAGGAAAAGGCTTGACCTTTCCCCCTGAGAGTGCGGTGAACACCAAAATGGTGGTGAATGATATTGGAGGGCAGTGTATACCTGTACCTGTACACCGGGTGCACCTGGAGTGTGACCTAGTTTCGGGACCGGTGACCGTAGGGATTGTCACTAGTTTGCCTGTGGGCGGGATTGACCTGCTCCTAGTTAATGATCTGGTGGGGGTGAAGGTGGTAGCCCCTCCAGTAGTGAAAGAAAGACTGCAGGAGGTCAGCGAGACAAGGCAGTGGCAGGAGATGGTGCCCTGCAGTTTCCCTGAATGTGTAGTGGATCAGGCCATGATCAAACCAGCTCCCCCAGAGGAGACTGAATTAGCACTGCAGGCAGATGACCAGGTCTGTCTGTCTGAGACTTTCTTTGGAAAGTTAGGAGACCCAGGGAATGAATTAAATGGACTTTCCCTAGCTGAGGTTCAGCGAGCCGTCCCAGTATTGCGAGAGTTAGCACAGGCTGCCCAGTCTGAAAGTGAAGCAGAGGGAGTCACTAATTGTTACTATTTAAAGAATGAGATACTAATGAGGAAATTGAGTTCTCCTCACAGACCTGAGAGCAAGGACTGGACAGTAGTTCATCAGTTCGTGCCACAGAGGTACCAGAGGGGAGAAATATTAAGAAGGGCCCATGAGACAACAGTGGCTGTACATGCCTGTACACAAAACACCAAAGCCCGCATAAGACAGCAGTTTGACTGGCCAAAAATCCACAAAGGTGTGGTGGAAAACTGCAGGAGTTGCCACATGTGCCAGGTTGCGGGGAAACCCCAACCTACAGTGAAACTTGCACCCCTAGGTCCTGTACCGGTGTTAGGAGGACCCTCCAGCAGAAGGCTGATGAACTGTAAGAGACCGCCGCCAAGAACAAAAGGGGACAGGCAGACACACGGCTGGCAAAAGGTTAGACAGGGAAGGGGAAAAAGTGACCAATAGGGAAGGTTAAAGAAAGTCCGGGAGGAATTCTGGATGAAAACCCCGACTGTCCGGTTAGCCAACCCTGAAAAATTTGAAAAGTTAGACCCCACATCCTCCTACATGAATGCTGACTCTAGAAGCCCCCCACCAGAGTTGCTAGTCTTTACAGGAACCGGCAGAGCCAAAGAAAGACCTCTGGGGGGCACAGAAACGGTGTGGGTGATGCCTCACTTAGTCGAAATGCCACATGGGGAGTACAGCAGACTCTGCACACATACCTGCAGGCAGTTGTCCCAGAGGACAAAGGGGAGATTAACAAAGAATCCACCCCCACAGTCAGAGAAAAAGGGAACCACCCATCCCCTGAAGTCAAAAGCCTTTGCAAGTCTCAGCAAAGCACTGAAAAAGAGTTCAGGCTAGACCCGCCCACAACTGACTCGCTTGGAAAAAACTTCAATTTAGGGCTAATTAAATCTAACTTCCCCACCCCCCTTGGCAGACCTCAGCAGAAACAAAGACCCTAGGCAGCCATGGCAATGGGCAAACTGAAGAAAAACACATGTTTACTGGGATGCCAAAAAGGGGACAATTAAAGCAGCACTGACACCAAGAAAATACAGTTTTAAAAAATTTTAGGATTCATGAATGAATGGAAATTAATGAGAGAAATGCATGGTCTTTTCCTGTATCTTTTATATATTCTCTCAACACTTTTAATGAAATGTGCCATTTTTTTTAAAATCGCATTTCATTCCCCTGTGTGTGGTGTCATACAGGCCCCCAACTGCCAAGAATGAGGCATATTAATTTTGCCACATGGACATTAAATTTCAAATTGTTGCTGGAACAAAGAGAAGGCCTGATATAAGGGGTTGCCAAGTCCCTGGCTGGAAAGACATCTTTGCATATTAACAGACAGTATTTGTAGCCAAAGGACTATTTCCTGACCACCCAATACACAAAGCCAGAAGTGGTTAGACCAGTCATGTGACCACCCTGTGGCCAACTTGGGGAGTTTTAAATTGTAGAGGCAGTGTTTGAACTGGCAGAAAGCAGAATGCTCCTGGACTGAAGAAGACCTCCTGTCATCCTGTCTGCTCTCATCTCTTTCTCAAGAAACTGAAACCCACTGAAGACACATGAACCCCAAGAGACAAAAGTCTCCTGCAGTGAACAAGGTTTAAGACGAATACTAGGCCCCAACGAAAATCAAGAACCACCGACAATCAAGAACTATACAGTGAGCTCAAAGACCCGGAACAAAAAACTCTTCAGATATTGCCTCAAACATTTTCACTTTATTTCTTCTGCTTTTTTCTGTCTCTATTTGCATGTGTGTATCGCGTATGCATGCTAGCGTGGGCGCGTTGTGTTTCTGTAGGCATCAACTGAATTAGAATTTGTTTGTTTCAATAAAATGTCACCTTTCTTCTTTAAAGCTTAGAGAGCCTGTTTGTGCTCATTTCTTTACCTTATAATTGAAAAGAGGTGAACAAGGATTCACCAAGAGGGAGCTAAAAACAATGCATTTAAAAATAAAACCCTGTTTACAGTAAGACCAGGTGAAGGCTGAAAGGGAACCCTAGACCTGTTTTTCACCTGGTCATAACAATACTCATTGATAATGTCATGTGTAGTCTTCTCTACTCCTATCCAGTTAACTTCAAGGTCGGTGGGGTGTTTATCATAATCAATCCCATCTGGATGATGTTCTGCTTGACAGAAGAGGCATCTGTTGCACATCCACTCCCTTGAAAGTGACCTTGTGCACATGACCCTCATGTTGGCAGGAAAAATTACACTCTCCTCTTACAGGAATAGTAGTTCCACCATAAAGTCTAAACTTTGTCTTGCTAGGTCTAAGCGTTGGGTGTCTTATCTTGTCAATCTCACAGAACTGCCTGAATGAAATGACATTGCATGTTGCTCCTGTATCAATTTGGCACTCTGTCACTTGATTGCTGCAAAATAATGGTACAGTCAATTTCTTTCCTTCATCTTGAATGTGCAGAGCTCTGACTTCCTGCACAGCTTTTGTCTCATCTTCTGAGTCTGACATGTCATTATCACCCTGTACTTGATGTAGTGCTGGACCTTTCCTTTTGCAGACAGCCTTGTCACATTTCCTGCAGACTTTTCCATATGCCGGGCATTTTTCTCATCCTTTTCCATGACTTCCTCCACGGTTGGGACTTGTGTTGAAAACCTTATGGCTTCTTTTTGCGCGCCTTTGACTGTCTTTTGCTGACATTTCTTCATACCGTAAGTCTGCTTTGAGAAGCCTGCTGACCTCAACCTGGGCTTGGAAGGTAACTTGACATGGCTGTAGTGCACCTCTTCTATCCCTCCAACAACTTGGAGTTGCTGATGAACAGCCTCACTAACTTCAAGGAGTGTTATAGACTTCTTGATATCACATACTGTATTCTGTTCTCTAAACAATCTGGCTTGTACCTGTTTATCACAACATCTCGTCAAATAGCCTACCAAACTTGCAGGGCTTAGCTAACTGTCTCAACAGCACCACAAACTGAAAAATGTATGTCATACAAACCATTCCTTGCAGGCGCAAAATGTTCAGATAATTTGTCAATTATCTTGCTTGGTTCTTTTGCATCATTCTCACTCATTACAAACATGCTCAATCTCTCTTTGCACTCCTGACCTATTACAGCTCACAGGGTAGCCATCTGGACTGTCTTTGGCTTCTTATCCAGTTCTGTAGCCACTAGACAATCTTGCTAGTATCCTTTAAAAACTTTCCAGTTTGCCTCTAAATTCCCCTTGCAGCACATTGACTGCGGTGCTGAAATCTCGTAATTTGGCATTTTGACTACACGGGACTATGATCAAGTCAGTCTGATGATACTCACTACTCCAACAAACTTTGTATAAAAAGAGGATGCAAATCTCTCAGGCTGCTAAACCTCTGCTCCCAACATGTTTGTAATGTCATAAATTTTCATAATTGCGATGAAATCCGCCACTTCTAACACCATGTTTGGTTTGGTTGACACAAAAGACAGCACAGTTTTTAGCATTCTAACATGCTAACCCTAAAAGCACCCATCTTCATTCTCGTGTCTGTGTGGGTGTGACCCGAGCCACTACAGGGAGCCAATGTAAATAGACTCACATCAAGTCACGCACAGGGTCTGAAAGGTAACCTGATCTAGTTATAACAGCGGAAAGCAAACAAGCCATGTTCTCCTCACATACCATTACAGTAGAGGGAAATTACTTTGCAAAGAGTGGATTACTCTCAATAATGGACAAAGATGGATGTCTTCCGCATGTTTCTCTTTGTTATAAGAACATAACAAAATAAGAAATAGTAGCTGGAGTAAACCATTTGACCCTTTAGGTTGTCTCTGGCATTCAACAAGATCATGGCTGATCTTCTGCCTCAATTCCACTTCCCCACACTAACCCCATTTCTGATGAAAGATCACTGACCTGAAACGCTAACTTTGCTTCTCTCTGCACAGATGCTGCCAGACCTGCTGAGTATTTCTAGCACATTTTGGTTTTATTTCAGATTTCCAGCATCTGCCGTATTTTGCTTTTATCTATCCCCATATCTGTTTATTTTCTTCGTACCCAAAAAATCTATCGTGTCTGGCTTCAATGTACTCAACTACTGAGTCTGCACAGTTCTCTGGGGTAGAGATTTCCAAAGATTCACAACCCTTTGAGTGAAGAAATTTCTCCTCATCTCAGTCCTAAATGATCGACCACATATTCTGAGATTCACCAGCCAGAGAAAACTTTTGCTCAGCACCTACCCTGTCAAGTCCCTTAAAAATTCTATGTTTCAATTGATCACCTCCTATTCTTCTAAACTCTAGGAAATAAAGGGCTATTCTACTTAATCTCTACTCAGGACAATATCTTCATCCAAGGAACCAGTCTAGTGAAACTTTGTTGCACTCCCTCTAGGCAAGTATGTCTTTCCTTAGGTAAGGAGACCAAAATTGCACACAGTACTCCAGATGTGGCTTCACCAATGTCATGTTTTGCCTTCTTAATTGCTTGCTGTATCTGAACGTTAAATTTCTGCGATTCATGTACAAGGATACCCAGGACTCTCTGAATGCAAAATTTTTCCAGTCTCTCACCATTCAAAAAATATTTTGCTTCTTTATTTTTTCTACCAAAGTGGATAATTTCACACTTCATTATATTGTATTCTATCTGCCATGTTCTTGCCCACTCACCCAACCTGTCTCTATTCCTCTGCAGCCTCTTGGTTCCCCATTATCGCAGTCATACAGACATAGAGATATACAGCACAGAAACAGGACCTTCGGCCCATCGTGTCTGTGCGGCCATTTAGCACCTATCTATTCTAATACCATTTTCCAGCACTTGGCCCGTAGCCTTGTATGCTATTGTGTTTCAAGTGCTCATGTAAATACTTCTTAAATTTTGCGAGGGTTCCTGCCTCTACCATCCCTTCAGTGTGTTCCAGATTCCAACCACCCTCTGAGTGAAAAATCTTTCCTCAAATCCCCTCTAGACCTCCTGCCCCTTACCTTAAATCTATGCCCCCTGATTACTGACACCTCTGCTAAGGGAAAAAGTTTCTTCCTATCTATCCTATCAATATCCCTCATAATTTTGTATACCTCAATCAGGTCCCGCCCCTCAGCCTTCTCTGCTCGAAGGAAAACAACCCTAGCCTATCCAGTCTCTCCTCATATGTGAAATGCTCCAGCCCAGGCAACATCCTGGTGAACCTCCTCTGCACCCTCTCCAGTGCAATCACATCCTTCCTATAGTGTGGTGACCAGAACTGTACACAGTACTCCAGCTGTGGCCTAACTAGCATTTTATACAGCTCCATCATAACCTCCCTGCTCTTATATTCTATGCCTTGGCTAATAAAGGCAAGTATCCCATATGCCTTCCTAACCACCTTATCTACCTGTGCTGCTGCCTTCACTGATCTATGGACAAGTACACCAAGGTCCCTCTGACCCTCTGTACTTCCGAGGGTCCTACCATCCATTGTATATTCTCTGCCTTGTTAGTCCTCCCAAAATGCATCACCTCACACTTCTCAGGATTAAATTCCATTTGCCACTGTTCCGCCCATCTTACCAGCCCATCTATATCATCCTGTAATCTAAGGCTTTCCTCCTCACTATTTACAACACCACCAATTTTAGTGTTATTTGCAAACTTACTGATCATACCTCCTATATTCACGTCTAAATCATTAATGTACATTACAAACAGCAAGGGTCCTAGCACCGATCCCTGTGGTACACCACTGGTCACAGGCTTCCACTCACAAAAATAACCCTCGACCATCACCCTCTGCCTCCTGCCACTAAGCCAATTTTGGATCCAATTTGCTAAATTGCCCTGGATCCCATGGGCTCTTAGCTTCTTAACCAATCTCCCATGCGGAATCTTATCAAAAGCCTTACTGAAGTCCATGTAGACTACATCAACAGCTTTACCCTCATCTACACATCTAGTCACCTCCCTGAAAAATTCAATCAAGTTTGTTAGACAGGATCTCCCCTGTCAAAGCCATGCTGACTCTCCTTGATTGATCCCTGCCTCTCCAAGTAGAAATTAATCCTGCCCCTCAGAATTTTTTCCAATAGTTTCCCTACCACTGATGTTAGACTCACTGGCCTGTAATTACCTGGTTTATCCCTGCTACCCTTCTTGAATAATGGTACCACATTCACTGTCCTCCAGTCCTCTGGTACCTCTTCTGTGGCCAGAGAGGATTTGAAAATTTGTGTCACAGTCGCTGCTATCTCCTCTCTTGCCTCACATAACAGCCTCATTATATCCAGAATTTTTTTTGGTGTCTTCTACCGTGAAGACAGATATAATGTTTAATGTCTCTGCCATTTCCATATTCCCCATTATAATTTCACCTGTCTGTGCCTCTAATGGGCCGAACGTTTACTTTCACTAATCTCTTCCTGTACATACTTATAGAAACATTTGCAATCTGTTTGTATGTCTCTTGCTCATCTACGCTCATATTCTCTTCTCTTTCCTTATCAATTTCTTGGTCCTCCTTTGCTGAATTCTAAAATCCTCCTAATCCTCAGGCTTATTCGTCTTTTTGACAACATTATAAGCTGCTTCCTTTAATATAATACTACCTTTAACTCTAATTAGCCATGGTTGGATCACTTTTACCTTAAAAGAATGTATATTTGTTACAAATTATGTATGTGGGAATCAATGTAGATCAGCAACGAGAAGGCAATGGATGAATAAGAATTGGTATGGAATTGGATACAGGCAACAGCTTTGAATGAGCTGAAGTTTACAGAGGGTGTATGGTGGGGGGCTAGAGAGAACAGCTTTGGCACAGTTGTTGCAGGTGATGACAGGGATGAGGGTCTCAGTAGCAGATAGGCTGAGGCAGGACGGAAGTGGAAGATGTCACGAAGGTGGAAGTAGGTGGTCTTTCTGTTGGAGGAGATATGGGGTTGGAATCTCAGTTTGGAGTCAAACAGGACTCCAAGCTTCTGAACAGTCAGATTCAGCCTGGGAGTGGTGGAGAGGAGGTTTGATTAAAATGCAGACAGGACGCAACTTCAGCCAGCAAACCCACGCTGTTCATTGGCATCAGCAGGGGGCCCAATATTGATATTGTCCACACTACTTAAAGATAGCCTGCACCTCTTAAAGGGGAGGTGCATTATGGCTGCTGGAGCTGCTGAGATCATTAGAAATAGTATGCTGGGCAACAATCAACAATGCCTGACCATGGAAGAGCATGGGACACAAGGTTTTTGAATGTTGCACTGGAGGTCTTGATTGAATAGGTGGAAAGGAGAGATGGTCTGTACCCTCAGGGTGACTGGAGGCCCTCCAGACATGTGCTCAGAAGGCAGTGGCAAGAGATAGTGGAAGAGAACAATGCCACATGTATAGCTCCAGGAACATTGATGCAGTACAAGGAGAATTTTAATGATCTCACATGAGTTGCACCATTAACCTTGCACACTGCTCAATTCACCACATCCCCATCTGCCAACAATTTATATCAATCAGAGCTCATTCCTAACATGCATATGCTTCACCTCAGCCTCGCACAATTAGCACTTGTGCAAGCCTCAAAACCCACATCTCGCAGCTTGTACACATTTCAGCTATTCAACCACATCACCCAAACAGATTACACCACACTCACTGATGCACTTCACTTACTCTTACATGAGAGGGTGGCGTACAACTGGAGGCAGCAGGAACTAACTGCAGGGAAGAGCCGTACCTGCATGCTCTTAATCCCATGGAGGTGATGGTGCTGGCATTATGGGAAGGGGCATTGCTGAGCCTGTGGACACTGGCAGGACTGAAGCCATTGAAGATGAGGGTATTCGCACACCTATTCCTCCTTGTCTTATCCTACTTCTCCCTCATTCCACAATCTCTTCTGACTGAGGAGCTGCAGATAGTGTAAGCATGTACTTGTTACTTTCTCCTCTTTTCTCTACACAACTCGACCCTTGTTCTTTTTCCCTTTTAGATACCCAAGAACTGCAACCTGCCCAACCAGTGGAGGAAGAGTTAGAAGACAGTGAAGATGAAGACACTGTCACTTTATTTCACAGTCTCAGAGACTGATATTGCTTGTAATTTAGAGGATAGCATAGAGGCGGGATTGGCATGTGGTGAGACACTGGGCACAAGTGTGTTGCAGCCAGGGCCGGGGGAAATGAGAGTGCAGGTGGCAGCTCATCAGAGCACAAGGTCACACACGAGTTTTGTTACAGAGGACTCAGATGGACCAGGCTACAAAAGAGGGCTGATGGATGTACACAATCAAATGCTTGGTGCACTGTAAAACTTACCAGATAGCTTGCGTTCAATGTCAAGGAGAATGGAGGAGTCAGGCACCAACTTGGCACACAGCTTTGCACAGAGATTGTTGCCCATCCTTTCCAATATGAAACGGATGGCTACCTCCAACAGCATACCTGTGGAATCAATCGTAATGCAGTGTCTGATGGCCGATGTCTCAGCTTCCATTGTAGCGCAAGCAGCATCCATCCAAAGTCTGTGCTGCAGTGGAAGCTCAGACTGTTGCTATCATGACTTTGGATACACACAAAGGGGCTTCCAGGACATCACAGCATTCCTCTCCAACAAAATACTAGGATTGCTGAGGCACTGCCCCAAGACAGTGGCAGTGGCTCAATGAAGTACAAAACTGCTGTCTCTCTCTCAGGAATACAGTATTTGTGCTCCCATTCCAGCCATTCTGCCTGTCGGTCACCCAGCCCAGACTGCTGCAGCCCAGTCTGAGATGGTACAATCCGCAGCCAAGTTTTCTAGGCCTAGAGTTGCTGGAGGTCACCGTCCAAGGCTATCTGCACTCTACTCCTCTGAAAGGCAGAAGCCTTCCACCAATGATTCTGTAGCCACTGGAAGCATCTCATATAAGCATGAGGATTTAAAAAATGTTTTCATGGGATGTGGGCATCGCTGGCAAGGCCAGCGTTTGTTGCCCATCCCTAATTGCCCTTGACAACTAAGTAGCTTGCTCGGCTATTTCAGAGGGCAGTTAAGAGTCACCATATTGCTGTGGGTCTGGAGTCACATATGGGCCAGACTAGGTAAGGACAGCAGATTTCCTTCCCCGAATGACATTAGTGAACCAGATGGGTTTTTACAGTTGATAGTTTCATGGCACAATTACTGAGACTAACTTTCAATTTCAGCTTCTTATTAATTAGTTGAGTTTAAATTCCACCAGCTGCCGTGGTGGGATTTGTACCCGTATCCCCAGGGCATTGACCTGGGTCTCTGGATTACTAGTTCAAGACTGGCAAAGTCACTTGGAATGCACACAAATGATTTCTTTATTTTTGCATGCACTATGGCATGATTTAATATTTTAATTTTGATTAGAATGTGTAATTTGCATTGGCTTTTATTTTGCATTGTGGGAAAGAGGATGACGCACTGCTCATTAACAGAGGAACGTTAAGGAGCGTGAGACTTTTGGTGAATGGGGTATTGTGATTGTGGTTATTGGTATGCTTGTTAATTATTTATTCACGTAGAGCCCAAATAGAAAGGGATTGTCCAGGTTGCAGCCTCCCTTTCAGTTCCTCTTCCTCCTTTTCCCCCTCCTCCTCCTCTGCCTTTTCCACATCCACATCCTCCTCCTTGTGCTGCTCTCCTCAGCTTCTCACCTGATGGGTGGTGCCAAGAACTGATCCCTCATGATGACAAGGTTGTGCAGCATGTATGCATACCAAACAAATCTTGAGACCTGCTCAGCCGAGTACTATAGGGTTCCTCCAGAGCGGTCCAGGTATAGGTATTATTCTTTTCGAATGCCAAAGGCCTACTCTATAAGATTGCTCATGGCAGCATGGCTTTCACTGAATACCTGCTGTGCACGTGCACGTGGGTTGCACACTAAACTCATGAGCCATGTCATCAGCACATAACCCTTGTCGCCCAGTAGCCACCCTCTGGTTTGCTGTGGTGTTTGAAATACAGCTGGCACAGAAGACTGCGACAGAATGATTGCATCGTGGTTGTTGCCAGGATACTAGCATTGATGTGCATGATGCACTGCCTGTGGTTACACATTAGCTTCACAATGAGGTGATGGAATCCCTTTCAATATAGGTACATAGCAGAATTGACATGAGGTGCATACAACGCAATGTGCATGTAGTCAATGACATCCTGCTCCATGGAAAAGCCTGCTCACTCCGCCAGCTTGTTTCTGGCAAGAGGATATGAGGTGAAACTGTCTCTCTGCATTGACAGCCTCAGTGACCTCCCTTATACAGTAGTGGACTATTATGGATGTTAGCTGAGTAATAAATATTGGCACACTGGGAAGAACTCCCCTGCTCTTCTCTGAAATACTGTCATGGGATCTTTTACGTCACCTTTTACTGAAAAATCTTGCTTTTATTTACTTTTATTTTTATGTTACTTTTAAGTAAGGAGCCAGATGCATTGAAGATGAGAGCCACAGTCAATTTGGCAGCTGCAGACAGTGTGGTCCTTGTCTAGCTCTGAGGTAGGAGATTTCAATGATGAGCAAAATTAGTGAAGCGCTGACATCTCAAGCTTTAGTCATCACTGAAGATAACATAAGATAATTCCTCTCTAAACACTCACTGCCGAGAGCCCATCTCCCCCATCCTCCTGTCTGTTCCAGCAGATTGCCCTGCTCTGTGTGGTCTTTGCTGATTTCACCAGTCATGCTTGATTACAAAGACAATTCTATTAGTGCAGGGGCCTGCAAACTCTTTTTGCCTGAATAGCCTTTTTAAAAATAATTGCCTAAAATAAAATCTATTGGGAGCTGCAAGATAAAAATTCGGCATTTCTCATGGCTTTTTTCATGTTAATATAATCCAACTGGAAAAGGTTGGGAGCTGCAAATGAGATGTTAAAGGCAGTTCCGGAGCCACAGGTTGCAGATCCCTGTATTAGTGCAACCATGTCTGGGAGCAACTGGTTTGTGCAGAAGCCTTGAAGTCACCAAAAATATTTCGGCACCTGCCACACCACTCCCCGTAGAATACTGAAACTATCGTAAGCACCCTAAAAACATATAATTGTAGCAACAGTCAGAAGAAATAAGCCAGTAACTAACCATTAAGTGCTTCGCAATCCTTTTAAATAGCATTGTTGAGGGGGATGGGAAGTCCTTCATGATGTTTAATGGCATATTCAGCTGTATGAGCTTAAGAGAGATATAGTTGGTGTGTTGAGCTCAAAAAATGGCAGTGCTGCTGTCAAATTAGCTTTGTACACTGCTTGACATCATGATTTGCCTACTCTGCATGCTGCCAGTGGATGTTAGGTGTGTGCATGCAAACACCACTATGAAGATGGTGCCCTGTGTACTTCCTATCAGAAGCACCATTTTTGGCGCTTAAAGGGCCTTGTGGCACCCAAAAAACGGATGCTACAGAGCCTAATTTCACCTTCAATGGTTTTGGTCTTATCAATGTTTTCCTGGACAAAAATGCAGCTCATCCAAAATTGGATGTTGGACAAGCAGCTTGATAGCACAGAAGCACTGGAGGGGTTGAGAGATGTGGCGGAGAGGTAGAGCTGGGTATTCTTAGCATACATGTGGAAGCTGGCTCATGTTTACAGATGATACTGGCAAGGGGCAGCATGTAAATGAGGAGGAGGCAAAGCATAGATCCTGTGGAGGTGCCATGCAGGGGCAAGAAGAGAGGCCAATGCTGGGGGTTCTCTGGCTATGCTCAGATAGGTGAGGCTGGAAGCAATTGGGGTCAGTCTCACTGAGTTGGGTCAGTGAAGGAAAGGCACTGGAGAAGGATGGTGCAGTTGAACGTGTTCAAGACTTAATAAGTCACAGAGGATGAGGAGGGATTGTGCAACACAGCCCCAGTAACATATGAGTTCCTGACTTAAGTTACTCCTTAATGGTTAGAAGCAAACTGTGCAAGAGGATTCTGGGTCAACTCATATTCCATTTGGCCTCTCCCTATGCAGTCTAAAGCAGTGGGTCTCAAAGTGTGGGCTGCAGACTCTCCAGGTGCTCCATGGGCTGGTCCGAAATGCAAGTGACTGACGCACAATGCCACAGCCGAGGTCATATGAAAGAACAGGCCAGAACCCTCATTCCCACCACTCGCGTGATGTCACACAGCCAGACTGGCTCCTGCGTGCACGACACAAGTTGTCATTAGCGCGAGCAATGAAAATGTTATTTTACAAGCAAGATTTATGTTACTATTACAATGTATAGAACGCTGCGAGATCAGATTTTCAACGCTTGTGGGGTTGAAAACAAAAAGCAGGAAATGGTTGAATATGACATGAGACTGAAGTTTTCCTGCTTGGAACCAGACATCATCTCATTAGTGTAATAAAAGCAAAATACTGCAATGCTGGAAATTTGAAATAAAAATTTCATCTCATTAATGTCACATCAAAAGCAGCTCCATTCTTCTCATTAATTCTCATGGGTTTTTTTTGCAGTGGCAAACAAAACAGGGTGGGGTAGGACTGGTAGATTGTCCGTGGGGTCTTTTGCCCTGCCTAAGTGGTCTATGGAAGAAAAAAAACTGAGAACCATTGTTCTAAACTAACCAGCATGCTCTTTTATTCTGGATGAGACAAATATAGATTCAAAACATGAATGGTGGAATCCAGATGGAATAAGTCTGAGCTGGAGACAGTTGCTGAGGAAAGAGATGTGTCTACGAAAGCAAGTTTTAGTAGATCCCTGGTCAGTTGTTCTTCTAAGCTAGTCTATGAATCTCTCTGTACAACATTCATTGAATCTGTGCTCAGAATACCTCAAACATCAGAGCCATTTCTGGAAGCAAATATATTTATTCTAAATCCTAAATCTCATCAGGCAGTTTTATTTTTGTTTGCATTTTCAAGACACACCATAATAGCTTTCTTGCCTTTGACCCAGAAGGCTGCGGCTTTGAGCCCTACTCCAAGACCTGGATACTTAATCTAGGCTGACACTTCAGAATGGAGGGAATGCTACATTGTTGGAATTGCTGTCTTTCAGATGAGATGATAAACCAAGGTCTCACTTGTCTATTTATATGAATGTAAAAGTTCTTGTGATTATATGAGAAGAAAAGGGATTTCTCCCAGTGTTCTGGCTAACATTTCTCCCTCAACCAACACTGTCAAAAAATGTATCAACTGGTCCAGCAACTCATTTGCTGTTTGTGGGACTTCGCTGTGTACCACATTTACCTACATAACAACAGTTATCATACTTCAAAAGTAATTCTGGGATGTCCTCAGAATAAGTTGCTGTGCAACTGTAAGTTTCCTTTAACTGTATCACTTTTTTTTCGTTTCATATTGGGAAATTGCAACAAAAACTTTTAAAACTGATAATATGTAAAACTTTTGAAGACTTTTTTTTAAGTACAATTTTCATATGACCTACTGTGTCCCAAAATATCAGAGCAGGAGCTCAGATAGAATTCATTCAGCACAAAGTCTCAGTTAAAGCAAGAATTCCCCAGTACTCTGTTCAACACACACACACTTACACACGCACAATCATCCAGTTTAAGAGCATGAGGGGAAAGATTTGTTAAGGTCCCTACCCCTAACCTGTTGCTCCTAATGCAGGCAGCACAGAACCTTTGTGCCATTTGCTTATTTAAATGGTTGCTCAATGCAGCCAGTGGCTAACATGCTGCTGAGTTGCTGCATGCTTGAGCAGCATGTGCAAAATCGTAAGAGGATAGCACAAGTTCCAGCTGGCCTGTGCTACTTAAAGCTAGCCTGTGCCTCTTAAAGAGGAGATGCATTTTTGCTGGAGCAGGTGCTAGAAGTCATTCTAGAACTCAGTTTTACCTGGAAAAGACACAAATGGCACAACATGGCACAGGGCGGAAACTAAGTTTCTCCAACACAGCACTGGAAGTCTTTGTGAAGGAGGTAGACAGGAGGAGAGAGGCCCTTTATCCACAGCAGTCCAGGAGGCCCACAAAACAAACACTGAGAAAGCAGTGGTAGCTGATAACCATGCAAGTTAACGCCAGAAGCGTAGCCCCAAAGACCTGGATTCAGTGCCAAAAAAGAAGTTTAATGACCTTACACGAGTGGTCAAGGTCAGTGAATCCATCTTCAAACGCTATATCCAATCAACTGCACACTGGCCTTGCACAGTACTCAGTTCACCAGACTCCCATCACTTACCCACCAACAATCTTTATTCATCACGATTCATATCTGACATGCACAGCTCCAGCTCACCCTCACATATAGTCCTGCTGCAAGTCTCACATTCACATCTCACAGCTTGCACATACTTCTAGCAATTCAAGTAACATTCATGCTACTCAAGTGCCAGGCAATGACAATCTCCAACAAGAGAGAATCTAACCATCTCCCCATGACATTCAAGGGGATTACCATCACTGAATTCCCCACAATCAACGTCCTGGGGGTTACCATTGACCAGAAACTGAACTGGACCAGCCATATAAATACAGTGACTAAAAGAGCAAGCCGGAGGCTGGGAATTCTGTGATGAATAACTCACCTCCTGACTCCCCAAAGCCTATCCACCATCTACAAGGCACAAGTCAGGATGCGATGGAATACTCTCCACTTGCCTGGATGGGTGCGATCCCAACATTGCTCAGGAAGTTCAACACCATCCAGGACAATGCAGCCCATTTGATTGGCACCCCATCCACCACCTTAAATATTCACTCCCTCCACCACTGATGCACAGTGGCAGCAGTAGTGTACTACATACCAAATGCAAAGCAGCAACTCACCACGCCTCCTTCAACACCACCTTACAAAAAACCCACAACCTCTTCCACCTAGAAGGACAAGGGCAGCAGATGCATGGGAGCAGCACCATCTGCAAGTTCCCTCCAAACCACACACCTTGCTGACTTGGAAATATATTGCCATTCCTTCACTGTCGCTGGATCAAAATCCTGGAACTCCCTTCCTAACAGCACTGTGGGAGTACCCGCACCAGATGGACTACAGCGGTTCAAGAAGTTAGCTCACCACCACCTTCTCAAGGGCAATTAGGGACGTGCAACAAATGCTGGCCTTGCTAGCAATGCCCACGTCCCATGAAACAAATACAAAGAAAAATCACGACAGGTGCATCATACAAACACATTGCAGTGCACTCAGTGGCACACTTTCCTCTCTCTTGGCACACAACTGCAGGCAGCAGCACTTAAACCAGTGAGGGACAAGCATGGCTGCATGCCCTTACCCCACTGGGGGAGATGGTATTCTCCAATACCGGATCAGCCATGGCTAAGGCTAGGGCCAGCGGCAGAGCTGAAAATATCAAAGGTGATGGTATGCTCCTACCTTCTTTTCATATTCCACTTCCCCCTCATTACACAATCTGTTCTGATTTACAAGCTGCAGATGATCTAAGCTCGCACATATTGCTTCCTCTCAACCATCCCCACTCCCCTCACTACCCTCGTGCCTTTCGCCTTTAATGTACCTGAGAACTGCAACCTGATCAATCAGTGCTATAGGAGTGTGACATGCAAGACGAAGAAGAGACGAATGATGAAACACCATCATTCAATCTCACACTCAAAACAACTAGCTCAGACACTGGCAGTGCGTGTAATTTAGAGGGTCACAGAGGGGGGATCTGTACATGGCAGGTTACTGGGCAGGGGGAAATCGTAGCGCAGGGTAAGGTTGCACAGGAATGCTGCCGCAGAGGACTAAGACGAGGTCTTTGCTGGGATGGCGCACAGGAAAAGGCTGATGAAAGTGCACACAGAAATGCTTGGTGCATTGGCCGTTTGCCAGAAAGTCTCAATCAAGGAGCATGGAGGAGATCGGCACCAATCCTGCACACAGTTTTGAACAGTGCTTGGAGCCTATCCTTTCCAATGTGGGAGTGGTGGTCAATTCCATTAGCGCATTTATGGACCCAACCGTGATGCAGTGCTGATGGCCAATGTCTCAACTTCAAGCAGAAGTCATCCAACATCTTAGTGCTGCAGTGGAAGGTCAGACTAAAGCCATGCTAGCACAGTTTTCTGCCAGGCAAACTCAGACTGCTACCATCATGGCTACGGATACCAGTGTTCAAAGGGGCTTGCAGGGTCTCACAAGAGTCCTGCAATCTGTCCAATACATTATTAGGATTGCTGAGGCATGTCTCCGGGGTATGGCAGTAGCTCCGTGGAGCATGAACCTGCTGTCTTTTCTCAGGATAACAGCATTTGTCCTTCCATCACTGCTGTTCCACCAGTTTCCTTGTTATTGCCCATCAGCAAGCCAGCCCAGACTGCTGCCACCCATGCCAAGATGGTGCAGTCCAAAGTTGACCTTCAAGGGCTAGATCTGTGTGAGGTCATCCTGCAAGGCCACATGCAGTCTCCCGCACTGAATGTCAGCAGCCTTCCGCCAATCATGCTGCAGCCACTAGGAAAGCACTAAGGGAATGCACAAGCATTTGCTGACTTTTGTACGGAATATTTTATGGTTTTTTGGAATGTTCATTTTGTGGTAGATTGGAGAGTTGGGCAGAGAAATGGCAGATGGAGTTCAATCCGGGCAAATGCGAAGTGATGCATTTTGGAAGATCCAATTCAAGAGTGAACTATACAATAAATGGAAAAGTCCTGGGGAAAATTGATGGACAGAGAGATTTGGGTGTTCAGGTCCATTGTTCCCTGAAGGTGGCAACGCAGGTCAATAGAGTGGTCAAGAAGGCATACGGCATACTTTCCTTCATCGGACGGGGTATTGAGTACAAGAGTTGGCAGGTCATGTTACAGTTGTATAAGACTTTGGTTCGGCCACATTTGGAATACTGCGTGCAGTTCTGGTCGTCACATTACCAAAAGGATGTAGATGCTTTGGAGAGGGTGCAGAGGAGGTTCACCAGGATGTTGGTTTGGAGGGCGCTAGCTATGAAGAGAGGTTGAGTAGATTAGGATTATTTTCATTAGAAAGCTGGAGGTTGAGGGGGGACCTGATTGAGGTGTACAAAATCATGAGAGGTATAGACAGGGTGGATAGCAAGAAGCTTTTTCCCAGAGTGGGGGATTCAATTACTTGGGGTCACGAGTTCAAAGTGAGAGGGGAAAAGTTTAGGGGGGATATGCGTGGAAAGTTCTTTACGCAGAGGGTGGTGGGTGCCTGGAACGCGCTGCCAGCGGAGGTGGTAGACGCGGGCACGATAGCGTCTTTTAAGATGTATCTAGACAGATACATGAATCGGCAGGAAGCAAAGAGATACAGACCCTTAGAAAATAGGCGACAGGTTTAGATAGAGGATCTGGATCGGCGCAGGCTTGGAGGGCCGAAGGGCCTGTTCCTGCGCTGTAATTTTCTTTGTTCTTTGTTCTTTTGGTGGCTTTTATTTCAGCAATGTGTCCAAGAGGACTCTGTGATGGTCTGTAACAGAGAGATGGTGAGGTGTGGGATTATTGTTGACTGTAGAATTGGGGTTGTGCTGATTGGTACTGCGGTTGGATGAGATGTGTTGGTTGCCTCCTCTCTTCCTCCTCCTTCTCAGCTGCTGTCTGTACAGCTGGTGGCAAAAGCTGTGCAGAATACAGCAGGAGACGACGAATTGTGGCACACGCTTTGGGGGGTACTGCAGGGCTCCTCTAGAGAGGTACAGCAGAAGCAGTACTTAAGCGCACCAATTGTCTGCTCAATGACATTATGTGTGACAGCATGGCTCTTTTTAAAGTCATATTGCCCATGTTTGCATGGGTTGTCCACTGGCCTTATAAGCAGGTGATCAGTGGATAGTCTTTGTCGGCTAATAGCCACTCTCTGGTCTCTCGTGGTGGCTCAAATGTTGATGGAACAACAAACTGGTGCAGAATAAAAGCACCACAACTGCTGCCAGGATAGCTGGCATCCACCTGCATGATGTGCTGAGCATGGCCGTACACCAGCTGCACAATGATAGTGTGGAAGTCTTTGCAGTTGTGGTACATCTCTGAATTTAGATATGGCACCCACAAAGCCATGTGTGCAACTGATGGCACCCTGTAACATGGGGAAGCCCATGTGCATGCTCCACCTGTTTTTTTTTGGAAAGAGAGAACATAATGTATTCCCTCTCTTTTTTTAAAATTTGTTCATGGGATGTGGGCGTCGCTGGGAGGCCAGCATTTATTGCCCATCCCTAATTGCCCTTGAGAAGGTGGTGGTGAGCTGCCTTCTTGAACCGCTGCAGTCCTTGGGGTGTAGATACACCAACAGTGCTGTTAGGAAGGGAGTTCCAGGATTTTGACCCAGCGACAGTGAAGAAATGGTGATATAGTTCCAAGTCAAGATGGTGTGTGGCTGGGAGGGGAACTTGCAGGTGATGGTGTTCCTATGCATTTGCCGCCCTTGTCCTTCTGGGTGGTAGAAGTCATGGGTTTGGAAGGTGCTGTCATACAATGCATCTGTCATCACCTTTCCAACAGTGGATGGCGAATTGCGAGCTGTTGGAGATGTCCCCTGCTCCAGCCTGGGAGGATACCATGCGAAGAAGTTCATGGCTACAGTCATCATCACAGCCATAGGCCCTGCCCTGCTCTGAGGTTGCAGGTCTGCCTGCAAGAGGTGGCAGATTTCAGTGAGCACCTCCTTGTTGAAACAGAGTTGTCACACAAACTTTTCCTGGCTTGGGTTTAGATAAGAGACTGGAAAACCTTGAGTGTACATGGCCTCCTGCTGAGAGTCCTTTTCCCCCTCCTCCTCCTCCCTCTTTAAGCAGCTTGTCCTCCTCTGTGTTACCCCTGCTACTTCTTCCTATCATGCTGCAGGCCAACGGGGATAGTAACTGCAGCACCCATGACTGGGAGCAACCAAGGACCTCTCCACATGCCACTCCACTCACTGTAGACTTCACTAACTATAAATGACAGTACAGTCCAACAAACACTTCTATTAACTCAGCAGTAGCCAGTAGAAATCAATCAACAACTAACCTGAAAATTGATGATCCCTTTAAATAGCTCTGATGGGTGGGTCCTTTCAGCTGCTGAACACATGTTCAAATATGTGAGGCTAAGAGAGTTCATTATGCTGGAGCATTCATGTCAAAAATAGCACTGCTAGAGTCAAATCAGCATTACATGCTGACTGACATCATAATCTGCCTACTCTGCATACCTCCAATGAAAGCTCCTAGTGCTCACGTGACCAACTTACGCAAAATGACATCCGATACGGCCCACACCAGAAGCATACACACACAATGCAGATGCCATTTTGGACATGAAATAGCACCCATAGCACTGAAAATACAGGCACAATGGAGCCAAATTTTGTGGCCTGAGACTTTATACCTGTCATGGACATTAACACATGAAATTAATCTAACCTTAATGAAGCAGGTGAAGTTTCTCGTATTGTTGCATCTGATTTCATTCAGCTTCAGAAGCAGAACTGTGACACATTGCTGTGAACAGAAGGCAGCATACAGTCTACCTCCATTACTCCCACAGTGCACATAATCCACTATTGTTTTTCACTTTTATTCCCAAACAATGTGACAGCTCAGTGATAAAAATGGATCAGGAACTAGGGATTCCAAAACAGACAAAGGTTCAGAAAAAGATTTTAAAAACTAAGTTTTAAATGTATAACACAATCATTTGAAATGGGTATCACCATCTGTTGGCTGTTTATACCATATGCATCAAAGATTAGGGACAAATTTTCATATTTTGTGTATTTAAATACTATGAATCTTAAAGATATGTCACATTTATCAATGTTTTCTTTCGTAAACCTTTTCAAAACAATAAAAAAAATTATGCTGCACAGCATCTCAAACCTTTCCCAATATAATGTGAACAAAATATTGGCAACTGCGAAAAAGGCTTTCATCTTTTTTGAGAAAAATTGATGGGTGTTATTGTGAAAACCCCCTAAAAACCATTGCAGGGATCGTGATGCATGATTACCAACACCTGCGAGTTGCAATGCAGGCAGAATCCAACTTCGTGTTAACTACTCATTTCCATGATGTCTGCATCCAGCCAGTGCTCCCCATGCTGTTTAGTGGCTGCAGGGTAAGCAGCGAGCCCAATATTGTAGGTGCCTAGCACTAATTAAAGCTAGCCTGCTCCTCTTACAGGGAAGATGCATTGTGGCTGCTGTTGGTGCTGAAATTGTTCAGAATATTGTGTTGTGGAAGCATCAACAATGGCTGCCCATGGGAGAGAGTGTGAACCAGGTTTTTGGTTGCTGCACTTGGAGGTCTTGGTGGAAGAGGTACCCTCATGGGGGCCAGAGTCCCTCCAGTCACATGCTCATAAGGCAGTGGCAAGAGACAGCAGAGGTCAATGCCAGGAGTATAGCTCCAAGGCCTTGGGTGCAGTGCAGGAAGAAGTTTAATGATCTCACATTGATTGTCAAAGACAATGACTACATTTTCAACTACCATATTTACCAACTGCACCGCTAGCCCCATTTACTGGGCAATTCACTACACATCCATCACTCACCTACGAACAATCTCTATCAATCAAGACTCACATGTAACATTCATATACCTTACCTCACCCTCACACACTTAACACTTTTGCAAGCCTCACATCTACATCTGGCAGCTATTTTACCATTAGCAACTACACCACCCAAACATATTGCATGGCATTTCACTTTCTTTGCAGGAGAAGGTAGTGCACAACCAGAGGCAGAAGAAATTAAATGGAGGGGGAGAGGCATGCCTGCATGTTCTAACCCCAATGGATGAGACAGCATTGGCTATTATAGGAAGGGACATTGCCGAGGCTGTGGCCCTGATGCAGCTGAAGCCAATGAAGATGACGCACAGCTAAACCTCCTTCTCTCATCCAGCTTCTCCCTCCATCTATTCACAGGTGTTCTGCATTTGGCCCTTATATTGTTTTCTACATGTTTGTCATGAATAGAGTTCACATTCGCTGTCATGAAATGCTCATTCATTCATGCCTGAATTGTGAGCTGCTGCCTTCACCCTTGCTCCCTCATTAGGCTGCCAGTGTAGGCAGAGGCCGCCTTTGCTAAGCATCTCAGATGCGCCAGAGCACGTCACGGAATTGAGATAGGAAGGAGGCGACAGGTGAAATACAGTGATGCGAGTCTTTACTGCGCTCACTTTGAGGGGCCATCATAGTGGAACGAAGCGGGTATGTATCAGATTGTCTCTTGCCTCCCTTGCGCATCTCTCAATGTGCCTGGCCTCCGGTGCAAGGGGTTCAATATCCAGTACTGCCTGCTCAGTAGCCTCCTCTGTATTGTTGTAGTGTTTTGAAATTGCAATTGCTTGTGCATTGTGTACACTTGGGGCTGCTGTAGAACACGCATGCTAGCAAAGGGAAAGTGAAAATAAAATAGAATAAAGAAGACTCCATTATGTCAACAGCCTGCAGTCTCTATCTCACATATCTTCTACCAAACCCTGGATAAACCTCACTCCAGTCTTGAGAACTTGAGAACATCACAGAAACATAGAAAATAGGAGCAGGAGTAGGCCATTTGGCCCTTCAGGCCTGCTCCGCCATTCAAAAAAGAACATGGCTGATCGTCTAATTCAGTACCCTGTTCCCACTTTCTCCCCGTATCCCTTGATCCCTTTGGCATTAAGAAATATATATATCTCCTTCTTGAATATATTTAATGACTTAGCCTCCACTGCCTTCTGCGTTAGAGAATTCCACAGGTTCACCACCCTCTGAGTGAAGAAATTTCTCCTCATCTCAGTTCTAAATGGCATACCCCATATCCTGAAACTGTGGCCCCTGGTTCTGGACTCCCCAGCCATCGGGAACATCCTCCCTGCATCTAGCCTGTCTAGTTCTATTAGAATTTTATAGGGTTCTATGAGATCCCCTCTCATTCTTCTAAACTCTAGTGAATATAGGCCTATCGACCCAATCTCTCCTCATACGTCAATCCTGCCATCCCAGGAATCAGCCCAGTAAATCTTCTTTGCACTCCCTCCATGGCAAGAACATCCTTCCTCAGATAAGACCAAAACTGCACACAATACTCCAGATGTGGTCTCACCAAGGCCCTGTATAACTGCAGTAAGACATCCTTGCTCCTATATTCAAATCCTCTTGCAATGAAGACCAACATACCATTCAACTTCCTAACTGCTTGCTGCACCTGAATGTTTACTTTCAGCAACTGGTGTACAAGGACACTCAGGTCTCATTGCACCTCCCCCTTTCCCAATCTATCACCATTCAGATAATAATCTGCCTTTCTGTTTTTACAACCAAAGTGGATAACCTCAAATCTATCTACATTATACTGCATCTGCCATATATTTGCCCACTCAACCAACTTGTCCAAAACACATTCGAGCTCTTTGCATCCTCCTCACAGCTAACACTCCCACCCAGCTTTGTGACATCTGCAAACTTGGAAATGTTACATTTAGTTCCCTCATCCAAGTCAGTAATGTATTGTGAATAGCTGGGGCCCAAGCACTGATCCCTGTGGTCCCCACTAGTCACTGCCTGCCACCTGGAAAAGATCCATTTATTCCTACTTTCTGTTTCCTGTCTATCAACCAATTCTCAATCCATGCCAGTATATTACCCCCAATCCCATGTGCTTTAATTTTTCATACTAAGCTCTTATGTGGGACCTTATCAAAAGCCTTCTGAAAATCCAAATACACCACATCCACTGGTTCTCCCTTATCTATTCTACTAGTTACGTCCTCAAAAAACTCCAGTAGATTTGTTAAGCATGCCTTCCCTTTCGTAAATCCATGCTGACTTTGTCCAATCCCGTTTATGCTTTGCATTTTCCTCACTACTGATGTAAGGCTAACTGGTCTGCAATTCCCTCTTTTTTCCTCTCCCTCCTTTTTTAAATAGTGGGGTTACATTTGCCACCCTCTAATCCGTAGGAACTGCTCCAGAGTCTCTTGAATTTTGAAGATGACCAGCAATACATCCACTATTTCCAGGGCCACTTCCTTTAGTACTCTGGGATGTAGATTATCAGGCCCTGGGGATTTGTCAGCCTTTAACCCCATTAATTTCCCTAGCATGTTTTTTTTTACTAAAACTGATTTCCTTCAGTTCCTCCCTCTCATTAGACCCTAACATTAGATGTGTTCCCTAACATTTCTGGGAGGTTATTTGTGTCCTTCTTTGTGAAGACAGAACCAAAGTATGTGTTTAATTGTTCTGCCATTTCTTTGTTCCCCATTATGGTCGCTCCTCCCCAAGGGACCCCACACAACAAGATTGTTAATTAATCCTTTCTCATTGCACAATATCTAGTCTAGGATAACCTGTTCTCTAGTCGGTTCCTCAACATATTGGTCTAAAAAACCGTCAAGTACACACTCCAGAAAATCCTCCTCCACAGTATTATTGCTAATTTGGTTTGACCAATCTATATGTAGATTAAAATCACCCATGATTACAGTTGTATCCTTATTGCATGTGTCTCTAATTTCCTGTTTAATGCCATCCCTTACATCTCCACTACTGTTTGGAGGCCTATAGACAACCTCCAGCAATGTTTTCTGCCCCTTGGTGTTTCTTAGCTCCACCCATACAGATTCCATATCATGATTTTCTAAGCCAATATCCTTCCTCACTACTGCATTGATTTCCTCCTTTATTGACAATGCTACCCCACCTCCTTTCCCTTTTTGCCTGTCCTTCCTAAATATTGAATACCCCTGGATGGTCAGTTTCCATTCTTGGTCACCCTTCAGCCATGTCTCCATAATCACAACTATATTATAACCTTTTCTATCTATTTGCGCTGTTAATTCATCGACCTTATTGCGAATGCACCACACATTAAGACACAATCCCTTTAGACTTGTCTTTTTAACATTGTTAGTTATCTGAGCTTTATGTTGCACTACGGCCCCATTTGTTTCTCACCCTTGTTTTCTCTGCCTTCTGGTTTTGCTTCTTAGCTTTCTGTCTTTCATTTCTATCCTTGTTTCCTGTTCCTCTGTCTCCCTGCTCAGATTCCCATTCCCCAGTCATTCTAGTTTAAATCCTCCCCGACAGCACTAGCAAACACAACCGCCCCGCCCCCCGCCCAAGGAAATTGGTCCCAGTCCTGCCCAGATGCAACCCGTCCAGCTTGTACTGGTCCCACCTTCCCCAGAACCGGTCCCAATATCCCAGGAATCTGAATCCCTCCCCCTACACCATTTCTCCAGCCAAGTATTCATCTGATATATTCTGCTATTTCTGCTCTCGCTAGCACGTGGCACTGGTAGTAATCCTGAGATTACTACCTTTTAGGTCCTACTTTTTAATTTTCATCCTAACTCCCTATATTCAGCTTGTAGGACCTCATCCCTTTTTTTACCGATGTCGTTGGTACCGATATGTACCACGACAACTGGCTGCTCGCCCTCCCCCCTCAGACTGCCCTGCATCCGCTTAGAGACATCCTTGACCCTAGCACCAGGGAGGCAAAATATCATCTTGGAGTCTCTTTTGCAGCCGCAGAAATGCCTGTCTGTTTCCCTTACAATTGAATCCCCAATCACTCTAGCCCTGTCACGCTTCTTCCTGCCCGCCTGTGCAGCAGAGCCACCCATCATGCTGGGAACCTAGCTCTTGCTGCTTTCCCCGAAGCCATCTCTCCCAACAGTATCCAAGACGGTATATCTGTTAGAGAGGGGGATGGCCACAGGGCACTCCTGCACTACCTGCCTTCCTCTACTCTGCCTGGTGGTCACTCATTTCCTTTCTGCCTTTGCAGCATTTGCCTGCAATGTGACCGTCTCGCTAAACGTGCTATCCACGACGATCTCAGCATCGCGGATGCTCCACAGTGAATCCACCCGCAGTTCCAGCTTCGTAATGCAGGTAGCTGCAGATGGATACACTTCCTGCACAGTCTCTGATTTCCCACATGGCGCAGGAGGAGCATATCACAGGTGCGAGCTCTCCTACCATGACTTACCTTTAGATTACTTAATTACTTCCTTTAATTAAATACTAATTACGCTAGGGGCCTTGTTCTACTTCAAAGTACCCCCTACAATCTAAAGTCCTTACCTTCACTTTTGAAGCTACTGATAAATCCTACTAAAAATCAATACAGTTCACTCGTTAAAATAAACCTGACACAAAAAAAAAGCTACTCACTTGTTCCTTATTATTAAGCTATTTGCACATCCTTCTTAGCAGTTGAGTATGGCCGATCAATCATGTCCTCTTCATGTCATCCTTCTCCCCTCTGCAGTGCCAGATTGTGCAGAGCACAGCAGACCATCATGATATGTGAGTCCCTCACTGGGGCATACTGCCAAGCTCCACCAGATCAATGGATGAACAGGAATCTCATCTTCAGCAGCCAATGGCCTGCTCAATCGTCGCACTGGTGGAGCTGTGTCAAGTGTTGTAACTTTCCTCTGCTGCAGTGCGAGGGTTCCTCACAGGCATCAGTAGCCATGTCTTCATGGGTAGCCTTTGTCCCCAAGAGTCCATTCTTGAAGGTGATTGGGGGACCTGAAAAGCTGTGGCACCTGGGACTGTCAAAGTATGTAGGCATCATGGCTGCTTCCCAGGAAGTGGGCACATACATGCAGAAAACACTTTTGCTGGTTGTAGACCAGTTGAACATTGATTGCATGGAAGCCCTTCCTGTTGATGAAGGCAGCTGTCTGCTCCGTGGGAGCCTTGACAGTCACATGTGTGCAGTTGATCACACCTTGCACCTGGGGGAGTCCAACGATGGCTCCGAAGCCAATGGCCCTCTCAGCCTGACTGTCAGGGTCAGTCTGGTCGTACACATAGTCGCCAGCCCTCTTGGACAAGGCATTGGTCACCTCATTGATGCAGCAGTGGGCTAATGCCTGGGAGACCCCACACATGTCCCCGGTGGATCCTGAAAAGAGCCAGACACGTGAAAATTGAGTACCACGGTAATCTTCAAGGCCTTGGGCAATGGGTGTCCACCAAAGTCCATAGGTCGCAACTCATCCTGCAGCATGGCACATAAGTCAGTGACAGCCTCCCTGGAGAGCCGCAGTCTTCGCTAACACTGCCACTTGGACATTTGGAGGTTAGCTAAGGTGAGCCTGGTACACTCTCTGGCGCAGGTAGGCCTTTCTTGGCATGGCTGGCTGCTGACATTCTCCTCTTGGAGCTTCACAGGCAGGCGCAGCTCCATTTTGGCCCTCCGTCCCTCTGAGTCACTGCTTTGTGGCATGGGCTCCTCAAAGATATGGGGTGTATGAGACCCATGCCAGCTGATCAGTAGCCCTCTAAGCACTGTCCTTGCAGAGATGAACTTGCCTTGGCATCTTTACCTTTGCTACCCCCTTGGAAAACACATTAATGCCCCTCAGTGCCCACACTTGCAAAGAGCCCAGCACCCCAAGTCCACTGGAACCTCTCACCTGAGATACAGCCCACTGGACCCTGGCACCCAAGATATAGCCCATCAGACCTTGGCACCTGATACTTTGGCCACCCAGCCTTGTCAACCAATACTATGGCCACTGGACCCTGGCACCTGATGCTACGGCCACCGGACCCCGGCACCTGATGGTATGCCCACCTGAGCCTGGTAGCAAATAGTATGCCCACCCGTGCAGAGTGCCCAACACTGCAGGTCAACAATGGCTTCCGCTCCCCCCCTTTCTTTATCTGCTGGTCCACATGGCTGCCTTCTTGTGGCGTCACTGAGGCTTCGCCTCGGTTCGCCACCTTTAAACAGCTAGGGATCAGAAGGCACGTGATCCCCACACGCTATTGACTAAATTCAAAACCTCCCATTGAATTGTGATCACTTCTATGCTAATGTATTAAAATAAACTGTTCATCAATGTAAATTGCAGTCCCACCAGATCAGGGCAGTGATGCCACCTTGGAGTATTTCTGCCGCTGACAAAATCAGGAACTGACGTCACAACGTCAGGTTTCCGGGTGAGCACGCCATACCAATTTTTCAGCCCCCACTCAATGCCTGCACTCCCGCTCTTGCTTGCCTCACAAAATTCAGCCCAGTAAGACACTGGGCACAATGCACTGCAGCTATGGCTGAAGGAAAGGATAGTGCAGGTGGCAGCTTGCAGGAGGGCGAAGGTGCACACTAGTTCTGCTGTAGTGGACTCGATGGGCCAGACTACAAAAGAAGGCTGTCACAGTCAGATGCATCTTGCACTGGGAAAGCTGCCAGAAAGCCTGTGGTCAATGTCAAGTAGCATGGTGGAATCTAGCACTAACTTGGCACAGGTCTTTGTGCAGAACTTGGAGTCCATCCTTTCCAATGGGGAATTGGTGGCCAACAGTATGAAAACACTTGCGGACCCAACCATGATACAGTGTCTGATGGTCGATGTCTCAGCTTCCATTGCAGCATGAGCGGAAGCCTGAGTGCTGTAGTGGAAGCTCAGACTGAAGTCATGCAATCTTAGCTTGTTGTTAACTGTATAGAAATTGTGTTTAATTGTATGCAGGTGGTGGGTATTAATTAGAGATACACTTGTGCCCCTACAAATAGGAACAGGGGAAGCTTGGCCTCACAACCTGAGCCGTCTCACAGAAATTCCCTCCGTGCCATTCCACTCTGCATGGAGTGGTTTCCTGTACGGGCTGCTCTTGCACAAACTCCGCTTCCTTGCCTTCATCAGCTATCTGGACACACCGTGGCATTCTGTCCTACCATCTGGAGGAGACGGGGCCCCTGGTGGGTGGCACTCTATGCGGGCATCCTCCCTATGTGGTGTTGCATGTGGCAGTCCCATACGATAGAATATTAAGTCGATTCACAGACTCCCAGACTGCCTGTAATTTCTGCATCCTGGAGGAGTCCGTTCCACATTAATGCAGAATGTGTGAGGTTGCAGCCACTTTTCGAATATCTGAGGGGGCGCTCCTAAATTTATGGTTGCACTTCAGTCCCAAGCCCCTGATCCTCGGCCACCTGATCTGGAGGGGAGCAGGCAAGTCAAGTAACTTCCTCGTGGAACTGCTCCTGGGCCTGGCCAAGGTGGCCATGAATTGGTCCAGATAGCAGGTGGCCGAGGCGATCATCCAGCCTGACTGTCTGCCTCTCTTTCATGGCTAAATCTACCCCCGGGTGTCCCTGGAGAGGGAGCACGCATTGTCCACTGGTACTCTTGAGGCCTTCTGGGACCGGTGGGCAACAAAAGGACTGGAGTGCATCATCACCAGCGGGAATGATATTTTAATTTGATATAGTTAAGTTTCCTTTTATAGTTTGTTTTGTTTTACCATATGGCACTGGTTAAACTTATCTTGTCCCTTTGTTTGATTTATTTGGTACTTCAAAAGAGGTATAAATAGGAACAGAGGAGCCTTAGCCCCACAACTTGAGCCATCTCTCGGAAATCCCTTCCTCGCCATTCCACTCGGCATGGAGGGGTTTCCTGTACGGGCTGTTCTTGCACACCCTCCACCTCCTCATCCTTTTCGGCCATCCGGACACACTGTGGCATTCCATCCTACCTTCCTGCCGTCCGGAGGAGGCGGGGGCCCCAGTGGGTGGCACTCTATGCGGGAGTCCTCTCTACATCCATCGGGGATTTGGCGTGGAGCGTTTTGCACAAGGTAGTCCCGTGCAGTAGATTATTAAGTCGATTCACAGACTCCCGGGCTGCCTGCAATTTCTGCTGCCTGGAGGAGTCTGTGTTCCACATTTATGTCGAATGTGCGAGGTTGCAGCCCCTGTTTGAATATCTGAGAGGGCTGCTCCTCAAGTTCTGGTTGCACTTCAGTCCCACATTCCTGATCCGATGCCACCCAGTGCAGAGGAGAGCAAGCAGATCAGATGACCTCCTCATGGGACTGCTCCTGGGCCTGGCCAAGGTGGCCACCAACAGGTCCAGGCAGTGGGCGGTCAAGCGGGTCGTTCAGGCTGACTGCCTGCCTCTCTTCTGTGGCTATGTTCCAGCTTGGGTGTTCCTGGAGAGGGAGCATGCACTGTCTGACAGAACGCTTCAGGCCTTCCACAACCGTTGGGGACTGGAGTGCGTCATCACCCCTGATAATGTCACTTTAATCTGATTAACTAAGTTTCCTTTAAAGTTTTTAGCTTTTTTTTCTTACTGTATATTAGTGGTGCCCCTTTCAGAAGGGGCACTTAGTTCCGCTTTGTTGTCAACCTTCCAGTTGGTTCAAAAGAGGTATAAGAACAGACTGCAACTGTGGTTCTTGGATTTGGAGGTGCATGTTTGTAATGTGTATCGCTGTAAATAAAAGCTTATAAAAGTGTGTAAAGATTGGCTTCAGTTCTATCCTTCACCACCTGGCTTTCTGGAATATAAAACTTGTTGCCATACAAGCACAGCTTAGTGCCATGCAGGCTTCGAGTGCTGCCATCATGACTGTGGATATTACTGCGGACGATACAAAGATAGGCAGGAAAGCAAGTTGTGAGGAGGACACAAAATATTTGTAAAGAGATATAGATAGGTTAAATTGAGTGGGCAAAAATTTGGCAGATGGTGTATAATATGAGAAGATGTGAGGCTGTCCACTTTGTCGGGAAGAATAGAAAAGCTGAATATTATTTACATGGAGAGAGACTGCAGAATGCTGCAGTACAGAGGGATCTGGGTGTCATTGTACATAAATTACAAAAAGTTAGCATGCAGGTATAGCATGCGATTCGGAAGGCAAATGAAATGTTGGCATTTATTGCAAGCGGAATGGAGCATAAAAGTAGGGAAGTGTTGTTACAACAGGTTCACTAGGCTGATTCCTGGGATGAAGGGGTTGTCATATGAGGAAAAGTTGAGAAGGTTGAGCCTATACTCATTGGAGTTTAGAAGAATGAGGGTGATCTTATTGAAACATATAAGAAACTGAGGGGGCTTCATAGGATAGATGTTGAAAGAATATTTCGTCTCTTGGGGGAATCTTGAACTAGGGGCACAGCTCCAAAATAAGATGGAAATGAGGAGAAATTTCTTCTCTCAGAGGGTCGTTAATATTTGGAATTCTCTTCCCCAGAGAGTAGTGGAGGCTGGGTCATTGAATATATTCACGTCAGAGTTAGAGTTTTGATCTACAAGGGAGTCGAGAGTTATGGGGGGCAGGCAGGAAAATGGAATTAAGGCCACTATCAAATCAGCCATAATCTTAATGAATGGTGGAGCAGGCTCCAGGGGCTGAATGGCCTACTCCTGCTCCTATTTCTTATGTTCCTGTGTTCAATGCTCCAAGGGGTTTGCAGGGTCACTCTGCCTGCTTCTCTCTGGTCAGAGAGAACACAATGTATTCCCCTCTCCTGGCATAGAGAGCATCAGTCACCTCCCTTATACAGCACTGGACAGCAAATGGGATATGGTAGAGATCCTGCCTGCTCCAGCCTGGAAAGATCCTTTTGCAATGAAGTTCATGGCCATGGTTGCCTTCACAGTAACTGGTATCACCATTCTCACCCTGTTCTGAGGCTGCAGGTCTGCCTGCAAGACCAGGCGGATTTCAGTAGACCCTCCTTCGTAAAACAAAGACGTCGCACTCACTGTTCCATGCTGAGGTTGAGGTAGGAAATTTGCTGCCTGAAGTCCCAGAATGGATATGGCCTCCTGCTGAGTGCCTCTCTCCCGCTCTTCCTCCTCCCTCTTCGAGCCACTCGTTTGTTGCCTCTGTTCCATCTCCCTTTCATGTTGCAGATCAAAGGGGATGGTAGCTACAGCACCCATGACGGGGGGCACCTGGTCTGAGCAGAATTCTTGAATCCAGAACCAAGGCCTTCACCACTTGAAGCACCACTCCCTATCAATCTCATCAACATTAAACAGCAGTAGAAAACTCACAACACTTCTACAAGGCCAGCAAGAGCCAAGAGAAATCTTTAAATAGTGCTGGTGGGGAGCCCTTCCTGCTGCTGAATGCACATTCACCTATGCCTGTTTAAGACAGGCCATTAGCTGGTAAATTAACATCAAAAATGGTACCGCTAGAGTCAAATTTGAGCTTCATGCTGACTGTCACAATCTGTCTACTCTGCATAATTCCAGTGCGCTAATACCCTTCCAAAAATGGCATCCAATGGAGGCTGCACATGAAATGTGCACCTATGGCACAGACGACATTTTGCACCTAAAAGAGCACTCGTAGTGCTGAAAATATGGGTGTCACGAAGCCACATTTTGTGGCCTAGGACTCTTTTCATTAGAACAGAAATGGTAAATAGAAACCAAGAGAGATGCTCAATATTATAAAAGGGGGGCACGCATGCAGGACCACTGTTAACCACAAGGGAGCATAGGCGGGTAAGAACATGGTCCGGCAGACCCTCTAACAATTATTTGTGTTTATTTTATGGGCACAGGATTCTTCGGATTTCAGGCTTTGAAATGTGTGATATGGTCAACACATGCTAGATGCAAGACTTCTACAAGGCAAAACACATTAAAAAGCCTTTGTCTGCTAGTATGACACCTTTCAAAGGATGCATTACCATGGGTGGGTATTCTGCCACAAATTTTTGTATATTTTCCCAATTTGCTGATTTAAAGTTAACAGTCTTCACAGCCTGGATTTTACTTCTCCCGGGAGCGGGCTGGGAGGCGGGGGTGGCATAAAATCGTTTGGGATGGCGGGGGGTGGGTGCTGTGCCTATCGCCTATCTGCCTCCATTGGTATTTTACAAGCAGTGAGAGAGCTGGCAGGCAGCCCACTCACCCTTTCGGCTAATTGAAGCCCTTAAGTGGCCAATTAATGACCACATAAGGGACTCTTCCCGCAGCCACTGCTATTTTACCAGCAGCGGATGGCCATTTCGCCACCTGGGGAGCCCACTCAGTTAAACCTGGTGACCTCCTTGCGGGCTGGGGCAGTGGGCCCTCCTGATCAGGCACCCTGCGACCCACAGAGGGCCACCTCCAGCAGCACGGGCTGCCCCCGCTTGAACACCCTACCCGCCGCCCTCGCGACTGACCCCCACCCGCCCCAACGGGCTTGGCTAATTGGCCCCAGCAAGTCCCAACACACGTGGCTTATTCTCTGGTCTCTATTGCTGCCTGGGTCCGGGGACTGCTGCGGTCCCAGCAGTGGCCATCACTCCCGCCGTCGCTGCTGGGATTGAAGATCTGTTGGCCCTCTGATTTGCTGGCAGCTCTTGGAGGTGGGACATCCTGTCTCAGAGGGGTGGAAGCCACGATTGCAGGCAATTAATTGTCGGCACCACGAAAAATACTGTCGTGGCTTCCAGAGCTGGCAGAGCCAGGTGTGCCCCTGGCTTTCTAGCCAGTGGGCGAGGCCACCCCCTTCTAGTAAAATCCCTGAGGCACCTGGTCCGAAATTCTTTCTTTGTATTCTCCTTTTCATTATTGCAATTCACGTGTCTCTTTCTGTTCTCCCTTCACCAAACCTAACAGATTAATCAATAATCACTTTGCTGTTTGGATCAGAAAGGAAGTTAAATTATTCGCTTTTTGCTGGGATGTGTGAAAGGGATGCATGATGGTTGTCAAACAATAGCAGTGTCAGCAATGCTGTATTATGTCTGCAAATTGAATATAAAGGCTCTTTCCTTTCAGTCAAAGATCCCTCAATGGTCTAAATTGTCTTAATTTTGTTGTCATCACAGTCTGTCTGAAATGTTATGGGCTGACTGAGGTGACTGCTATAGTTTATTGTACTTGGTATTAAATTACAATATTAGATTGTTCTTAAGACAGCTGCAAATCCAATGGTGACAAGGGGTCCTGATTTAAGGGATACTCAATGTTTTGCAAGTCTGATTTATCTTTTCAATTTTACTATCTTGGTAAATGAGACTTGATCAGTAGTTCAGGAAAACAGCACAGAGAGTAAGGGGAACAGAAACATAGGGCAAGTAAGAAAAAGAAAAAGAGGGCAAGTACAACACAGAGAAAGAGTACCTGAGAGAAAAGGGAAGATATTGGAGGTGGAATAAGAGAGTGACAAGGAGACAAGGAGAAAAGAAAAGGAGGAAAAGCAGATTACATACAGGGAGAAAGCAACCCAGAGAGAAAGTAAATAGGAACATAGGAACACGAGTAGGCCATTCAGCCCATCGAGCTTGCTCTGCCATTCAAAGTGATCTTGGCTGATCATCCACTTGAATGCCTTTTTCCCACACTATCCCCATATCTCTATGTCATTGGTATTTAGAAATCTGTCAACCTCTGCTTTAAACGTACTAAATGACTGAGCTTCCATAGTCCTCTGAGGTAAAGAATTCCAAAGATTCGCAACCCTCTGAGTAAAGACATTTCTCCTCATCTCTGTCCTAAGTGGCTTCCCCCTTATTTTGAAATTGTGTCCCCTAGTTCTAGACTCCCCAACCAGGGGAAACATCTGAGTTGCATCTACCCTGTCTATCCCTTTAAGTATTTTGTAGGTTTCAATGAGATCACCTCTCATTCTGCGAATCTCTAGAGAATATTGGCCCAGTTTCCCCAATCTCTCTTCATAGGACAGTCCTGCCATCCTGGGAAGAAGTCTGGTGAACCTTCATTGCACTCCCTCTATGGCAATAATATCCTTCTGGAGGTAAGGGGACCAAAACTGTACACAGTACTCCAGATGCGGTCTAACCAAGGTTTTATACAATTGAAGCAAGACTTCACTACTCCTTTACTCAACTGCTCTTGCAATAAAGGCTAACATCCATTAGCCTTCCTAATTGCTTGTTGCACCTGCATGCTAGCTTTCAGTGACTTACTGATGACGACACCCAGATTCCTTTGTACATCTACACTTTCTAATCTCTCAACATTTAAAAAATACTCTGCACATCTATTACTCCTACCAAAATGGATAAACTCACATTTTTCCACATTATATTCCATCTGCCACGTTCTTGCCCACTCACTACATCTGTCCAAATCCCCTTGAAGCTGCTTTGCATTTTCCTCACAACACACATTCCCATCTAGTTTTGTGTCATCCGTGAACTTGGAAATATTACATTTGGTCCCCACATCCAAATCATTGATATATATTGTGAACAGCTGGGGCCCAAGTACTGATCCTTGTGGTACCCCACTAGGCACCGCTTACCAACGCGAGAATGACCCGTTTATTCCTACTCTCTGGTTTCTGCCTATTAAACGATCCTTAATCTATGCCAGTATATTACCTCCTATCCCATGTGCTTTAATCTTGTTAACCAACCTCTGTGGGGGACTTTATCAAAAGTTTTCTGAAAATCCAAGTATACTACATCTACTGACTCCCCTTTATCAATTCTGTTGGTAACATCCTCAAAAAACTTCAACAGGTTTGTCAAACATGATTTCCCATTCATAAATCCATGTTGACTATGCCCAATCAGATCATTATTATCCAAGTGTCCATTTATCACATCCTTTAGAACAGATTCCAGCATTTTCCCAATGACAGATGTAAGGCTACCAGGTCTTTAGTTCCCTGTTTTCTTTCTCCCTCCCTTCTTAAATAGTGGGGTGACAGTATCCAATGCAGGGAAAATTAATTGAAATTTTAGGGTGGACTTCCTCATTGCAGCCCCAGGGCAATACTGATTTCAAATCATGTGGAGCTGTTAAATTATTGCAGAAAATTTTTAGAAAAGGTTTATGCATGATAAATGTGCAACTTTTAACAAGAACTTACTGAATAATATAAAATCAGTGCATTAATAGGAACATAAGAGCAAGTGTAGCCCAATCAGCCCCTCGAACCTGATTCTCAATTAGGTTTATGCAACCTGTCCTCATAATTTAACCCTTGAAGCACCATCATCATTTTGGTAAATCTGCATTTTGTTCCCTCCATACCAGTGAGGCTCTTTGACCAGTGCTCCAGATGGGGTCGAACCAAGACTCTGTACAGCTTTTTTTAAATTCATTCATGGGAAGTGGGCATCGCTGGCCAGGCCTGCATTTATTGCCCATCCCTAATTGCCCTTGAGAAGGAGGTGGTGAGTTGCCTTCTTGAACCGCTGCAGTCCACGTGAGGTAGGTACACCCACAGTGCTGAAACATAACTTCCTCTACTTTGTTGTCCAGCACCTTGAGATAAAGGTCAACATTCCATTCGTCTTTTTAATTACTTTTTATAGCTGACAAAAACAGGTCATACACACCGCAATCAGGTCATGCCACTTTTTCTTACCACCACGGTTCAGGCACTATCTCAGACTATCAGCCCAGGCAGGCAGGAGCCAAATTGAAATGCCAAAGTCAGGGTCTGATGATGTCATTCAGACACCAATGCTATTTTCACATATTTTCAGCTGGGTTGGCACCTTGTGCTGGCTTCTCCAGCAACTCAGGACACCAAGAAATAGCAGGTTCAGAAGACAGTGAGTTAATTAAAAAAAAAATGTCCTGGTGAGCCAGGTGAAGTAGGATAGTTCCTCTGGAATCTATGGAAATGGACCTCCCCTGCCCCGGATTCCTTCCCCCTGCAATCGCCTCCAGAAACTCTCCTCTAGAGGTACCTTTACTTGGGAATAATTCCCATACCTCCTTTCTTCAATGCATTCACAGGATGTGGGCATCACTGGCATGATCAGCATTTATTGCCCATCAATAATTGCCCTCGAGAAAGTGGTGGTGAACAATCTTCTTGAATACAACTGAGCGGCTTGGTAAAGGCCGTTAAGAGTCAGCCACATTGCTGTGGGTCTGGAGTCACATAGAGGCCAGATAAGGTAAGGGCGGCAGATCTTTCTCTGAACGACATGAGTGACCAGATGGGTTTTTATGACAATTCAGTAGTTTCATAGTCACTAACTTTTTATTCCAGACTTATTTAATTGATTGAATTCCCCAGTTGCTGTGGAGGGGTTTAAGTTCATGGGCTGAATTTACAGACCCCTCCGATATCAGGGGTCACAGAGGAGGGGCCGGAAGATGCCTCTGGCAGAGACCCACCATGGGCTTCGACGCTGGGAAGGCCTGGTCTATTATTGCTGGCGGCTGCAAGGCCTCGTGGTGGTCCCCCCCCCCCGCCACTCGGCAACGGGAGCCAAATTTGAATATATTACATAATTTAAATAAAGCATTTTTTTACCTTCTCATTCCCGCAGTCCGTCCCGGAGCAATATAGGTGCCAGTGGCTGGCACTCCCATGCCTTTGGATCTCCGTCCAGGGATTCGAGACAGAACACTGATGTGGAGGGGAGAGCAGATAAGTTTTTCAGTGTGGGAGGAGGGGTTGCGGAGTCAAGCTCATCTGATTGGTGTAGGGGATGGTGGGAAGGGTTACAGTGCACAGTTTACGAACTTTGTGGGGGGGGGGGAGGTCAGGTGGGCAGGGAAAGTGCTTTGGTGGGGGAGAGGCCAAGTAATTAACTTTATGGTTATTGGGGGGGATGGGAGAGGGGCACATTTAAATGGATATAAATTTTTTTATTGCATTTGCCTTTAAAAATTTTAATTAAATGGAAGGGCTCGAAGCCCTTTAAAAATGGCATCAGCGCCTGCACAAAGGCTACTGACGCCATTGTCGGACACGGACTGTCCGCCCCCTCCACGTCATTGGGGTGGGCGGTCAGCCCCGGCCATTTAAATGGGCCACCCTGCTGAATATCATGGCAGCTCAGCGACGTGCAGCCCGAGCGAGTGGACCACCATTGTTTACGTCACCATAAATTTCAGTCCCATGTCTCCAGACCATTCATTCAGGCCTCTGGATTACAAGTCTAGTAACATAAACACTATGCTATCGTATCCCTTAGCTTAAGTGGCCTCCTGTCACACTCACTTGCTCCTGCCCATCAGAACCACACTTGCCCCCTTACCCCCAGTTATAATTAGAGCTGTGCAGGATATATTTAATTTGGGGTGCGTTCAGAAAGGGTAGGGTATGAGGTGGGAGGGAAAACACTGTAGAAAGTGATAATGGGCTATTTTAACTCTAGGGCCTCATTAACATGTCATAGTTGTCTCCTGCCCAAGGCGGGAATGGAAATTGAGAAAGGAACTTGAGGATGCCAGGAACCCAAGGAAACACTAGTTGGCATTAATTTGTACTGGGAATTTGACAAAAGATCGTGACGCTGGAAGGAAGAGGCAAAGCTCTGGTTGGCAAGATTCAAGGAAACCTATTGGTGCCCAGGGAAGCAAGTCTGGCACACAAGGAATCTTCAGTAGTGTTAAACCTCCTCTGGCCACTCAGTTGACAGCTGCCTGCCTGTTAGATTTGGCCAATGAGGGCTCCTGAATTTTTTAGCTAAAATGCTGTTGCGGTGCTGGGCTATGATTTTTGAATGTGAAGTAGGCAATGCCTAAGAGGGACAGGAGGCTCTATCCTGCCTGCTTTGAGTAAGTTAAAATGGCAGGAACATCTAATTTACTGTTAGATTTAATTTCTCATTTGAGAAGGCATTTGTTAATTAACCACTGATTATAAACTGTATCAGCTTCTCCGAATAAAGTATTATGGACAAGTATACTTGCACCTGGTAAATGCCAATTTCAATCATTTAGAATTTAGATTGTTTCTCTGTTGAACTGTTGAGCATAGATCAATTCATTTTGTACAGAATATTGAAATAAAGGCCCTGGATTTCCCTTGGGCTTTCTGCTGTTGCATTGCTGTGATTCATGTTGCGTTGTGAGTGAGGGGGAAACCAGATGGCAGGAACCACTGGCAGAATGCTGATGAAAAGTCACAGACCTGAAACGATAACTCTGCTTCTCTCTCCACAGATGCTGCCTGACCTGCTGAGTATTTACAGCACTTTCTGCTTTTAATTTCAGATTTCCAGCATCTGCAGTATTTTGCTTTTATTGTATCGCTAATAACCTGGTTGATTTCCTCCTAACACAGGCTGTTAAGTCTAGTTATAGCATTTTTACAGCTATCACAGATGTGGTGCGCTAACTGATCTCAAACCAGGGATCAAACCTAAGGCCGACCTCGAAATGTAAATCTACATATTTTTAAAAATACTACACATGATAAGAATCGTCTTGTCTACAAACGTTCTTAACAGTAATAATCTTTATGTCAACATTTATGGTATAATAGAAATCACTATGTAAACATTTATAACGGAAAAATCTATCTAATTATGTCAACATTTTATAATGCGAAGACCCGATCCAAACATATCAGTATTTTATAATGGAAAACACTATTTAAACATTTAACTGTCATGTTTGTTGATGAACCAATTAAATCATTCAAAATGCTTTTTGAAAAAAATGCATAATTTTTTCTACTAAATTTCCAATATCCAAAATATTTTAAACAAAATGAAAAAATACATATTTCCCAATAACATGATTGAATTGAGCTACTGAACTGTTTTTTGTGTGTTTAAAGCCTTCTTTCAAGTTTTTACTTTCAGCTCTCAGCATGTCTTAAATACCTGGACTTTGCCAAAATATTTTTACCTTGGAAACAGTTGGACTCAGTTTTCAACCACATCTGTGCATTCCGGACATGTGCCATTTATTAAGTTTTCTGGCATGCAATGTGCATCATCATGAAAAATTCTTCCAGGAACTTTGGGGTAGAAATTTCTTCCTGTTTACACAGTCTTACATGGACTTCCAAGGGGTAAACAGCGCCGTGGATTCTTCAATGAGATCAATGAAGAATGTAATGTGAGCTGTGCAGGTGGCAGCCTGCAGTCTTGCCTGCTCACGGGGAACTGATGTAAGTCTGCTATAAGTGGTGCTACGCAAATGAAATTCTCTCCCGAAAGGTTTTCTTGCTTTTATCGAAAGACTTTGAAATAAAATAAATCTTGAATTCTCAAAGCTTTATCTTAGGAAGCTGGTGGCATTTATTTAAATTTATTAAGAATAGTTGTTTTTCTGTTATGAACCCTTCACAGACAGACATCAAGATCACATCATGCAATTTATTGTTAATTTATTGCTGGTTAGAAAAGAAAACAAAATAGCCTATTGCTTTTGTACTTACCGGCTCTATTTCTGGTGTAAATTCAGTTAAAACATCTTTCTTTTCTGAACCATTTTGAGATTTAAGGAAATTTATTTGTATGAAAGCTTGGAAACTGTGTAAACTACAAATGTTTGAGCATTTAAAAATAATCGCCCCCAGAATGTGGGGAACACTGGCAATGCCTCATTTGGAGCCCATCCTTAGTTAGCTGATAACTGACCTTTATACTTTTGAGGGCATATTGTGGACGAAAGTCGTATTTAAACCAATCCAGATTGTTTGTCCAGTACCATAACCACAACACAGCTTTATGAAGTATTTTTGTTTGTTTCTGAAAATGAATGCATACCAAAGATTGTATAAGTCATAAAACTGAGGCCACAAGACAGTGAATTTTCTACTTCGACATCCCAGGCACATCAGAAAATTGAACAATCCTAGGCTATGATTATTCCTTCCATTAATGTGATCTTGGCATATGCCACCCTTACAGCATTTGAAAGGACACCATAGGGTGAGATTTTAACATGATCACAATCCACCCACTTGCACAGAATTAAAATTGGGCCCTATTACCACATTAGAAAGAGGGTATATCAGTAAGGGTGATCAGGCAGTAGAATGCTCTGAATAGAATTAAGTAATAGAAAAAATGTAATAATCTTACGGAAGTTGTCGATAGACCTCACAATAATAGTGATAAAGTACTGGGATGTATAAACACAGAGATCAGAGAAGCCTGTTGCAAATGTGGAGTGGTTATAATGGGTGACTTGAATTTTCACACAGATTAGGAGAAGCAAAATGGCTCATGTTCCAAAAACGGTGAATTCCTCGAGTGGATTGAGCCAGTTTTCTGGAACAATCTGCTCTTGAACCAAGAGGAAAACAGACTAAATTAGATTTATTAATGAGTAATGAGTCTGAACATAAGATCATAAGAAATAGGAGAGGGAGTAGGCCTTTTGGCCCCTTGAGCCTGCTCCGCCATTCAATAAGATGATGGCTGATCTGATTGAGGCCTTAACTCCGGCACCCTCAAGAACACAAGAAATAGGAGCAGGAGTAGACCATATGGCCCATCAAGCCTGCTCTGCCATTCAAAAGCATCATGGCTAATCTTAGGATTCAACTCCACTTTCCCGCCCACACGGAATATCCCTTGATTCCCTGAGAAACCAAAAAGCTGTCTATCCCAGCCTTAAATGTATTCAATGATGGAGTACCTGCAACCCTCTGAGCTGGAGAATTCCAAAGATTCACAACCCTTTGAGTGAAGTAATTTGTGCTCATCTCAGTCCCATAACTCTTTACTCCCTTGTAGATCAAAAATCTCTCGAACTCAGCCTTGAATATATTCAGTGACCCAGCTCTACTGCGCTCTGGGATAGCAGATTACAAAGATTAATGACCCTCAGAGGGAAGAAATTCCTCTTCATCTCTGTCTTAAATGGGAGACCCTTTATTTTTAAAATGTGTCTCCTAATTATAGATTCCCCCATGAGGGGAAACATCCTCTCAGCATCTGCCCTGCCAAGCCCTCTCAGAATCTTATACATTTCAATAAGATCACCTCTCATTCTTCTAAACTCCAATGAGTATAGGCAGAACCTGCTCAACCTTTCCTCATATGGCCTTCATCCCAGGAATCAACCTAGTGAACCTTCTCTGAACTTCTTCCAATGCAAGTATATCCCTCCACAAATAAGGAGGCCAAAGCTGTACACAGTCCTCCAGGTGTGGTCTGATCAAAGCCCTGTACAGTTGTAGCAAGACTTACCTACTTTTATACTCCATCCCCCTTGCAATAAAGACCAACATTCCATTTGCCTTTTTAATTACTTGTACCTGCATGTTAACTTCTTGTTATTCATGTACAAGGAAACCCAAATCCCTCTGTACCTCAGCATTCTGCAGTAAATAATATTTGGCTTTTCTACTCTTCCCACCAAAGTGGACAACCTCACATTTTCCCATATTAGACTCCATCTGCCAAATTTTTGCCCACTCACTTAACCTATATATATCCCTTTGGAGACACTTTAGCCAGAGTTTTTCGGGTCCCAGTGACTGGAGCGGCCAGGTCGGAAGCGGCCGAGAAATCCGAATCCGCTGCGCGCCACCCACCAGCATCACGTGCGGGGCACACAATTAGCGGCCTCTTGGCGTAGTCGTCACCCGACAGGGCATGCGCAGCCAGCTGAATCAGTGGATTTGGGGGCGGGGTTAATGTCAGCCCTTTAAAAAGGCATACCCCAGTACAATGGAGCAGACGTTCAGGGAATACAGCGGAGGAGGAGTTGTGAGTGTAACTGTCGAGATGACCAGCTGACCGGAGGGTGGAGTGAAGAAAGACCGATAATACCCAGGGGCAGGAAAGGGGCAAATATTTGCAGAAGAAATCCAGAGTGATGGAGGGGAGAAAGTTCACCACAGCCCCCAGATTCTCAGAGGAATCTCTGCAGGTCCTCCTCCAGGTGGTGGAGGCGAGACGTGACATATTATTCAATGCCAATGGCCGAAGAAGGCCCGCAGAAGTGACCGAGAGAGCCTGGCTGGAGGTCGCCGAGGAGGTCAACAGCCACTGTGTGGTACGGAGGACATGGCTCCAGTGCTGCAAGCGGCTCAATGATGTTCTTCGCTCTGCTTGGGTAAGGGGTACTCCTCATTAATCTCACTGTGAATGAGCCAGTCTGTCCTAACAATGCAAGGTGGAAACCAGCAATGAGCAGTCCTTGCCTTGCTGCATTATATTCGGACGCAGGATGGGCAGGTCTGGGATGCATGGTGATCCAATAGTGTTCAGTTTTGGCACTGCATTGCAGTCGTGCTGAAATGGAACAACAAACACAATGGGTGAGGGTGTGAGATATTAAATCATATGGCGAAACTAGGTCTGTTTGTTTAAATAGAAGAGGGCACACAATGCCCAAGAGAGGTCCTGGACCAGTGGTGGCCAGGGCAACCAGGCATACCTAACAAGTATGGAGGAGGATACCTTGATGCTGGCAGGGGAGGACGGAGGATGCGCCATGGCAGATGGCGAGGTTGGTGGTCCTGGTTGTCAGAGTGAGTGACCCATAATGTGGTGGGAGGGTGTAAAGGTGAGGGGGCGATTGCAGTGGTGATTGTCTCATGCACTGAAGTGTGCTGATAAAAGTTGATTCACAAGAATGTGTGAAAACTGCAGTAAGGGATATGTACTTAAATCTGTGGGTTTTTAAAAATGTATTCATGGGATGTGGGCGTCACTGGCCAGGCCAGCATTTATTGCCCATCCCTAATTGCCCTTGAGAGGTGGTGGTGAGCTGCCTTCTTGAACCTCTGCAGTCCATTTGGGGTAGGTACACACACAGCGCTGTTCGGAAGGGAGTTACGGATTTTGACCCAGCGACAGTGAAGGAACGGCGATATAGTTCCAAATCAGGATGGTGTGTGACTTGGAGGGGAATGTGCAGCTGGTGGTGTTCCCATGTATTTGCTGCCCTTGTCCTTCTTATTGGTAGAGGTCGCGGGTTTGGAAGGTGCTGTCTAAGGAGCCTTGGTGCATCGCTGCAGTGCATCTTGTAGATGGTACACACTGCTGCCACTGTGCGTCAGTGGTGGAGGGAGTGAATGTTTGTAGATGGGGTGCCAATCAAGTGGGCTGCTTTGTCCTGGATGGTGTCGAGCTTCTTGAGTGTTGTTGGAGCTGCACCCATCCAGGCAAGTGGAGAGTATTCCATCACACTCCTGTCTTGTGCCTTGTAGATGGTGGGCAGGCTTTAGGGAGTCAGGAGGTGAGTTACTCGTCACAGGATTCCTAGCCTCTGACCTGCTCTTGTAGCCACGGTATGTATATGGCTACTGCAGTTCAGTTTCTGGTCAATGGCAGCCCTTAGGATGTTAATAGTGGGGGATTCAGTGATGATAATGCGGTTGAATGTCAAGAGGAGATGGTTAGATTCTCTCTTGTTGGAGATGGTCATTGCCTGGCAATTGTGTGGCGCAAATGTTACTTGCCACTTCTCAGCCCAAGCCTGGATCACAGAATCACAGAATAATTCAGTTCAGAAGAGGCCCTTCGGCCCATCGAGTCTGCATCGATGCATTAAAGACACCTAATCCCATTTGCCAGAACTTGGCCCATAGCCTTGAATGTTATGACGTGCCAAGTGCTCATCCAGGTACTTTTTAAAGGATGTGAGGCAACCCGCCTCTACCACCCTCCCAGGCAGAGCATTCCAGTCCGTCACCACCCTCTGGGTAAAACAGTTCTTCTTCAAATCCCCCTTAAACCTCCTGCCCCTCACCTTAAACTTGTGACCCCTCGGAACTGACCCTTCAACTTAGGGGAACAGCTGCTCCCTATCTACCCTGTCCTTGCCCCTTATATTCTTGTACACCTCGATCAGGTCACCCCTCAGTCTTCTCTGCTCCAGCGAAAACAACCCAAGCCTATCCAACCTCTCTTCGCAGCTTAAATATTCCATCCCAAGCAACATCCTGGTGAATCGTCTCTGCACCCCCTCAATCACATCCTTCCTATAATGTGGCGCCCAGAATTGCACACAGTACCCCAGCTGTGGCCTTACCAAAGTTCTGTACAACTCCAACATGACCTCCCGCTTTTGTAATCTTTGCCTCGATTGATAAAGGCAAGTGTCCCATATGCCTTTTTCACCACCCTATTAACCTGCCCTTCTGCCTTCAGAGATCTATGGACAAACACGCCTTGATGAAGGACGGGCAGTGGATGTTATCTATATGGACTTCAGTAAAGCCTTTGACAAGGTCCCTCATGGCAGACTGGTACAAAAGGTGAAGTCACACGGGATCAGAGGTGAGCTGGCAAGATGGATACAGAACTGGCTCGGTCATAGAAGACAGAGGGTAGCAGTGGAAGGATGCTTTTCTGAATGGAGGGATGTGACTAGTGGTGTTCCACAGGGATCAGTGCTGGGACCTTTGCTGTTTGTAGTATATATAAATGATTTGGAGGAAAACGTAGCTGGTCAGATTAGTAAGTTTGCGGACGCCACAAAGGTTGCAGATAGTGATGAGGATTGTCAGAGGATACAGCAGAATATAGATCGGTTGGAGACTTGGGCGGAGAAATGGCAGATGGAGTTTAATCCGGACAAATGTGAGGTAATGCATTTTGGAAGTGGCAGAACCCTTAGGAATATTGACAGGCAGAGAGATCTGGGCGTACAGGTCCACAGGTCACTGAAAGTGGCAACGCAGGTGGATAAGGTAGTCAAGAAGGCATAGGGCATGCTTGCCTTCATCGGTCGGGGCACAGAGTATAAAAATTGGCAAGTCATGCTGCAGCTGTACAGAACTTTAGTTGGGATACACTTAGAATATTGCGTGCAATTCTGGTCACCGTACTACCAGAAGGATGTGGAGGCTTTGAAGAGGGTACAGAAGAGGTTTACCAAGATGTTGCCTGGTCTGGAGGGCATTAGCCATGAGGAGAGGTTGGATAAAGTCGGATTGTTTCACTGGAATGACGGAGGTGGAGGGGCGACATGATAGAGGTTTACAAAGTTATAAGCAGCATGGACAGAGTGGATAATCAGAAGCTTTTTCCCAGGGTGGAAGAGTCAGTTACTAGGGGGCATAGTTTAAGGTGCGAGGGGCAAAGTTTAGAGGGGATGTGCGAGGCAAGTTCTTTACACAGAGGGTGGTGAGTGCCTAAAACTTGTTGCCGGGGGAGGTGGTGGAAGCAGGTACGATAGCGACGTTTAAGAGGCATCTTGACAAATACATGAATAGGATGGGAATAGAGGGATACGGTCCCCGGAAGTGCAGAAGGTTTTAGTTTAGACAAGCATCAAGATCGGCGCAGGCTTGGAGGGCCAAATGGCCTGTTCCTGTGCTGTACTGTTCTTTGTTCTTTGTCCCTTTGTTCCTTGGAACTTCCCAGTGTCAGGCCATTCATTGAATACTTCCATGTCACTTTCCTCCTTCCAAAGTGTATCACCTCACACTTTTCAGCGTTAAATTCCATCTGCCATGTTTCTGCCCATTTGACCATCCCGTCTATATCTTCCTGTAACCCAGGACACTCCACCTCACTGTTAACCACTCGGCCAATCTTTGTGTCATCCGCAAACTTACTGATCCTACCCCCCACAAAGTCATCTATGTCGTTTATATAAATGACAAACAATAGGGGACCCAGCACAGATGCCTGTGGTACGCCACTGGACACTGGCTTCCAGTCACTAAAACAGCCGTCTGTCATCACTCTCTGTCTCCTACAGCTAAGCCAATTTTGAATCCACCTTGTCAATATCGTCCAGGTCTTGCTGCATTTCTACATGGACTGCTTCAGTATCTGAGGAGTCACGAATGCTGCTGAACATTGTGCAATCATCAGCAAACATCCCCATTTCTGACCTTATGATTGAAGGAAGCTGAAGATGGTTGGGCCTTGGACACTAACCTGAGGAACTCCTGCAGTGATGTCTTGGAGCTCAGATGATTGACCTCCAACAACCACAACCATCTTCCTTTGCACTCGGTATGACTTCAGCCAGCGGAGGGTTTTCCCCCTGATTCCCATTGACTCAGTTTTGCTGGGGCTCCTTGATGCCATACTCGGTCAAATGCTGCCTTGATGTCTTGGGCAGTCACTCTCACCTCACCTCTTGAGTTCAGCTTTTTTGTCCATGTTTGAACCAAGGTGCTGATCAAACTGATCAATCTAATTTTCCCTGCAGGTGAAACACATCAGCAGCCAGGAGGGGTCTTGGGGGCTTAACAGTACACCTCTGAGGATGAGTAAATTGCCTCAGAGGGGGCACCGTCACATCATCGCACCTCACCAAGCACCAGCACAGAGACTTCCATCATGGTTGGGATTACTGTCTCCATGGAAATGATGTCACTTATGGGCGTTAGCACAGCACAGTCGCTGGGCCAGCCACCAGAGGTAGAACCGGCCGTGCCTCACACACATGGACGAGTGTGGGAAGCCAGGCCAGTGCAGAGCCACAAGCTGATGACACGCCTCTGAGAACATCCATTCAGCGGGAGATGTTGCAGGTTCAACATGCGGCGCATGAACATCTGGCGGAGTTGCTCGAGACACTGCAGGCCATAGCACATACTCTGGAAATGTCCATCCAGGGCATGTCAGCTGAAAACTCTCAGGCATTTGTCCATCTGGCATCCTCCATTGACAGATTGGAAGCTGCAGTGGAGGGGCCAGTACTGGAAGCCATCTCAGGGGGACTGTAGCCTCCTTGGACCAAGCCATCAGGGCGCAAACTCAGATATGCATGCGGCAGGTCGAGGCTGCTCATCCCTCTGAGGTCAGCTTTGAGGATCAGTCGGGCCTCAGGAGGGCACAGGGGCAGCAGCCGATAGAACATCGGAGCTCGTCTCGGGGCTCCTGAGACATCATGATGCCCCCTGCTCCCTCCGCTATTAACATGTGAACCGCTAACTCCCAGGGTGTTAGAGGGTGCTCCTGATATTCTTCATGAGCCCCCTGATATGCCGCGGCCTAGACAGCCGCGAGGAGGCAGAGGACATCCGCCAATGTCAAGATCAGGGCGACAGCCCGATCAGCCACCTGCCTCTGGTGAGTCTGGTGGTGAGGGATCGTCCATACGTAAGAGCACCCGCAAACGTTTTAAGAAATCACAGTAACATCACTCCTGGTTCACTGGGTTACCTTCCAATTATTTATTTCAGTTGCACATTCCAATCACTGTAAATAACTTTGTGCTTTGAACATTTGTCATCCATGAGGTAGCATCAGACATTGTTGCACTGCTCAAGCTGTTATATATAAGATGTCACACACTTGGGTTGGGTTCATCGTGACATGATGTTGTTTTTAGCTGATCATCTCTTCCCTGGGATGTGTGCATCCTTCCCCTCTCAAAATCCCACAATGGCTCATTGCCACAATGTGAAATCCTTGCATGGAGCGATCCTCTCAAGAGAAACACCTGCCTATTAGGGCATCCCGGGTCTCTCTTGCTCTTAATTCCAGAGGACATTCTGCTTCCTCCACCATGCCATCGTGTGAGTGCTGCCCATCGTCCTCATCAGAAACTCCATCTTCATCTGATGATGCCTCACGGTTACCTTGAACCTCCTCAATGGAGTCTCCCCTTTCCATTGCCAGGTTGTGCAAGACGCAGCAAATGACAATAATCCTTGATACCCATGCTGGCACATACTGCAGTGCTCCTCCTGAGCGGTCCAGACACCTAAATCTCATCTTGAGCAAGCCAATTGTTTGTTCGATAGTGACTCTTGTGGCCGCATGGCTCTCATTGAAGCGTTCCTCAGCAGGACCCCTTGGGATTCTCACGGATGTCATCAGCCATGTCTTCAGAGGATAACCCCTGTCGCCAAGTATCCAACCTTCCAGTCTGTCCGGGGGACTGAAAAGAGCAGGCACCTGGGAGTTTCTGAGAATGTATGCTTCGTGGCAACTTCCTGGGTACTGTGCACAAACCTGCATGATTCTCTTCCAATGATCGCACACAAGCTGAACGTTCAATGAATGGAAGCCTTTTCAGTTGATGAAGGCCCCTGAATGACCTGCTGGTGATCTAATTGCCACATGCGTACAGTCTATCACACCCTGAACCACTGCGAACCCAGCTATTGCGCTGAATCCTCTTGCTCTTTCAGCCTGGCTGGTGTTGATCATTTTGAAACAAATGAAATTGTTAGCACATCTGACCAGTGCATCAGTCACCACCTTTATGCAATGGTGCATGGCTGTTTGGGAGACTCCGCACAAGTCTGCTGTCAAAGCTTGGAAAGAGCCACATGCATAAAAGTTAAGGGCAACGGTCACCTTTAGAGTGACTGGCATTGGATGGCCACTGAGGCAGTTTGAGGCTACATCCACTGCCACTATCTCACAAAGAAATGTCACAGTCTCACGTGACAGACGCAGCCTTCTTCTGCACTGGCGTTCCGACAGGTGCAGGTAGCTCAGATGCGTTCAGTATACCCTGCCTGTTGGGTAGGTGCATCTCCTGACATGTGTTTGCTCCCTCCCACATAACAGGGAGCCACTTGACCAGCTGCGTGCGCATGCCCATTCCCAGCTGTCCTTCTGTCCCTGATTGGGGCATGGTCCTCCTCCTCTGAAGTGCTGCCTCCAGAATGCACAATTCCCATCGTTGGACTGGTTACCAGATTTGATGATTAAATCTCTTAAGCTCCAGCTGTCAGGACAGGCACACACAACCCCCTTCCTTCCACTCACTGACTCAGGACAGATAGGTCCTGAGCTACAGTGAGTCAGACTCAATTGGAACCCTCTGCACAAGCTACAAATGTCCACAATTTATAAGACACACAAAAACTCTTACAGATAAGCAACCCCAAAAACTTTATCTCCAACACCCTCACTGATTGCCTGCCTTCTGCCCTTTTAAAGCTGCCAGGTCCCCAACACGATCACTGACCCGCTTTACGGCCGTATAATCTGATGGGCCACGTAAATTTGTAGTCAATTGGCTTCTCAACAACTTTAAGTACCTTCAAATTACTTGCAGTCAGGCGGCGAGCGGTGACCGATCGCACCTGACTTCCTGGATTGTAAAATGGCATCTGTGTGTGATAACGCCGGGAACCCGACCCAACGTCATCAGACGCCATTTTACCACCTGGACACCTCCGAACTGACCCGATTAAGGTAGGTCAAATTCCGTCCTTTGTGTTCTCCTCACAACTTGCTTTCCTACCTATTTTTGTATCATCAGCAAATTTGGCTACAATATACTCAGTTCCTTCACTAAGTTAATATAGATTGTAAATAGTTAAGGCCCCAGCACTGATCCCTGTGGCCCACCCACTAGTTACAGTTTGCCAGCCTGAAAATGATCTATTTATTCCAACTCTCTGATTCCTGTTAGTCAGCCAATCCTCTATCCATGCTAATATATCACCCCCAAGTCCATGAGCCCTTAACTTGTGCAGTAACCTTTTATGTGGCACCTTGTTGAATGCCTTTTGGAAATCCAAATAGATTACATCTACTGGTTCCCCTTTATCCATCATGCTTGTTGCATCTTCAAAGAAATCCAATAAATATGTCAAACATGATTTTCCTTTCACAGAACCATGTTGACGCTGCTTGATTGTATGATGCTTTTCTAAATATCCTTCTATCATTTCCTCAATAATGGATTCTAGCATGTTCCTAATTTAATATGTTAGGCTAACTAGCCTATAGTTTCCTCCTTTCTGTTTCCGTCTTTACTTGAGTAGGGTTGTTACATTAGCGGTTTTCTAATCCGCTGGGACCTTTCCAGAATTTAGGGAATTTTGGAAGATTACAACCATTGCATCCACTATCTCTGCTGCCACCTTTTTTATGACCCTAGGATGCAGACCATCAGATCCAGGGGACTTGTCAGCCATTATTCCCATTAGTTTTCCTAGTACATTTTCTCTTGTGATAGTGATAGCTTTTAGTTGCTCCCTCCCTTTTGCCCCTTGATTTTCTACTACTCTTGGGCTTTAGTTTGTGTCTTCTTCCATGAAGATAGATGCAAAATACTTGTTCAAAGTCTCTGACATTTCCTTTTTTTCATTATTAATTCCCCAGTCTCATCCTTTAAGTGACCTATGTTTACTTTAGCTACTCCCCTCCTTTTTATGTACTTGTAGAAGCTCTTACTCTCTGTTTTTATATTTCCTGCTAGTTTGATCTCATATTCTCACTTCTCCCTCGTTTTTTAAGTCATCTGGTTTCTATTATTCAATAATCTAATGATAAGGGAACACCTAGCTAAAAGAGATCAAAACGTGATAGAATTCAATGTTAGGTTTGAAATGGAGAAGGGAGAGTCATGAACCAAAGTTTTAAATGTAGGTGAGGTAGGTTTTGGAGGTATGTGGTGAGAATTGACCAAATAGACTGGGCAGAGCGATGAAGGTGTTCAAATAAGTTTTTGGTACATACCCTTAAAAGGCAAGAGCTCTATTTGTCTAATTAAACAACCCAGATCAACAAAATAGGTGAAAGATAGTAGAAAAATAGAAGTATAGGCTTACACAAATTTAAAGAACCGTCGAGATCCAGCGAACATGAAGAGATATAAAGAACAGCAAGGGGATTCCATGAAAGTAGTAAGAACTGTAAAAAGCAAATATGAGAAAAAAATTTTGAGGATAGCCAGGAAAACACTAAAGGCTTATACAAGTATATTATGAGAAAGAGAGTGGCTAAGCATAAAACCAGATGCAAGTGATATTGTAATTAAAAATCAGTAAGGGGAGACTTGCTAAATAATTACCTTGCATGGATCTTCACAGTAGATGAAGATCAAAATAAAGTATCAGAGACACGAGGAAAAGTACAAAAAAACCAAGAGGAGAACTTACTAGATTTATTATATGTAAAGAAAAAGTGAAGGAGAAAATAATGAGATTAAAGATAGACAACTCTCCAGAACCTGATGGTTTCCACCCCAGGATATTAAAAGAAGGAGGTGCGGAAGTTGTAAATGCTCTAATTATGATCTTTCAAAACTCTCTCAATTCAGAAACTGTTCCCGTGGGTTGGAAAATTGCCAATGTCACTCCACTAATTAAGAAGGCTAAGAGAGCTAAACTAGGAAATTATAGGCCTATTGGTCAATGTCTATTGTGGGTTACTTACTAGAACCTATTATTACAGACAGAGTAACAGCATTTAAACATGTATGAACTGATCAGAGAGAGCCAGTATAGATTTGTAATGAGTTAGACATGTCTAACGAATTTAGAAACTTAGAAGAGTAAGAGGCGACTTGATTGAAATATATAAGATCCTAAGGGGTCTTGCCAGGGTGGATGTGGAAAAGACTAGACTTGTATTCCCTTGAGAGTATAAAAGATTAAGGGGTGGTATAATTGAAGTGTAGATGATTAAAAGCGTTTACAGGGTAGATAAAAACTATTTTCTCTGATGGGGGAATCCAAAACAATGGGCACATCCTTAACATTAGAGCCAGGCCATTCAGGGGTGATGTCAGAAAGCACTTCTTCACACAAAAGATACTAGAATGCGGAACCAAAAAAGCTATTGAGGCAAGCTCATTTTTTAAATTGAGACTGATAGATTTTTATTAAGCAAAACTATTAAGGGCTACAGAATCAAGGCAGGTAGGTGAGGTTAAGATACAGATCACCGAAAATCTAACTGAATAATCCTATGTTCCTATGACAGGACCCAAAAGCAGAAAATTTGCCCTTAAATATTCTAAGGCAAGAACATAAAGATGGAATCCATTGACAATAATCAAAGTAGTGGTACAAGGTACCTGAGGTTGGGTTATGGGCGGAGATGGATGTCTGGAAATGCAGTGGTGGGGTTATAGAGTCATAGAGTCGTTCAGCATAGAAACAGGCCCTTCGGCCCACTGCGTCCATGCCGACCAGAATGCCTATCTATACTAATTCCACCTGCCTGCATTAATTCCATATCCCTCTACGCCTTGCTCATTCAAGTACCTGTCCAGATGCCTCTTAAATGTTGCTACTGTTCCTGGATCCACCACCTCCTCTGGCAGCTCATTCCAGATACCCACTATTCTTTGTGTGAAAAATTTATCCCTTTGATTCCCTTTAAACCTCCTCCCTCTCACCTCAAATCTATGCCCTCTAGTTTTAGTCACCCCTACCATGACAAACAGACTCTGGCTATCTACCCTATCTATGCCTCTCATAATTTTATATACCTCTATCATGTCCCCTCTCAGCCTCCTTCGCTCCAGGGAAAACCGACCCAGACTATCCAATCTCTCTTTATAACTCAAGCCCTTCAAACCAGGCAACATCCTTGTGAACCTTTTCTGCACCCTCTCTAGCTTAACCACATATTTCCTGTAGTGCGGCGACTAGAACTGCACACAATACTCCAAATGGGGTTGTGCCTCATGGTCTGAACATTTGGGTCCTATTCTATTGGGCCCTGTCCCCAACATGACTCCTGTCCCCAATCCCCTACAATATTGCCAGAGGCCAGTAACCACTTAAAACTGCCAAACTCTGAACCCCAATGCTCAAAAACATTCTTTCCTGTCTGTTCAAACCCAGAATCCCCTCTTGGATTCTGGGATCCCTCTCAGTTTTCACAAATTCCGATACTTCATTGCCAGTGCCCCTGACTGCAGGACCTTACGCCCCTCCCAATTCTTCCACATCCACCTCGCTCGTTGTCCCTAAATCACAGAACCTGCCTCCATGTTCTCAAAACCTTCCCCTTCAAAGTTTCTGGAATATCCCCACTCCATTTCTCAGTCCTTTGAGACTGCAGGACCTCTTGAAAATTGTGCAGACCCCAAGCCCCTATCCTAGTACTGCCAGACTTTCAGATGAGAAGTTAAAGTGAGGCCCCGTCTGCCCTCTTAGGTGGACATAAAATGTCCCATGTTGCTAGTTCTGAGAAGAGCAGAATAGTTATCCGTAGATTCTTGGCCAATATTTATCCCTCAAACTACATCAGTGAAATAGATGATTTGGTCATGATCACATTGCTGTTTATGTGAAATTGTTGCAGGCTGTAAAGCACTTTGGGACATTCTGAGGTCTCCCTTCCTCCCTTCCTTCCTTTCCACCCCCACCATCTCCCAGTGCTCCCTGGGATGCCCCCAATGCTGATAAATATAGTACCCCTTATTGATTGGAATTTTTTTTTTTGTTTTGTTACTATCCAATATGTGGAAAAATGGTAATTTTTTAAAAATACTTCAATTCATTTTATAATACACTTTAGGAATCATCATTGCTGTTTAGCTAACAATTTTCATAATCGTGAGTACTTTCAGTATTTGATAGCAAGGTACATTTTGTGAGGCTCTATTGCTGGCGATCAGAAAATTGGGAGTGCTATGAATCTGGTATGCTGATCTTAGCCACTAATTCTTTGATCTACACTAGGAGAACATCCTCACAAAATGTATCCAACTTTTGTTGAAGTTCAGTGAATTGTCTTCAAACTTGGAGGAGAATTGCACAACTCATCATTATTGCTCCCTCCCTTATTCGGATAATTTATCTCTACCAAAGCACAGACACATCTCCGAACAGTTCATTTTCAAAGCATTGTTTGCTTGTTAAACAGGTGGCAAATATGCCATCATACTCATAGGTGCTTTGAATAAAATAGCTAAAGAACCATTGAGGTTAGATCACACTTGGATTACTGTGTATAGTTCTGGTCGCCAGATTATATAAGGGACATAAAGGTACTGGAAAGGGTGCCAAAAAAAGATGTACAAAGATGATACCAGAACTACAAGATTATACCTATCAGGAAAGGATGAACAGATTAGGTCTGTTTTCTCTTGAAATCAGAAGGCTAAGGGAGATCTAATATAGGGATTAAAAATATGAAAGGTTTTGATAGAGTAGACACAGAGGGAGTGTTTTCCACTTGTGGGAAAGAGCAAAACTAGAGGCCATCAATATAAGACCTTAGACCGGAGCAGCGGCAGTTGGTGGCAGACCTGGGAGGAGTCGGATCTGAAGCGGGACCTGTGGAACTAAAGAGCGGGGCTCGAGGCCTACACCTACCTTAGACCAGAGCAGCGGCAGTCTCTGTTTGTGTCTCCGCGTACTGGGTTTCAAAAGAGAAAAAAAACTTACAGTGACATGAGCAATGGTTAGTTTGTAAAGCTAAATAATGGCAGGGCAGCTTGGCCAAGTGGAATGTGTCTCCTGTGGCATGTGGGAAGTTGTGGATGCACCATGTGTCCTTGAGAAACGCATCTGCAGCAAGTGTCACCAGCTGCAGATGCTTGTGCTCCAGGTTTTGGAAATCGAGCAGCGCCGAGGCTGGAAACTACATGGATAGCTCGTTTCAGGAGGTAGTCACCCCGGAGCTTAAGAGAGCATCGGCAGAGAGGGACTGGGTAGCTGCCAGACAGACAAGAAGGTCAAGGCAAGTAGTGCAGGAGTCCCCAGAGGGCATCCCATTTTTTAAACGGTTATTAATTCTGAGTACTGATGAGAGAGAGGGTTCCTCTGGAGACTGCAGTGAGAGTCATGATGAAAGCACCATGGGTGGCTCAGCTGTGTATGGAGGGAGGAGAAAGGACAAGAGAGCAATAGTGATAGGGGATTCTATAGTTAGGGGAACAGACAAGAGTTTCTGTAGTCACAGACATGATTCCAGGATGGTATGTTGCCTCCCTGTTGCAAGGGTCATGGATATCACCAAGCAGCTACAGGGCATTTTGGAGGGTGAGAGTGCACAGCCAGAGGTCGTGGTTCACATTGGTACCAACGATATTGGACAAAAGAGGGATGAGTTCCTGGAGGCTGAGTTTAGGGAGTTAGGAATGAGATTAGCAAACAGGACCTCAAAGGTAGTAATCTCCGGATTACTCCCAAGGCTACGTGCTAGTGAGTATAGAAATAGGGTAATACACCAGATGAATGCGTGGCTGGAGAGATGGTGCAGGAGGGAGGGCTTCAGATTTCTGGGGCATTGGGACCGGTTCTGGGGAAGGTGGGACCTGTACAAGCCAGACGGTCTCCACCTGAACACTACTGGGACAAATATCCTTGCAGGAAGGTTTGCTAGTGCTGTTGGGGATGGTTTAAACTAGCTTGGCAGGGGGATGGGAACCTGAGCGCAGTTTTAGATAGGACAATTTCAGGGCAGGGAACAGGAGGCAGAAAATTAGCCAGTGACTCTGAAAGACAGAACAAGCAAAGGTTAAAAATGTATAGCACAGGAATTTGGCAGTGTTAAAGGGTATCTATTTAAATGCAAGGAGTATAGTAAATGAAGCCGATGAGCTGAGGGCACAGATAGACACATGGCAACACGATATCGTTGCTATAACGAAAGCTTGGCTTAAAGAGGGGCAAGAATGGCAACTCAACATTCCTGGAGATAGAGTTTTCAGGCAGGATAGAGAGGGAGATAAAAAGGAGGGGGTGTAGCATTGTTAGTTCAGGAATCAGTAACAGCTTTGAGGAGGGATGATATGCTAAATGAATCAACAAACGAGGCCATATGGGTGACGCTCAGAAATAAAAAAGGGGCAGCCCCACTACTAAGAATATACTATAGATCCCCAAATAGTGAGAGGCAAGTAGAAGAAAATATGTAGGGAAATTTCTGAGTGCAAAAACTATGGGGCAATAATAGTTGGGGTTTCAACTACCCCAATATCAACTGGGATACAAACAGTGTGAAGGGCACAGAGGGCAAAAAATTCTTGAACTTCATTCAAGAAAACTTTTTTAGCCAGCACATAACAAGTCCGATGGGAGAGGGCACAATTCTAGATTTAGTCTTCAGTAATGAAGCTGGGCAAGTGGAGGAAGGAATAGTGGGTGACCATTTTGGAGATAGTGACCATAATACAGTTAAGTTTTAGTATAATCATTGAAAAGGACAAAGATAAAACAGGAGTAAAAGTTCTAAATTGGGGGAAGGCAAATTTTAAGGAGCTAAGAGAAAGTGGACTGGATGCATCTACTTGAAGGATAATCAGTGGCAAACCAGAGGGAGACATTGAAAAGCGAGATACTACAGGCACAGTGTAGGCATGTCCCCACAATGATAAAGGGTGGTACTGCCAAATCTAGAACCCCCTGGTTATCTAGAAGCTTACAGGGTAAATTAAAACAGAAAAAGAATGCTTATGACGATCACAAAAATCTTAATACTTTAGAAAGCCTAGAGGAGAACAGAAAGTGCAGGGATGAAGTAAAAAAGGAAATTAGAAAAGCAAAGAAAGGACATGAAAAATTATTGGCAGGGAAAATCAAGGAAAACCTGAGATGTTTTATCAGTACATTAAGAGCAAGAGGATAACTAAGGAAAGGGTAGGTCCTATCAGAGATGTACAAGGGAACTCATGCCTGAATGTGGGCAGGGTTCTTAATGAGTTTTTTGTCTCTGTCTTCACAAAGGAGAGGGTTGATGAAGACATTGTAGTTAAAGAGGAGTGTGAAATATTAAATATGATTAGCATAATGAGAGAAGAAGTACTAGAGGGTTTAACATCCTTTAAAGTGGATAAATCACCAGGCCCGGATGGATTACATCCCAGGTTGTTAAAGGAAGCCTGGGAGGAAATAGTGGATGCAATGAGGATCATCTTCAAATCCTCACTAGATACAGGAGAGGTACCAGATAATTGGCGGTCTGCAAATGTTGTACCATTGTTTGAAAAGGGTGCGAGGGATAGGCCAAATAATTATAGGCCGGTCAGTCTGACCTCGATGGTGGGTAAATTGTTAGAATCTATTTTGAGGGACAGGATAAACTGTCACTTAGAAAGGCATGAATTAATCAGGGATAGTCAGCATGGATTTGTTAAGGGAAGGTCATGTCTTACTAACTTAATTGAGTTTTTTGAGGAAATAACAAGAAGGATTGATGAGGGTAGTGCAGTGGATGTGCTGTACATGGATTTTAGTAAGGCATTTGACAAGGTCCCACCTGGCAGACTGGTCAGTAAAATGAAACCCCATGGGATACAGGGGAAGGTGGGAGGTTGGATCCAGAATTGGCTCAAGGACAGGAAACAAAGGGTAGACGTCGACGGATATTTTTGTGAATGGAAAGCTGTTTCCACAGGGCTCAGTATTGGGTCCCTTGCTGTTTGTGGTATATATTAATGATTTGGACTTAAATGTGGGAGGTATGATTGGTAAATTTGCTGATGACACAAAAATTGGCCGTGTAGTTGATAGTGAAGAGGATAGCCTTGGACTCCAGAAAGATATCAATGGTTTGGTTGCGTGGGCGGAAAAGTGGCAAATGGAATTCAATCCAGATAAGTGTGAGGTAATGCATTTGGGGAGGGCAAATAAAGCGAGGGAATACACAATAAACAGGAGGATATTGAGAGGGGTAGAAGAAGTGAAAGAGTGCATGTCCACAGGTCCCTGAAGTTGGCAGGACAGGTAAATGGATTGGTGAAGAAGGAATATGGAATGCTTTCTTTTGTTGGCCGAGGTATGGAATTCAAAAGCAGGGATGTAATGCTGGAACTATATAAAATGCTGGTTAGGCCAAAGTTGGAGTATTGCGTACAGTTCTGGTCACCACATTACAGAAAGGACATAATTTCTCTGGAGAGAGTACAGAGGAGATTTACAAGATTGTTGCCAGGGCTTGAAAGTTGCAGCTATGAGGAAAGATTGGATAGGCTGGGGTTGTTTTTCTTAGAACAGAGGAAGCTTAGGGGTGACTTAATTGAGGTGTACAAAATTATAAGGGGCCGAGATAGAATAGACAGGAGGGACCTGTTTCCCCCAGCGGAGAGGTCAATTACCACGGAACACAGATTTAAGGTGATTGGTAGAAGGATTAGAGGGGACATGAGGAAAAACTTTTTCACCCAGAGGGTGGTGGGTGTCTGGAATTCACTGGCAGGAACGGTGGTGGAGGCAGAAACCCTGAATTCTTTTAAAAGATACCTGGACATGCACCTGAAGTGCTGTAACCTGTAAGGCTACGGACCAGGTGCTGGAAGGTGGGATTAGATTGAGCGGCTAGTTTTTTCGGCTGGCACGGACACAACGGGCTCAATGGCCTCCTTCTGTGCCGTAATTTTTCTATGATTCTATGGTTCTGAGATAGTCACCAAGAAATCAATCGAGAATTCAGAAGAAATTTCTTGACCAAGGAGTGGTGAGAATGTGGAACTCACTACCACAGGGAGTGGTTGGGGCAAAAAGTATAGATTTATTTAATTTATTTAAGTATATGATGGAGAAGGAAAATAGAGGGTTTTGCTGATCAAGTTAGATGAGGAAAGGTAGGAGGAGGCTTGAGTGGAGCATAAATACTGGCATTGACTAGTTGGCTGAATGGCCTGTTTCTGTGCTGTATATTCTAAATAATTCTATGTAATCATAAAGATTCACATTGAATTGTAGATATTCAAAGATACCCTTCAATACTCATTAAGCAAGTTTTGTTGCAACAAGCTGTCAGAATAGCAAATTACAAAAGGTGGGGTGGTGGGGTGTTTTGTGGGCAAACACAGATAATGTGAACTTTCAGCTGGCACCACTGACAATTTAGACTCAGTAGTTAATAACTTCAGTGAAAAGAGAATAATTATGTGACTTTAGCAAAATAAAATTATTGGAGATATTCAATTGTATGATAATGGGCAACCCTTACCCCCAGAAATTGAAGATTTCAAGATGTTGGTAATTTGTTCCCCATTCATTTTTATATCAAATATAAATGTGAACAGTCAAAGCATTTACTAAACTAACTTTTAAAAGTGGACAAATCAAAAACCTAAACGAACAGGGATCTTTTTGAATGGCTGGTGATCCCTTCTGGGTCTTATGGACTTCCAAAGTACTGATTCACACAGAACTGGTGTCAGTTTTAATAGAGACATAGAAGACAGAATAGTTAATCTGCTGCAACACAAACCAAAGACCAGTGCAGCTGAAAACTACCAACACAGCAGTAGAAGCTGCTGAAGTTATTAAAACACAACAGACAATGAGGTATTAAAAATATTAAGCCATAATGTAACAATTAGTGAATTGATGAGTGCAAACTTGATATGTGCTGCTGTATTTCTCAGCACACATTGAAAACAAATATTAATTACGATAAAAAATCCAAAATAATTCAAAAAGATATGCAAATTTCCAGATTCATTGAGCAGAGGTCACCTTGCAAACAACCTTCATAAACACAGCCCTTTGAGGGCTGACTGATGCCTCCCACCTGGAGGTATTCTGCTTTTTTCTTCTTACAATAAAGTTAACACAAATTCTTTTTTTAAGTGAGTAAACTGATAAAAAATGTTGCTGATTCCCACACTTCTCATCTCCCATCACATTTTCCATTTGCTTGTATTTTTCTATTCAAGTTTTCTCTGAATAGATTATGTCGTGAAGTAAAGAAGGTTTGCTCTCAAAAACGTCACTTATATTTGGTCTGCTTCCAATGCCTTAATTTACCTTTTCTGATGAATATAGTCAGCAATATGAAAAGGTACTGACATCTGCATACAGTTTGCAATATAAGAATACAAGTCATGCTGTAAAATGAAACAACATAACCAAAACACTGGGGAGGGAAAAGTACTGAGATTTGTATTTAATTAGTTTGGAACACAAGGAAAATTAATGTCATGCCCTGATAACAAAACATTTGCTTAAGCTGCAGTCTTCCAAAATGACAAACATTTAGATTCCCAATGTCTCATTGGTAGTTAACTCCATGACTGAACATCTTTGAAAAGGTCTTTCAGATAAGGACCTTGATTTATTTTTGCAGTTAAAGTTATGACTTGACAACCTAATGTAATATAAATAATTCCTTTAGAAAATTAGCCTGATAAGGAGTACAGCTTCAAGGTGGCTCCCTATTCTATGGCATCACGTAAATTCTGAGGAATCATAGGCCCCAATTTTCATCCCCTGCATGGCAGAAACTGCTGCTTTCCTGGGGTGCCCCAATCTTAATCTGCCCTTTTGAGCAGCCGAGCAGGACACTCACAGGAAAGAAGTGGGGCCCTTCTCTAAATATACAGACCCAGTCTGATGATTTCATCAGGACTTGGTCTGAAATTTTAATCAAAGGGCTGAGTGGGCATGTCAGCTTGGGGGTGGGGATGTGGGTTTGCCGGGGATGGGGATGTGGGGTTGTTGGGGGGGGGGGGGGTGGCGGGTGTGATGTGGGCTTGAGTGAGATGTGGGGTTGAGCAGGATATGGGGTGGAGGAAGAGCTGGGGTTGGTGGAGTGGGGGTGGGGAGCAGCAAGGGTAGGGATGTGGGGCGGGAAGCAGGAATGTTGGTGAGATAGTGGGGATGTGGAGGTGGGGAGCAGGGATGTGGTGGGGAGAAGCGGGAATGTTGGTGGGATAGTGGGGATGTGGAGGTGGGGAGCAGGGATATGGGGTGGGGAGTGGGGATGAGGTGGGGGGAGTGGAAATATTGGGTGTGGAGCAGGGCTGTGGTGGGGGGGAATCAGGGATATGGGGTGGGTATCGGGGATGTGGGGGGCAGTGGGTGTGTGGACTGGGGAGTGGGGATGAAGGTGGGAGGGGGGCAGGAATGTAGAGGAGCAGTGTCAGCTTCCCAGCCAGGCCAGATCTGCCGGGAGTCAGATCATGGGCCAGGAGAAGAGTCCCAGCAGGTAAGTTTTAAAATTGTATTTTAGATTTCCTTGTGCGGCCAGCAGGGGCAGGAGTTCTCTTCAGGTCTCATAACAAAGCCCTGGATCCCTTCCCCTCCCCCCACCAATCGCAGCATGACACCCCTGCCTCCCAACCCCAATTGTGGACAAACACCACCCTAGCCCCCCTCCCACCCTGACCGTGGCCAGAGACACACCTCCCCTTGATCACGTGTTACAAGTGCTTCCTTTTTTTGGTAAAATGTGAGGATTTGTGTTTCAAAACTTAAAAGATTCCATAGATGCTGGAACTTGGTGTGATGTTTTTAAGGGAAGTCACCAGAAGGTTTTTGGACTGCGCTTGAAAACAAATTGTTACTGAGTTCTGATGAAGGGTCACTGACCTGAAACATTAACTCTGCTTCTCTCTCCACAGATGCTGCCAGACCTGCTGAGTATTTCCAGCATTTCTTGTTTTTATTTCAGATTTCCAGCATCTGCAGTATTTTGCTTTTATTTGAGTTACTGGAAGGCACCTGTTTGCAGATAATTACCCAGCAGGGGTTGTTTTTGACTTAGGGAAAGATGTTTGCAGAGAAGTGACAGGTCAAGATTTATAGCGGTCAAGAGGCTTGTCTCTTGTGACATTGTTTATGGTTTTGCTTTGGACAGTGAGTTGGGATATGGGCCAGTGTACCCCAACTCAGTCTGTTCCAGCAGTTTGGAAAAAGCCTGCCTGGCTCCATCTCTCAAGGAGCTGAAAAGCAAGTGTAAAGCAGACTGTAACTGTGGCTGCATTCCTCCTGTAAGACCTCTGTCTGAAACCTCTGTTGCTGCATTTCCAGGAAGCCTACGCAAACTGATTGTCAACGTCACCTAAAAAGAACTATTCTAGGAAGATCCCAGTGCCAGCCATCTAAACGCATTTGGGACGCCAGACCAAAACAAAGGGTATCTTTCCATATCTTTGTTGTTTATTAAAGAAACCTGGTTAGTGTGTTTTATTCTGGGATAAAAATAGAGTCTATGATTGACTATATCGGTAAGTGGGAAAAAATTTAAATATATGTTTGATATATATGAGCCCTTATCTTGCCTATTAATCTTTCATGTGGCACTTATCAAATGCCTTTTGGAAATCCAGGTAGACTACACCTTCTGGTTCCTCTTTATCTATCCTACTAGTTACATCCTCAAAACATTCTAATAAATTTGTCAAAAGGATTTCCCTTTAGTAAAACCATGCTAACTTGTTCTAATCATGTTCTGCTTTTCCAAGTGCATTGTTAAGACTTCTCTAATAATAGTTTCCAGCATCTTCCCAACGATTGATGTTAGGCTAACTGGCCTTCTCTTCTTCTTCAAGAATTAGCAAGTATGTATTCAAAGTATTCTCTTTTTGTTTTATTTTTGGTAATAGAACACTAAAGAGAAGATCTCTATTTTTCAGTTAACGTGTGTGTGCGTGTATGTGAGGGGGCTAAGGAAAAAGGGAACTTTGATATTTCAATCTGTGTGTTAATGCTTTGTTACTGGTTATGTCTTGTTTTATAATAAACTGATAATTTTGTTGTTTATTAAAGAAACCTGGTTGGTGTATTTTATTCTGCGAAAAAGAGTGGAGTCTATGATTGACTGTATCGCTAACTGGGTAAACATTTAAATATATATTGTGACCTGTGGAGAAGTGGAACTAGAATAAACAGTACACTCCTCCCACTTTGGTCATAACACCTTGCAAATGTTTCCTTTTCACGTATTCGTCCAATTGCCTTTTGAGAGTGACTATTGAATCTGCTTCCACCACCCTTGCAGGCAGTTCATTCCAAATAATAACTCATTGCATAAAAAATTCTCCTCATTTCCTCCTGGTTCTTTAGTCAATTATCTTAAATCTTAATTCCTGCCAGTTGATCTTTCCCTGTTTCCCCTGTGTACACTATCAAAACTTCTCATAATTTTGAATGCCCGTAGTAAATCTTCCCATAACCTTCTAAGGAGTATTCTCCTAGCTTCTCTGGTCTATCCACTTTATTGAAGCTGCTCATTCCTGGTGGCATTCGAGCAAATCTTCTCTGTACCCTCTCCAAGGCCTTGACATCTTTTCTAAAGTGCGGTGCCCAGAATTGTACACAGTATTCCAGGTAAAGACCTGCTCGGATCTGCAATTGAAACCTGACCCGAGCCCGACAGAACTGCATCTGACCTGAGCCCGACCTGGCCCGGCTTGAGTCCTTTGATTTTTTTCCCGCGCCCGACCCGACTACCGGAATGAAGTTGACTATATTAAAGAGGTTGTGCTCTACCTTGGATGGAATCGCTCACTGCAGACTAATGTGGAGTCTGGATGCAGGTTCCCAGCCTTGACATCCTGGCTGTCACAGTGTCCGACCCGACCTGAGCCCGAATGCTGGACCCGGAAGAGCGACCCGACCCGAACCCGACACATGTCGTCGGGCCCGGTCGAGTTCAGGTCGCGTAGCCATGCTCTAATTCCAGGGGAGGTCTAACTAGTGCTTTATAAATATTAAGCATAACTTCCTTGCTCTTGTACTCTTTGCCTCTATTTATAAAGCCAAGGATTTTGAGAGCTTTTTTTTTAAACAGGCTTATCAACTTGTCCTGTCATGAGGAACTACCATGATTAAAGACACTGCAGCAAAAGGCATTAAAGTTCTGATATACTGGCAAAAACAAAATTCTCAACTTTGGACTATTATGAACCACCCTGATGGTGTCTTCATGTTCCTGCAGCTGCAAGAAAGAAAGCTGTATCTCAGAAGATACATAAGTTTAGCATGGGTTCAGATTGGACAAGGGCAGTTTTAGGGAATGTAGAGGGAATTTTGATTCAAAGATCAACAACCTGGTGGGGATCAGCAGACTAACCTAAAGTTTCATTTAATTTTCAATAGGAATCTGCATTATTTTTCCTCATTTGTGCTCATGTTTTGTACACAAATTAGTGCTAGTTATTGCCACATAATGCAAAACCATTACAAATCTCAGGCCTCCCTCTCCCACCAAAAAGAATAATAATAATTTACTTCTTATGGAGACAAACAAAATCTTAACGGAATTCGTTTTGGAAAACACTAACAGAAGAAAAGCTCAAATAAAGTAAATTATGAAGAACAATCACAAGAACAAGTCCCATCAGCTATTGGAAATGCTTAATATAAAATGTCTTTCATTTTAAGATCATCAGATTTTGTTTTGCAGAATCCCACTTGTCCTACCTACTATCCCCCAAAAGCATAAAAATGTCCAGGACACGTTTTCTGTGGTAAAAATCACAAGGATTTATTGGGCTATGTGATTGCTCCGGGCTGTAATCCACTCCAGATTTGACTGCTCGCACAACTGAGTGAATTCAGCATCACTGGAAATCAATAGCTGCTTTGTGCCCAAAATTAACTCGGACACAGGCCATGGAGGTATTTTGCCAATCTCGTCATAACCTTTTCCTTGTTCAGGTTTCCATCATTAACCGTGTGACTAAATCAAAACACATAAAAGAGGATCTGAATCTTAGCTCAATCTCAGAACAAAAAGCTTCATATGTTTTTAGTCTGGCAACATCTCACTTCCTTTTCAGTAAGTCAAGAACATAAAGTTACTTAAATATTTGTTTTTGTTACAAAATTATAAATGACGTGTCTTTATAAAAATTATTTGCATGCATCCCTCCTCAGTTTACTTAACATAAAGGCATATTTTGTCCGACACATATCATGCTGCTGTCAAAAAAATGTGCATTCACAATAAAATAAAATTAAAATGTCATGATTGCAAAGTGTTATGGTTTGGACAGAAACTTCATTTTGAAATAATGTCAGTTCAAACTATTTTCAATTAATTTCCCAGGTGAGATTTCGGAATTGTGTATTAAACTCCTACTCTGTAACTAGCCCTGTCAATCCTGATGACATCAACAACAACTTACATTTATATAGCACCTCTAACATAGTAAAACAGGAGTGATCATCAGAAAAAATTTGACACAGCCACAAAAGGAGATATTAGGACAGGTGACGAAAAGCTTGGTCAAAGACTTAGGTTTTAAGGAGTATCTTAAAGGAGGAGAGAGGGGAAGAGAGGCGGAGAGGTTTAAGAACATAAAAAGAGAAGAAATAGGAGCATGAGTAGACTATATGACACCTCAAGCCATTCAATGCGATCATGGCTGATCTTCTACCTCAACTCCACTTTTCCACCCATTCCCCATATCCCTTGATTCTTTGGGAGACCAGAACTCTATCTATCTCAGCCTTGAATATACTGAACAATGGAGCATCCACAAACCTCTGGGATAGAGAATTCCAAAGATTCACAACCCTCTGAGTGGAGAAATATCCCCTTGGTGGGGGGAGGGGATGGGGGGTTGGATTTTATGCTGTCCCCTGTGGTGAGTTTGGAGGAGGGAAGAGCATTTAATCAGGTGAGATCGTGGCTTCCCGCCACCACCCCAATTAAATCCGTGGCAGGAAGGCCTGTGGACGACCTTCCCGCCTCGCTGCCAACTAAGTGGAAAATTAATGCCCAATTAAGGGCCTCATCCCGCTGCCGCTGATATTAGCCCGGTGGCAGGCGGGCCTGTTGTCACGTGTGGAGCACACCAAGCAAACCCATGCAGGTTGCTTGCTGACTCTAGGGGTGGAGATGGTGGGGGGTGGGGGGGGTCCCCTTGTTAAAAGGCACTTAGTCCCTGATTGAGGGGCCTGACATCGGGAAGGGAAGGGGCACCAGCTGAGAGCCACCCACCTGCCCTTGCTACCAAACCCCTACAACCCCCTCCCCTGCGACCCCCCCCCCCCCCCCACCATACTCACCTTTGGCCTGGGTCCCTCGACGATCCTAGGCCTCCGGTGAGTCCAGTACTGGCAGTCGCCACTGCCTTCATGATGGTGCTGCTCAGTTAAAGAGCTGCTGGCCTCTGATTGGCTGGTAGCTCTCAGCAGGCGTGACTTCTGTTGCCAGGCTCCTAAATCCTGGGGAAGGCCCACAGTCAGTGGCTGAGACCCGGTTGGCTACATAAATTCCCCCCTCATCTCAGTCCAAAATGATTGACCCCTTAACTGAGATTGTGCCACGGTCTTCTAGATTCCCCAGCCAGAGGAAACAACCTCTCAGTGTCTACCTTGTTAAACTCCTTCAGAATCTTGTTTGTTTCAATGAGATCACCTCTCATCTTTCTAAACTCCAGACAGTATAGGCACAATTTGCTTAGTCTCTCATCATAGAACAATTCACTCTCATCCCAGGAACCAATCTAGTGAATCTTCGCTGTACTGCCTCCAATGCAAGTATATCTTTCCTTAGACATGTGCACAGTACTCCAGCTGTGGTCTCACCAAAGCCCTGTATAATTTTTGCAGGACTTCCTTATTCTTGTGCTCGAATCCCCTTGCAATGAAGGCCAACATGCCATTTGCCTTCCCAATTTCTTGCTGTGCCTGCATGCTAACTTTCTGTGTTCCTTGTACAAGTACACCCAAGTATCTCTAAACATCAATATTTAGAAGTTTCATGCCTTGTAAAAAGTGTTCTGCTTTTCTATTCTTACTCCTGAAGTGAATAACCTCACATTTCCCCACATTATGCTCCATCTGCCAGCTTGTGGCCCACTCATGTAACCTGTTTATATCTTTTTGCAGTCTCTTTCTGTCCTCCTCACAGTTTACTTTCCCACCTAGCTTTGTATCGTCAGCAAACCTGGATACATTACTCTCAGTCCCTTTGTCTAAGTCATTAATGTAGACTGGAAATAGCTGAAGGCCCAGCACTGATCCTTGCAGCATCCCACTAGCTACAGCCTGCCAATTTGAAAATGCTCCATTTATCACTACTCTCTTCATCCTGTCTGTTAACTGGGGCAGGCTGGGGTGGAGGGAGAAATTCCGCAGTTTAAGGCCTAGGCAGCTGCAGACATGGCCTCATCATCACGTTTCATCCTAGAGGTAGAGATATACTTTAAAGTCGAGGCAAACTTATCTTCTTGCAGAAGTATTGGAAAATGCGTTGGACCTAATCTGATGCTGGTGCAGTAATAAACTTGAATTCCTCTGAAATTATTGAAGAGACCTAAGGGTTGCTGATCCCACCACTGCTCCCTCGGCTGCCTGGACTACTAGAGAACTGTCTAAGATAATATATATTCAGCAGCAAAACGCATTATTTGGCAGAGAACTCATCCTTTCATCAGTTCATTAATCTATTGAAAAAGTAGACATGCCTAAATCGCGGTGTATTACCAAATGTCATAATGGACTATTTATCAATATTTGGTGCTAATCTGAGAGTCAATCTGATTTAAAAATGTTTATAGAAAATACGTGAAAGAGTAACAGTACTTTCTTTGTTAATACCTCATTAAAGCCTAATCATAAGAAACTTGTACAGAATTAACAAGTAATATTATTTCCACAGAAGAGCATGATCAACAAATCACACCCAGCAGCATTCAGCAAGATTTTGGAGCATCGCCTCATCAGAAGTGAACAGTAGAGAGGTTTTCTGGCTCACATTATAGCTGCAGCAACCACTTCTAGTGATCGTTTACTGCAACAAAGGCAAGAAAAAAACGAAAGGTATTACAAAAGAAAGTACCCCAGGCAACAAATCTACCACATTGACTCAGCTGCCTGGGCAGTATTAAGGACTAATACTTGATTAGAATCTAACCTTACAGAGAGGCTGTCTTTGAGGTATGATGATTTGCAAAAACAAGCAACTGTCCTATGTGCACCAGTGCCAGTGAAGGCACTTGGCTTAACTAAACATGCAGCGAAAATGAAGATGGCTTTCTGCTAAAAAAGTGTTGTTTGGCTTTAAGATTAATTAATAGAAAGCATAACTGATGCTTGCCTGTCTTTGAGATAAAATGTGATTAATAATAGTTCAAATTTAAATCTTTACTGAAAGATCAAAAGATTTCACAGAATCACACAGTGCAGAAGAGGCCCTTCGGCCCATCGAGTCTGCACCAATGCATTAAAACACCTGACCTGTCTACCTAATCCCATTTGGCAGCACTTGGCCCATAGCCTTGAATGTTATGACGTGCCAAGTGCTCATCCAGGTACTTTTTAAAGGATGTGAGGCAACCCACCTCTACCACCCTCCCAGGCAGTGCATTCCAGACCGTCACCATGCTCTGGGTAAAAAAGTTCTTCCTCAGATCCCCCTTAAACCTCCTGCCCCTCACATTAAACTTGTGTCCCCTCGTAACTGACCCTTCAACTAAGGGGAACAGCTGCTCCCTATCCACCCTGTCCATGCCCCTCATAATCTTGTACACCTCGATCAGGTCACCCCTCAGTCTTCTCTGCTCCAGCAAAAACAACCCAAGTCTATCCAACCTCTCTTCATAGCTTAACTGTTCCATCCCAGGCAACATCCTGGTTAATCGCCTCTGCACCCCCTCCAGTGCAATCACATCCTTCCTATAATGTGGCGACCAGAATTGCACACAGTACTCCAGCTGTGGCCTTACCAAAGTTCTGTACAACTCCAACACGACCTCCCTGCTTTTGTAATCTATGCCTCGATTGATAAAGGCAAGTGTCCCATATGCCATTTTCACCACCCTATTAACCTGCCCTTCTGCCTTCAGAGATCTGTGGACAAACACGCCAAGGTCCCTTTGTTCCTCGGAACTTCCCAGTGTCAGGCCATTCATTGAATACTTACGTGTCACATTACTCCTTCCAAAGTGTATCACCTCACACTTTTCAGGGTGAAATTCCATCTGCCACTTTTCTGCCCATTTGACCATCCCGTCTATATCTTCCCGTAACCCAAGACACTCAACCTCACTGTTAACCACTCGGCCAATCTTTGTGTCATCCGCGAACTTACTGATCCTATCCCCCACATAGTCATCTATGTCGTTTATATAAATGACAAACAATAGGGGACCCAGCACAGATCCCTGTGGTACGCCACTGGACACTGGCTTCCAGTCACTAAAACAGCCGTCTGCCATCACTCTCTGTCTCCTACAGCTAAGCCAATTTTGAATCCACCTCATCAAGTTACCCTGTATCCCATGTGCATTTGCTTTCTTGATAAGTCTCCCATGTGGGACCTTGTCAAAGGCTTTGCTGAAATCCATGTAAACTACATCAACTGCACTACCCTCATCTACACACCTGGTCACATGCTCAAACAATTCAATCAAATTTGTTAGGCATGACCTCCCTCTGACAAGCCATGCTGACTATTCCTAATCAAATTTTGCCTCTCCAAGTGGAGATAGATAATCTCTGTCAGAATTTTCTCCAATAGTTTCCCTACCACTGACGTGAGACTCACTGGTCTGTAGTTCCTTGGCTTATCTCTACAACCTTTCTTAAATAGTGGGACCACATTGGCTGTTCTCCAGTCCTCTGGAACCTCCCCCGTGGCCAGAGAGGAATTAAAAATTAGGGTCAGAGCCCCTGAAATCTCCATCCTCACCTCCCACAGCATCCTGGGACACAAATTGTCCGGACCTGGAGATTTGTCCACTTTTAAGCTTGCCAAAACCTCCAATACCTTGTCACTCCCTATGACAATTTGCTCAAGAACCTCACAGTCTCTCTCTCTGAGTTCCATATCTACATCCTCATTCTCTTGGGTGAAGACAGATGTGAAGTATTCGTTCAACACCCTACCAATGTCCTCTGGCTCCACCCACAGATTTCCCCCTTGGTCCCTAATGGGTCCTACTCTTACCCTGGTTATCCTCTTTCCATTGATATACTTAGTGAATATCTTGGGATTTTCCCTACTTTTACCAGCCAGAGCTTTCTCATATCCCCTCTTTGCTCTTCTAATTGCTTTCTTAAGCTTCATCATACACTTTCTGTACACCACTAATGCTTCCATTGATTTGCTCTCCTTGTATTTGCTAAATCCCTCTCTTTTCCTTCTCATCGTACCCTGGATGTTTCTGGTCATCCATGGTTCTCTGGACTTGTTGCTCCTACCTATTACCCTAGAGGGAACATGTTGGGCCTGTACCCTCCCCATTTCCTTTTTGAATGCCCCCCACTGCTCTTCTGTAGATTTCTCGACAAGTAACTCTTTCCAAGTCTACCTTGGCCAGATCCTGCCTTATTTTACTAAAATTCGCTCTCCCCCAATCCAAAACCTTTTTTTGCAACTTGTCTTTTTCTTTCTCCATAACAAGCTTAAATTGTACCATGTTGTGGTCGCTATCACCAAAATGTTCCCCCACCAACACATCAACCACAGAGAAGGTTTACTAGACTAATACCTGGAATGGGTGGGCTGTCTTATGAGGAAAGATTGGATGGGCTAGGCTTGTATCCACTGGAATTTAGAAGAGTAAGAGGCGACTTCATGGAAACATATAAGATCCTGAGGGGTCTTGACAGGGTGGATGTGGAAAGGATGGTTCCCTTTGTGGGAGAATCTCGAACTAGGGGTCACTGATTAAAAATGAGGGGCCCCCCATTTAAGACAGAGATGAGGAGAAATTTTTTCTCTCAGAGGATCGTGAGTCTTTAGAATTCTATTCCTCAAAAGGCAGTGGAAGCAGAGTCTTTGAATATTTTTAAGGCAGGGGTCGATAGATAAGCAAGGAGGTGGAAGGTTATCGGGGGTAGGTGGAAATGTGGAGTAATCAGTTCAGCCATGAACTTACTGAATGGCAGAGCAGGCTCGAGGGGTTGAGTTGCCTACTCCTGCTCCTAATTTGTACATTCGTATGTAGTAACAACCTTATATTACATTGCACTACATTTCCCCACAAGTCTCTGACTTCACTTCTCAAAATTTTAACCACTGTGGTGTTTTTACAAGTTTGCCATAATGCGTTGGCTTCTTTCTTTAGAAGATGTCTGGGGTTCTGAGGCTTCTAATTCTTCCTTCACCTTCTTTTGTACTTTAATAGGACTATTTGATGACTCAAGTTCTTCACGTGGGTTGGCCTCTGGGTTGATGGCTGATTGCAGCTTTGTGGGTTCATCAACTTCTTAAGATGATTGTTCCTCTTATACTTGCTGCTTCTTTGGTATCACCACCAACGACCTTTGGTTTCTTCTTATCAGCCCTTGGTCAGTTTGGACAATGTATATTTGTGGATATGGTGATTGTTCTATCACTTCTCGATACCTTCTCTCATCTCTAAACCAAACTGATTCTCCAGGTTTTATGACCATCAAGTTTTTGGTCCTGTGACGTCTGTCATAATTCTCTGATTGAACCGATCTTTCTCTATCCTTTCTCTCCCTCACTTTTTCTTAGTCTTCTGCACTCACTTGTGGTTTGAGCTTTCTTGGAAGAATAGGAAGTTATGTTCTCAACCTTTTTCCCATCAATAATTCACATGGAGCTAAACCATTCTGAAGTGGTGTCTTCATCTCATGACGATTGATAGCACACGTGTTACACCTCAATATCATCTCTCCGATTTCCTTCAATATACCAGGCCACCAAACTGACTGCCTTGCCCTGGCTCTGCACTTTGTTATTCCCAAAGATACTTGGTGTAATCTTTCCAAGATCTCTAATCTTAGTATCCTGGGGCTAACTAATCTCTCGTCAAATATCAACAAATCATCAACAATACTCAAATGACCATGTTGCTCATAATATTGCCTTAACACTGGTTTGTGTCGCGTGTATGCTGGCGTTCCTTGCAAACGATATTCTCTAATTGCTGCACAAACTTAATCTTTTTGAACCTTCCTGATTTTGCTCAATTTCTGGGTTGTAGCAGGTAAATTCTCTGTTGTTGTCAGAGCAAACACTTCTACTTCATCAAGAAATAGAATGTTGCCTTCTTCAGGCCCTGCAAATGAAATGTGTGATAACACATCTGCTGTTATTTGCTGTTTCCCAGAAACATATTCGGTTTTAGCATCGAATCTCATTAATCTTAATCTAAACCTCTGCACTCTTAGAGGTAACATTGCTAGTTCTTTTGTATTTAGTAGAGTAACTAATGGTTTGTGATGTGTTTCATTCTTAAATTGAAGACCTAGCACATAGTCGGAAGATTTCTTGCACGCCCAAGTTGCTGCCAACGCTTCCTTTTCTATGACTGCGTATCTTTGCTCTGTTTCTGTTAATGAACGAGATGCAAAATACATAGGTCTGTGTCTCCCACCGCTTTGTACCTGAAACAAGACTGCACCTAGCCCTGTTGCTGTTGCTGATGCATCTGCTGCGATAATGGTCAGTAACTTTGGGTCATAATGTGCTAACATTTCTGAAGAAAGTAGTTTCTTCTTGATTTTTTCAAAGGATTCTTGTTGGACCTTGCTTCAACACTAGGCCTTGTCGTTCTTTAATTACTGTTATAGCGGTTTATTTATCACAGCGAGATTCGGCAGAAACTTTCCCACTTGATTGACCATGCCCATAAACTTTTGCAACTCTGTGATGTTTTTTAGCTCAGGAAAGTCCTTTATGATTTTCATCTTTTGAGGATCTACTCTGATGTCTGATCAATCAATAATATGATCTAGAAATCTCACCATTTGTTGTGAAAAGACACACTTCTCATTCAACGTTAGACCTGCTTCCTGCAATCTATACAACGCTGCTTGCACTCTCATATCATGTTACTGCTGACTTGCACCATAGATCAACACGTTGTACATGTGACAGATGATCCCATCTAATCCTTCCAGGATTCTGGACATCGTTCTTTGGAAACTTTCCGGTGCTGACGTAATTCCAATTGGTAATCTGTTAAAACAGAATCTTCCAAATGGTGTTCTAAAAATCGTCAATAGTTTAGACTTTTCATCCAAAGGTAGTTGCCAAAATCTGCTGTTAGCGTCTAATTTAGTGAAAATTGTGATTTTCCCTAGCTTTGCCAAACTCTCATCCACAGATGCCATTGGGTGTATTTCTCGCTCTACTGCCTTGTTTAATTGTGTAAGATCTACACAAATTCGAATGGACCCATTTGGTTTCTTCAATGGAACCATACCATCCATACCATCCTGTAGGCGTGGTAACTGGTGAGATAGCTCCCTGTTTTGTCATTAACTCTATTTCTTTCGTAATTTTCTCCAGGAGTGGGTGTGAAACATTTCTCAATGTATATAAACACAATGGTTCTGCATCCTTTCTTAAAGTGAATCAATACTTTCTCTTCTCCGCTGAGACCGTTTATTGAATTTGACATGCTCAACGATTACATATTTCCTTACGTTAAACTAAGACTCCAGAGCCTTAATGACCTTCTCATACGTAGCTTGTTCTTCACCCTCCATGACATATAATAACCTGCTCCTTGTCTGGCTTCTGCATGAAACCTGATGCAGTATGGTATCCAGCAAACCTTTGGACCCATTTCGGCCATGCCTCTGCTTGGTTCTGTCCAGCTACTTTCTCCAAGTTCTCCAGTAAAGGCAGTGATTTTTCCATTTCTTCTTCAGTTTACTGTTGCCACCATGTAATATTCTGTTGCTATTGAGGCTTAGAACGGAATATTTAAGAGATCGACAGTTACAGGAACAGGAGTTTATTTACATACATCTGACATCTTCTACTTTGACTCGACACTCTGTACAATTTCTGCTACATCACTTCCTGTGATGACACTCACAGACTATTTACATACTCTGCCCACTCACAATCCGATACATTATATTACACAATGCACTTGATAAAGGGATGATTATGTTGGACAGTGGAGAATAGAACATAGAACATTACAGCGCAGTACAGGCCCTTCGGCCCTCGATGTTGCGCCGACCTGTGAAACCATCTGACCTACACTATTCCGTTTTCATCCATATGTCTATCCAATGACCACTTAAATGCCCTTAAAGTTGGCGAGTCTACTACTGTTGCAGGCAGGGCGTTCCACGCCCCTACTACTCTCTGAGTATAGAAACTACCTCTGACATCTGTCCTATATCTATCACCCCTCAACTTCAAGCTATGTCCCCTCGTGTTTGCCATCACCATCCGAGGAAAAGGACTCTCACTATCCACACTGTCTAACCCTCTGATTATCTTATATGTCTCTATTAAGTCACCTCTCCTCCTCCTTCTCTCTAACGAAAACAACCTCAAGTCCCTCAGCCTTTCCTCGTAAGACCTTCCCTCCATACCAGGCAACATCCTAGTAAATCTCCTCTGCACCCTTTCCAAAGCTTCCACATCCTTCCTATAATGCGGTGACCAGAACTGCACGCAATACTCCAGGTGCGGCCACAACAGAGTTTTGTACAGCTGCAGCATGACCTTGTGGCTCCGAAACTCGATCCCCCTACTAATAAAAGCTAACACACCATATGCCTTCTTAACAGCCCTATTAACCTGGGTGGCAACTTTCAGGGATTTATGTACCTGGACACCAAGATCTCTCTGCTCATCTACACTACCAAGAATCTTCCCATTAGCCCAGTACTCTGCATTCCTGTTACTCCTTCCAAAGTGAATCACCTCACACTTTTCCACATTAAACTCCATTTGCCATCTCTCAGCCCAGCTCTGTAGCCTATCTATGTCCCTCTGTAACCTACAACATCCTTCGGCACTATCCACAACTCCACCGACCTTCGTGTCATCCGCAAATTTACTAATCCACCCTTCTACACCCTCTTACAGTCATTTATAAAAATGACAAACAGCAGTGGCCCCAAAACATATCCTTGCGGTACACCACTAGTAACTAAACTCCAGGATGAACATTTGCCATCAACCACCACCCTCTGTCTTCTTTCAGCTAGCCAATTTCTGATCCAAAGCACTAAATCACCTTCAATCCCATACTTCCATATTTTCTGCAATAGCCTACCGTGGGGAACCTTATCAAACGCCTTACTGAAATCCATATACACCACATCCACGGCTTTACCCTCATCCACCTGTTTGGTCACCTTCTCAAAAAACTCAATAAAGTTTGTGAGGCACGACCTACCCTTCACAAAACCGTGCTGACTATCGTTAATGAACTTATTCTTTTCAGTATTGCTGTGCCTCTCGATTGTACATACTGGGAGTAAAAATTAGTTATAAATAAAAAAAATGAATGCAAAATAAAGTAATTGAAGGAGAAAATATGTTGAAATTTAAATGAAATGAATTTAATTGAAATGAAGCAATTATAGATTGCAAGGTTTTTTATGTAATTCTTCAAGTTGATGAATAAAGGAACGTGAATTAAATTAAATAGAAAAGTCACCTGCTCGAGATAAGGTGTATCGTGGATTAATGAAAGAAGTAAGCTATTGGAATTGCAGGGTTTCTGATTGCAATCTTCCAAACCTCCTTAGGTATGGGGGTGGTGCCAGAGGAATGGCAGACAGCAAATGTTACACCCCTGTTTAAAAAAACCCAGCAACTACAGGCCAGTCAGCTTAACATCGATGGCAGGGAAATTTTAGAGACAATAATCCAGGACAAATTAATTAGCATTTGACATTAATTAATTGAAGTCAACAAGACGAATCATGTTGAACTAACTTGATCGAATTCTTTGATGAAGTAACAAAGTTAAAGGGATATTGGCAATGTGGATATGAAATTGGCTAAGGGACAGAAAGTAGAGACCGGTGGCGAATGGCTATTTTTCAAACGATTGGGAAGTATACAGTGAAATCCCTCAGGGGTCAGTGTTAGGTCCACTGCCTTTTTTGATATATATTAATATCCTGGACTTGGGTGCATAGGGCATAATTTCAAAGTTTGCAGATGACCCGAAACTTGGAAATGTAGTAAACAATGAGAAGGATAATAACAAACATCAGGAGGATGTCAACAGACTATTAAAATGGGCAGACACATGATGGATGTAATTTAATGCAGCGAAGTGTGAAGTGATATGATTTAGTAGGAAGAATGAACTAAACAGAATAATGTTAAAGAGGATGCAGGAACAGGGAGACTTTTGCCAAATCTTTGAAGGTTGCAGGAAAGTTGAGAAGTCTGATTAAAAAAAGCATATGGGATCCTTGGCTTTATTGATTGAGGAATAGAGTACAAAAGCAAGGAAGTTATGCTAAAGCTTTTTAAAACACTGATAGGTCTCAGCTAGGATATTATGTTCAATTCTGGTCACCACACTTTAGGAAGGATGTCAAGGTCTTAGAAAGGGTGCAGAAGAGATTTAATAGAATGGAATCAAGGATGAGGGAGTTGGGTTATTTGGAGAGATTGTAGAAGGTGGTTATTATTATTGTAGAAGGTGGTGTTGTTCTTCTGAGAGCAGAGCCTGTCAAGAGGGTTAAAATGAGATTTGTTTTGTGTTTAAAAATCATGAATTTTTTTAGTAGAGTAAATAAGGTGTAACTGTTTTCAGTGACAGAAAGGTTGGGAACCAGAGGACACAGATTTAAGGTGATTGGTAAAAGTACCAGAGGTGACATGAGCAAACTTTATTTTACACAGTGAGTTTATGTGAACTGAAATGCGCTCCCTGAAAGGGTGGTGAGAGCAGATTCAATAGTAACATTCAAAAGAGAATTAGATAAATACTTGGAAGGAAAAAAAACCCTGCAGGGCCATGAAGGAAAAAGCAGGGGAGTGGGACAAATTGGATAACTCTACCAAGCTCTAACAAAGATCCAGCACAGGAATGATATGTCCAACAGCCTCCTTCTGCACTGTATTATTGTAAGATTCGATGTTCGGTGATATTAAAACATGTGTAGAAAATTTTTATCTGAGGTACGGGAATTTTAGGCCAGTTGGAAAATCATGTGATGGGGATGGTTCCAGGCTATGGGGAAATGGATGTGTGGCAAGAGTTATGGTAGAAAGGTCAGAGTTCAGGGTCCAGCAATGGTATGTGGAGAAAGGATATTGGTTGAGTGAATTAGTTTAAAATGATTTATCCAGCAATAACTGAGGAAACCTGTATTTTAAAAATAAGTACAGCTAAGTATTTATCTTAAATAGTATGTGTTTCTAACATTGCTCTAGAAACCGTTCAAAAACATCCAGCACAACCTACCACCGAGCCTGCATCTGGAGATGATATCAGGGCTTGAAATGTTGGCATTCAGAGCACTGGATAGGGGTTCAGAGTGTGGGAAGCATGGAAGAGACTTCTGAAGTTTGGGGAAAAAAATGACATGAGCGTTAGTATATTAGGATACTGGAAGAAGGGTCTTGGGGGCTGAATTTTAATCAGCCTTGGAGATAGGAATGGAGGTTGGGGAAAGGGCATAAAATCAGGATGAGAGATGTGGGATCGGAGGCCGACGTTGTAACATCCCATCCCGATTTTATCGATGGAGGCAAACATGGAGGGCAGAGATCTGACATCAGTGCAGCAGGCAGGCAATTAAGATATTTAAGAGGCCTATTGACAGAGATCTTATTGTCAGTGTTTAATCTTACTAACGACACTCAGAAATTGTAGGGCTTCAGAGCCTTGACTGCTTGAAGGAGGTGATGTGGAGGTGGGAGCTTGTTGCTGGCTACAAAGGGAGGTCATTGGGAGAGGCAGCATCAATTGCCAGGCAGGGCAGAGAAGGGAGGGCATTGGGAATCTATTGAGGACCAGGGACAAAGGTGACATCACTGCAGGGGAGCCACACTAAGGGGTCAATGGCCAACTACCACCTCATCAGAGGTGAGAAGTTGTGCAAAGGAGGAGGAGGGTCATTGGCACCAGCAGTGGCACAGCAGCAACCTGAGAGCCCACAGGAGGGTCAGCATTGGCCTCTAGATGGTGGAGAAGGGCACAGAGAGGAAAAACAGCAGCCTCACCCATGCAGAAGAAGCCACCCTTCAGGAAGGGTTTATCGGTCGAGGCTCGACTATCTACAGATGTCCGAGATGCAGTGTCAATGAAGACTCCGCCTTTCCAGCAAGGCCATCACTGATCTATGAGCTATGATACAGGATAAGCTGAGCCCCAGGGGACTTGGTGGAAATCCAATGCCAGTGGTGCTGAAGGTCACTGTGGCACTAAACGTCTACTCCTCAGGATCATTTCAGGGATCCACTGGGGATATTGAATGATAGAATCATAGAATGGTTACACCACAGAAGGAGGCCATTCAGCCTGCCATTTCTATGCTGGCTCTCTGCAAGACCAACTCACCTAATCCCACTCTCCTGCCTTTTCCCATAGCCTTGCAATGTTTTTCTATTCAGGTAATCATCCAGCTCTCTTTTGAAGGTTTCGATTGAATCTGCCTCCACCACACTCTCAGGCATTCCAGACATTCCAGATGCTAACCACTCACTGTGTAAAAAAGTTCTTCTCATGTCTCTGTTGCTTCTTTTGCCAATCATCTTAAATTGATGTCCTCTAGCTCTGGATTCTTCGGCTAGTTGGAACACTTTCTCCCTATCTACTCTGTCCGGACCCTCATGATTTTTTATTATGTTTGTACTTGTGGCTGTTCAGTGTTCAGTCCGTTAACACCCTATCTGTATTAAGGCTTTGTCTTTCAACACACCATGAACATATTGTTTGCCTTTGCTCCATGACCTTCTGGTCGGTTATCTTCTGTAACTTTGTCCTATCTACACCTTCTCCTTTGTTATCACTTGTCCTAACCCCGCCTTACTTGCTTAAAACCTTTCACAGTTCTAATATTGCTAGTTCTGAAGAAGGGTCACTGACCTGAAACGTTAACTCTGCTTCTCTCTCCACAGATGCTGCCAGACCTGCTGAGTATTTCCAGCATTTCTTGTTTTTATTTCAGATTTCCAGCATCTGCAGTATTTTGCTTTTATTATATGAGACTGAACCAGTGTTTTAAATAGGTTTATCATAACTTCCTTGTTTTTGTACTCTATGCCCTATTTATAAAGCTCAGGATCCCATATGCTTTAGTAATTGTTTTCTCAACCTGCCCTGCAACCTTCAATGATTTGTGGACATATGTCCCCAGGTCCCCCTGTGGGATCTCACAGTCAACAGCCCATCGTCGCATCAAGGAGGTTATCAATGCCCTTTCCAGGAGGGTTGGCGGCTATGTGCACTTCTGCACTGATCTGCACAGTCAAGCTGAGAGGTTCATTGGGTTCAGGGCCAACGCTGGATTCCCCCAGGTGCAGGATGTCATCAACTGCACGCATGTGGCTATCAAGGGTCCTGCAGATCAGCCAGTGACCTTCATCAACAGGAAGGACTTCTATTCACTCAATGTACAACTTGTTTGCGACCACTGTAAATGGATCCTGCAGGTACGTGCATGCTTCCTGGGAAGTTGCCATGATGCCTACATTTTAAGGAAGTCCCAGGTGCTAGAGTTTTTCCAACTTCTGTGTGCCTTCAGGGATGAATCCTTGGAGACGAGGGCTAACCACTGAGGACATGGCTACTGATTCCTGTGAGGAATCCACACACCGCTGCAGATGAGAGATACCACAGCTGCCATGGGACAATGCAACCATCGAGCAGGACATTGGTCTACTCAAGATGAGATTCAGTCAAATGGAGTTCTTCAGTATGCCCTGGCATGGGTCACATGTATTGTTGTGGTCTGCTGTGTGATGCACAATCTGGTGCTACGGAGGAGGGAGGCATTGAACAATGAGGATATTGAGGTACGTGATGCCTTCTTGGATGATGCGGATGTGGAGGAGGAAGCTAGTCAAGCATCACCAGATAAAGGACCCCAGGGACAACAGGAAAGATGCTATGAGATGTGTGCAAGGGATGCCCTTTTCATTTGCGTTTCCAATGATCCTTACTACCAGTTGTAAGTTGACCAATAAAGCCTTACCTTTATGCAACCCTGCTGTTACCTTCCTTCCTTTAGCAAGCCATTGCCTAGCACCCAGGTGCGGAGTGCTCAGCTGACAAGGCTCAAGACTTGACCCCTTACAGCATGATCCCTTGACTCGAGAACCTTGACAAAGGCAGATCTGGCGTCATTGGCAGAAGGGCAGAGGAACTGCTGCCTGCACTAGGCGTGCCCTGAGAAGAGGCCTCCCAGTCTGGGAGGCAGCTGCTCCTCCTCCCTTGTCAAGCACATTTCTGTTTCCCTGCTGATAGAGGACCTGGTGGTGACTCCAGGTGCCACGTCCCCCTCTTCCCTTGCCACGGTTGCCTTGAGTTCATGGTGAAGACGAGGGTATGCAGGTCTGCACAAATCTCCTGCAGACATTGAGTGCTCTGCTGGATGTAGTTCCCCATCAGAGTTGTCAATCTCTGAATGGAGGATGCCACTCATTCACCAGTCAGAGACAGTGCAGCACCGAAGGCCTGGATGAACTCCTCCGTCATCTGTGCTTGGGCACACATTGCCTTTGGCGTCTCTGCCAGATGCTGCCTGAGCTCTTGCTGCAGCTGCAGCATTTCCCATGATGCTGGCAACACCAGAGGCACGTCATGAGCCTGGGGTGCAGCACTGGCCTGGCCTCCCACAGTCCTCCAACTGTCAGCGGCCTGGGCTGTCACAGCCTCTGTCAGCTGCTCGGGCACGTCTCTGATGTGTCCATCAGTTTGTATGCCTGAATCTAACTGCGAGCAAATACCCACTGACATGACAGTATCTGCGCTGGGGGAAGATGCGGTGGTATGACGTGACGGTGCACCCTCTGAGGTTCCCTCCTGCTCCTCTGAGGTGGCAGCCTCTCCCATAATCTCTGTGGCTCTTTTATTGATGTTCTATGTGACCTGCATGAGAGAACAGAGACGTTGAAGGGTTAAGAGCCGCTCCTCCTGACATCCCAACCACCCCTGTGTTAAAGCTTCATGTAGGCAATGGATGCCACATGAGCAGCATGGCTCTACTGATGCAGATGCAACCATGATGACCTTCCTCACTGTCTTGGGAAGGCACCCCTGTCTCTCTGACCGCTACACAGCATCCATCCCACGGCCATGCCAGATCCATGGTGTAGTCCATTGCCACTCTTGGCCCGCTCTCTGTGATTATGTGCTATCTTCTCTTGCAGACACAAAGATGAATGTTGGACTCCCAGCGGTGACAAGCTGGTGCTGGTCCAGCAGTTAGTAATGGAGGTACACAAATTCCTCCTGCATGCAGCCCCTTTCCAGGGACTTTGTGGATGTTATTAATGACAAACGAGTAGCTTTCAATGCCATTTAGCCATGCCTCAGGCATCATGTCTTTATGCACTGACTCTTTGCCTATCACTGGGTGGGCACTTCCTCTTCACCCAACACATGCAAGGCCCAAGAGGTCAAAGGATAATGAGGTACTCACTTTTGCGGCCCGGATGAGGTAGTTGAGCTGCTTGCAACACTGGAATCAGGTCCTTGGGGTGACCCCACGGCTGCTAACCTCCTCCACTATCTGCAGCCAAGCTTGTTTGATCAGGTGGGCAGGTCTCCTCCTCCTGTCCCTTGGGAAGAGGACCTTTCGCTTTCCCCTTGTAGCCTGGAGGAGAACCCAGAGGCAGGCAGCACTAAAATGTGGGGCCACCTGGAGTCTTCCTTCTGCCATGGTTGTGTTGCCTCTCTTCCCTGAACAAAATCTTTCAGGGGTCAATCATTCATTAAATGCAGACCTGGCAGCCCTTTAAATATGGCACCAGCACCAGAACCTGCCACAGCATCAGCTGATACTGCCATCGCCATCTCCCCACCTGCCACCGTCCATGTGATTGGATGGACCCTGCGCCTCAATACCCTTTATTGGCTGACCAATGCTTGATCACGTGCAGCCGGCCACTCATGGCCTGAACAGCAGCCACACCTGCTTCCAGTCCCGACGTCAGGACCCATGGCTTTCAAACGGGGCGGCACAGTGGCGCAGTGGTTAGCACCGCAGCCTCACAGCTCCAGGGACCCGGGTTCGATTCTGGGTACTGCCTGTGCGGAGTTTGCAAGTTCTCCCTGTGTCTGCGTGGGTTTCCTCCGGGTGCTCCGGTTTCCTCCCACATGCCAAAGACTTGCAGGTTGATAGGTTAATTGGCCATTATAAATTGCCCCTAGTATAGGTAGGTGGTAGGGAAATATATAGGGACAGGTGGGGATGTGGTAGGAATATGGGATTAGTGTAGCATTAGTATAAATGGGTGGTTGATGGTCGGCACAGACTCGGTGGGCCGAAGGGCCTGTTTCAGTGCTGCATCTCTAAACTAAACTAAACTAAATCCAGTTCTGGGTGTGGGAGCAGCATCTGAGATCTGAGAGGAGTATGCCAGGTTGTGGTACTGCTGGAATCTGATGTTTGGATCTGAGCTTTTGCGTGGGGCCTTGGGGTATCCTAGTACAAGAATAGGATTATTGGATGTGGGCCATTGGGTTGGGCATGACGATCTAGAAGAATCTAGGAGCATTACACAATCTGGAAGTACTTGGGAAGGAGGCACTGGAGTGTAGTAGGACTGGAAATGAAATGTTGAGGTACAGTTATGGTGAGAGTCTTGTGGAGAGCAGTGAGTGGCATGATGTTTGAGATTTTTGTCAGGTTAGCTGGAATGATATAGGTGACTGGTGTGGGGTGAGAGTGAAGAAATCTGGTTGAGGAGAGGATATTTTGTGTGTGGACAATGAGAGGCAGTCGGAGGGAGCAGGGATGGGTTTTAAATTCCAGGTGATTAGGCAAATGCATCATTACATGAAAAGCAGGCAACTAGGAGTGGGAGGGAAAGGCAGGCGGCTTGAGTAGATATGAACATCTTTTCTGTTCCTCCCCTAAGGGCCAGTCATTCATGCTTACTTCAACCTTTCTTACCTCCATTTGAAATCTACAGACTGCACCAGCTATGGTGGAAACCTATGTTTTATATTGCTGTCCTACAGTACTATTTAAATAGAGCAGGGTTTTCCCCATAGCATGGGTTTATGTTCGGAGTTTGTTCGTTCATTGGTATCATCTTCTTCCCAGAAGGTTGACTGTCATAGATCTCCACCTCTGTCTGTCCTGTGCTGTCCATACACATTCTGCATTGGTCAACTGCATCCAGTCCATTATATCTGTCATCCATTTTCTTCTCTGCTTTTACGCTTTGCATAGATTTTTTCCTTCCAATAATTGTCTCTGTCTACCTTCTGCTCTAATAATGTGACCGAAGTATTGTATCTTTCTCTCATTAATGTCATGCACTAATTTCCTCTTTTGTCTAGCCATTTCCACCACTTCCCCATTCGTCCTTCTATCTGTTTAAGATATGCGCTATGTCCACATCTCGAATACATTCAGCTTATCAATAGTCTCTTTATTTGTACTCTTTATTTTTTTTATCAATTGTTATTATTTTTTACATTCTGAGTAGCAACCTATTTAAGTTATGCTAGCTGTAGTCATGTGAATGAGGTCTCCGGTCCCCGAATAAGGGTATGGCTCTCTTTTAGAACCTCCCCTTTAATGATAATAGCACCTGGAGCAGGTGGAGACTTGCCCCAGCCAGGTGAGTCAATGACAGATTGACTGACTGAGCAAACTCAATGAGGCTGGGAGCTGAAGAGCTAAAAGATATATTGTGTGACCTTGCCTGATGTATTAAAAGGTGTTTGGAACTTGGGCTGATCAAGGACTCCTGTTTGCAAAGAAAAGAAGTCTTCATGATGATAGGACCCTGTAACATTGCACTTTATTAAATATTAAATCTTGAAGCTTCAAGAAACTGAAAAACAATTTTATGCAAAAGACTTTTGGTAGCATGCGATCTGGGGCTAAGGGAGGTATTTATCCTGGTGGGGATTGTAGCAGCTGGGGAAGTGTGCTGACAGGAGGTGGGTTGGATGGTGCTAATGTACCTCTCACGTGTCTTTTCAATGATATACATAGAATCCCTATGAACCCTCCTTCCACCTTATTTTGGTGGTAGCCATCCTCTCCACCACAAAAAGACACTGTCATTCCTGCATTATGCAGTAATTAAGACTTAATCCATGAAGTAAGCTTTACGATCTTGTCACTCGACAACACAATTCACAGCTGGATTCATAAACTTTCCATCATTTACACACCAATTAAGTAGTTTACTCACCACTTGAAAAATGGCTATTGCTACTGGTATATTGTGCTTTGTGTGAAATCATCTATTTAAAAATTAGGTACAGCTGTCATTTTGTCCGCAGGACTTAAATTACTATGAAGAGAGTTATCAACAGTTTTTGAACAAAGAATCACCAAAACTACTCATTCAAAATTTTAACTGGTTGGCTGTATTATTGGGTGTTATGTGAGGCATAAACATTGTGTACCACTTGAACAAACCCATGTAATCATTATGCAAACTTCAATGCATGACAGTAGTATCTTATAAGTGCATCACGTATTTTGTTTTCACTCCTCCGTCCAATATTATTAGGCATACAAGAATAAACAGAAGAAAACCAATTTGAGTAAAATTGTTTTCACTAGCAACAAGCAAAATATTAAATAAATACAAGAAATGCTGGAAATACTCAGCAGGTCTGGAAGCATCTGTGGAGAGAGAAGCAGAGTTAACATTTCAGGTCAGTGACACTTCTTGGGAACTCTCTCCACAGATGCTGCCAGACCTGCTGAGTATTCCCAGCATTTCTTGTTTTTATTTCAGATTTCCAGCATTTGCAGTATTTTGCTTTTATTTAAGCAAAATATTAATTCTTTTAAACTTCAAAGATCCCTTTCTCCTTTAATTCCTGTACTGAGGTAGGGACATTTGTTTTTGGAAACCGACCCTATAATCAACAAAAAATGATTAACACTTTAGGGGTCATTAGATGTCTTTGAATAAAGCTGAAATTATTTCACTGTTCTCCAGGCTCTGAAGATTGCTTTTGATCCAGTTTGAAGAAAAATTAGATTATACTCAAGATTGTAGCTGAATGTTCAATATTTGAATGAGTGATGTTAATCTTAAATTGTGTGCCTCGTACAATTTCCCCCATCCACCAAAACCATACAACTTTTGAGGTATATTGCAGAGTCTGAGGAAGTAATTAGTGATGCTCTTAGACTTTCCGTGAACTATTATGCTTGCAAATAACCATCAACAAAGTGAATATCTTGTGCAGCCAAGCTGAGCTGGCTCAGTTACCAGCAAAGCCCACTGACATAAAGGAATTTTCTCAAATGCCCGTTAAGATATTACTGAACTATTCTTCTTAACATACTTGTTTAAGAATATTTAAGTTGTAATAATGCACAAGTAAGAGCTGAGGAGAGGCAGCTTGACTGAATCGCTTAGCCTAAAATCTTGCGCTTCAATTAACCCAACTGCTCTCAGCTTGGACCTACTGTATTCCCTTTTTATTAATTACTACACAATTCAATCACAAGTTATTTGAATACTGAAATCTGATTGGCTGCACAGTCTCTTCAATTCTATTGTGTCAGTCTTTTTTGAGGATATCTAACGAAGTCACAATAGTCAAAATGACACTTTGCATTCAATCAAGACAGTTGGGCCAGTGATTATAAACAGGACATCATTTAATTACTTTTAAAAAGTATAAAATAGAATTGTGGAATGGAAAAATCTTGAAAATGTGGATGAATAGGAATGACTCAGAGTTGTGCAATCCGAATTAATTGATAGACGTCAGTGTTAAAGCTTCAATATCATAGCTTACTGTACTTCCACAAGTCCATTATAGCCCTGGCATAAAACTTTAAAAGAACAAAAAACTGCTTGTAATGATCAATTCTTTCTGAGGAAAATATACAATGTTTAACTCTGTATGAAAATCATGTAATCATGAAAAATGTATAACAAAATATAAAGCAGAGTTATACTTAAGATGTGAGAATGAAGCAGATATATTCCTTTAAAATATGTGGATAGCTAAGAATATTATCCATATATGTAGATCTCAAAAAAACCCGTATTCTCTTCCTAATGTGGCAATGCCAAGTAATTCTTAAGTACAGCTATCTGTGAATTATTCTTAAATAAACAGGGAAGAAACCAGTCTGTATGTGTTTCTTACTATGGCCTTTCTTAGTAGGGCTACGGAACAGATGGTGACTGGGTAGTCCAATATTTTTTTTAAAAGACTTCATTTTATATCATGCCTTTCATGTCCACTGGACATCTCAAAGCACATTGAAGTGTAATCACTGTTGTATTGAAGGAAATCTGGCAGCCAATTTGCGGACAGCAAGTCCCCACAAACAATAATGTGATAATGACAAAATAATCAGTTTTTGTGGTGTTGATTGAGGGATAAATATTAGCCAGGGCATCAGGGATAACTCCCCTGCTCTTCTTCAAAATAGTGCCACAGGACCTCAGTTTAACATCGCATCCAAAAGACAACACCTCTGGCTGTGCAGCATTCCCTCAGTACTGCACTGGAGTTTCAGCCTTGACGTTTGTGCTCAAGTCCTGGAGTGGGACTTGAACCCACAACTTTCTAACTCAAAGGCCAGAGTGCTACCAACTGAGACATGGCTGACACATGGCTAAGCCTGGATTAGCAGCATCACGCAGTTAAGGTTTAGAATCAGGAACCTTCAAGGTCCTTTTGCAAAACAGAGGAAGGCTCTTTTAGTTTACCATCCATCGTCTGTTAGTGACTCAATTTTGTCTTCCTATTAAATACTATTAACAAAGTTTGGTTAGTAACTCAGGATGCCCTGATTCCTGATTGGTGCCACTGAAATTGCCAATGAGGAATGATTTGGAATCAAAATAAAGCCTACAAGGCCTATGCTGCATTCTCCTTTGTATTTGTTCATGACCGCATCCATTTGGCTCACTCTCTGAGTACAATTAGATAAAGCATTGGCTGACTCCTCTGAATAACTGAACACACTAAAAGCACTGTCTGGCAATGAATTAGTCTGTATCTAAGCAGGTTTCTCTTGGCATCCTAAGCTAAATACCAATGGTTTGGCTGTTTAGTTGGGCCAGTTGGAACATGTTTAAGTGGGAAGTTGTTACTTTGGAGTGGAATACCAGTGAAAAGATTTAGATTTTGTCTGGACTTAGAGCATCATATCCTTGAGATTGGTATGGACACACAGCCCTGACTTAATTAAATCTATGATGCAGCATTAGCGACAAAGTGGAAATGCTTTGGAATAGGGAAGATCAGACAACTAAAAGGATAGTAAAGCTCATTTTCTTACCCCATCTTAATATGAACCAATCCTATAATTAACCTTCCAGAGGCACATAAAAGATTAGCTCAAAACTGCATGATTAAAAGGTTTTAAGGATCATTGGAAGATAGACAAATTTGTTTTAATATTGAGCCAAGTATGGCTACTTGAGAGAACAGAGTCTGTGTATGAGGTACAGTTACAAAAAGCACACTTGCTAAAAAGTCACATGAAATCCAAAGTCAGGAACAAGCTCTGCTTAAATCTAACAATGTAAACAGCTGAATCAAAATCACCCATGAAAGCTATTTCATTGAAAAACTTGGCTATGGAAAGTTACGAGTCCTGATAGTTTAGGTAATAAAAGCAAAGTACTGCAGATGCTGGAAATCTGAAATAAAAACAGGAAGTGCTGGAAATATTCAGCAGGTCTGGCATCATCTGTGGAGAGAGAAGCAGAGTTCATATTTCAGGTCTGTGACCTTTCATCAGAACAGAACACTGATAGTTTAGGTCTTGGGTTGTCAAAATCTTCGACAAGGAAATTGACTGTTTCCCTGGATTATCTATTCAAAAGCTTCTCTGAGTCATGGTTGTCCTACCATTGTGTAAAGTTGTAAAATTGCAAACATTGCATTTATTAATTTCTAATGAAAAAATACCAATTCCCATCTAGTTTGCCCTGTGATCACATGGTACAACAATAATGGAGTTGTTGACTAATCATGACAATCAATCTCTATCAATTAGCACACAAGAGACCCAGACATGAGGTGAGCAAAACTCCTAGTGGTGGAAAGCTTTGGGAACCATATGTTCATAGTCACCTGTTTATCCCAAGCATGTTAAACATACCATATGTCCTGGATAAGGTGAAGCAGCCTGTCATGGTCTACATTAGTTCCTTTAGATTCCTAAAAATGGTAATCATATTGCCTGTAAAATTTCTCTTTTCAAGTGAGAACATGTACAAGGACAGAACAAACTCAAACCCCAACAATTACAGACTAATCCAGTCAAAGTTCATGTAAGTCACAACACCAGAAGTTTTTGCAAAATCTCATTCACATCATTTTCTTATCCATATATCACTTTGGTTATAGAGCAAATCAATTGAATTGTATTGCTTTCAATTTCCTGGTACTGAAGTGGAAAAATTCCCTTATTACCTAGTATGAAATTACAGCTGTAGCTTTTGATAGAGCACTTCATTTAGCCTAATTTTCATTTAACCTCTTTTGGTATATTTCATGAAATGCTAAAATAGATGCACAGCCCTTCAGAGGAGGTGACACCACAATGACTAGATGCTCATCATCTTCTCAGATCTGCATCATCTTCTCACATCTGTATAGGAATCACTAAGGCAGTGTGCTTGGCTCATTCAAAGACATCATAGGTTTTGTCAAGAGCGATGTTCTCCTTTGCTTATGATACTACTTTAACAGAGAGCTTAATCCCAGTCTAACAGACTGACAATGAGCAAATCCTTATGGAAAATTGCTCACAGAGTTAAACAGTGAGCACCAAAAAGGCATTACCTTAAGCAATGAAAATATTAAAGGGTGAATTTTCAGAGTCTCTGCTTTTGGCACAAAGTCTCTGAAAATTTACGCCGATGGTAACTTTGTTGAGGTGTATTGATTGGAATACTGTCTACCCATCTATTCTGCAATGACTGAAAATTGTCTTCGGTTTCAAGTATTCAGCTTCTTGCCTTGATAATCACATGCAACATTTACTATGTTTTCTAGCAAGAATAGCTAGAAAAACTATTTCAAGAGTCATAATTCACAAGAAAGCTCAGAATAGATTGTCAGCATCAGCAGCTCCTGTGTTTTATAAAGTATACATTTGCCAAGTAAATTATGTTTGACAGATTGCAAGGAAAACACCACACTGAATGCTAGCAGCTTTCATATAGCTTTTCCTGCTGTGAAACTGTTTCCCAGGTGAATTGCTGTCCTTTGCACATGTTTAAACAGAGTTAATCATCACTCTGTTACCTCTATACAGAAGGTTAACTGCTGAGTGTACCATCATTTGCTGGAGCATACATTAAGGTACTGGGAATTTGTTGTCATTTTTCTGATACTGAAATTTCTCCAACTATTTCCGTATGCTAGCAACCTTAGTTCCTCATACAGTTGTCTGAATTCATTCTGTTCTTATGCTCCATAATATTAAAATAAACCATATTAAGATAAACTAACCGGTTGAAACAGAACATTGTGCATTCAGCATCATAGATCACTTTCATCTTCACTGGGTTTGGAAGGCCTTAAAAATCAGATTCCTGGCCCAAACCCGCCTACTTCCATCTTGAAGTGAGGCCAGAGGTGGGCAGGCAGTCAAACCGCTCCAAGGAGATGGGATGGTACTTTAAATATGATAATGAGACTGTAAGCCTCATTGTTATGCAGATTTTCAACTTGAGCTCTGATTGGCTGGGTTTCCTGAAACTCAGGAAACCTGGCAGCTACATTCAGGTAAGGACTTGGAGGATCCAGGAGGTAAGTGCATCTACACCGACCTCCAGGATCCAACATGCCTGCCTGTGCAACAGCCACAATCGGACACCCAGCCCCCCAACCTGAGGCCCCCCAAATTCCCCCCACCAACCAACCCTCTGACCTCACCCTCTGACCTCACCTGTGGGGCGGCACAGTGGCGCAATGGTTAGCACCGCAGCCTCACAGCTCCAGCGACCCGGGTTCAATTCTGGGTACTGCCTGTGTGGAGTTTGCAAGTTCTCCCTGTGTCTGCGTGGGTTTTCTCCGGGTGCTCCGGTTTCCTCCCACAAGCCAAAAGACTTGCAGGTTGGTAGGTAAATTGGCCATTATAAATTGCCCCTAGTATAGGTAGGTGGTAGGGAAATATAGGGACAGGTGGGAATGTGGTAGGAATATGGGATTAGTGCAGGATTAGTATATATGGGTGGTTGATGGTCGGCACAGACTCGGTGGGCCGAAGGGCCTGTTTCAGTGCTGTATCTCTAAACTAAACTAAAAAACTAAACACCCCACCCCACCCCTTCGGGCCTCCAACATACACCCCCACCTCTACCCCCAGGCCTCTGACTACCCACTCAACCCCCAAGCCTTCGACCTATGCCCCCACTGCACCCCCCTCCCCCCACCAACCCACCAAGCTTCCAACCTCCCACGTTACCAAGTCACAGTTTCCAATCCACCCACCACCATAGGCCTCTTTCGTAAATTAAAAAGATACATATTTAAAAGCTTTCAAAAGGTGCCTATCAGTTACATTGTGCCTAAGAGTTAAAAAATCTTAATTTTAAGAGCCTCTTCAAAGGCCTGCAAACAGGTCAATTAGCAGAAACTCTCAATGGTGTCCCGAAGCCTAAGAGCAGCAGCAGCAGTGAGGGCAGGAGCAGAGCGAGACTGGAGTGGGTATAAAGAGTGGTGATCCGAGGCCTGAAAGCAGCAGCAGCAAGAGTGCGAGCAGAGTGAGACCCGAGTGGGTAAAGAGAGCAGTGACCCGAGGCCTGAGAGCAGTAGCAACAGTAGCAGCGAGAGTGGGAACAGAATAAGACTAGCAGGGATATAGTTGGGCAGCACAGTGGCGCAGTGGTTAGCACCGCAGCCTCACAGCTCCAAGGACCCGGGTTCGATTCTGGGTACTGCCTGTGCGGAGTTTGCAAGTTCTCCCTGTGACCGCGTGGGTTTTCATCGGGTGCTCTGGTTTGCTCCCACAGCCAGACTTGCAGGTGATAGGTAAATTGGCCATTGTAAATTGCCCCTAGTGTAGGTAGGTGGTAGGGAATATGGGGTTACTGTAGGGTTAATATAAATGGGTGGTTGTTGGTTGGCACAGACTCGGTGGGCCAAAGGGCCTGTTTCAGTGCTGTATCTCTAAAGTAAATAAAAAAATAAAGAGTGGTAACCTGAGGCCCAAGCGCTGCAGCCAAAGTGAGACCAGTGAGGATATAAAGAGTGCTGACCCAAAGCTTGAGAGCAATAGCAGCAGTGGGAGCAGAGGAGACTGGTGTGGGTATAAAGAGCGAGGTGGGAACAGATGGACCATGCTTGAAAAAAAGAAAAAAAAATTGAAGTATGACAGGAAAACAGGTAAGTGATTGGTTGGTGAGGATTTCTCTTTTTTTCCCCCTTTTTGCTCTCTCTAAACTCGAGCATTGGTTTAAACCAAGAGCTGGGATATTAAAAATTTCATTCAGGGTAAGTATAAAATAAAGTGAATTCATAACTAATTAGCAGAATTAGTGGTATTAATTAAAATTAATAGTTTAAACAAGGTACTAACTAGTTTCTAAAAGAGGAAAGAGATTTTTTCTTAGATTATGGATGGGCAGCTCATACCTGTTGCTTGCAATTCCTGCGCCATGTGAAAACTTCAGCAAGCTTCAAGTGTTTTGTACACCACGTGTATAGGAATTGTCTCTGGCTAATTGAGCTCAAGCTCAGGGGTTCTGCGCTTCAGGGGCAGCTGGAGTCACTGCGGAGCATCAGGGAGGATGAGAGCTTCCTGGATTGTACATTTCAGGAGAGGTGGCTGCCCCACAGGCAGAGAGAGTTCAGGATAGTAGATGAGTAGCCATCCTGAAGTGTAGGAGGAGGCAGGAAGTTCATGAGTCTTTGGGATGTGTGTCACTGTCAAATCGGTATTCAGCATTGGAGACTGCTGGGATTGACTACACCTTAAAGGAGTGTAGTCCAGACCATGGCACCAATGGGCAAGGGACAGCACGGGGGAAACAGCAAAACATAGGAATGCAGTCATTATGAAAGATTCCATACTCGGGACAGACAGGCATTTCAGTAACCATCAGTGTGAGTCCCTCATGGTGTGTTGCCTCCCTGGTGCCAGTGTAAAGGACATCACGGAAAGGGGGATGAATACTCTGCAGGGGGAAGGAGTATGCTAGAAGTTGTGTTATACATCGTAGTCAGGTCCTATGTCAGCTAGGGAGGAAGTTTAAAAGTAGGACCTTGACGGTACTAATCTCTGGATTACTCCCAGTGTCATGCGCGAGTGAGAGTAGAAATCGGAATATAGGGACGATCAAAGCATGGCTTGAGGCAAGGTGCAGGAGGGAGGACTTCAGATTCTTGGGGCATTGGGACCAGTTCTGGGGCAAAAAGGCACCTATTCAAAAGGGACGGGAGTACCTCAATAGGACTGGGACCCATGTCCTCGTGGGGAGGTTCACTAGTATGGTTGGGGAGGATTTAAACTAAATTGGCAGGGGGGTGGGCACTAGTATATAGAAGTAGAAAAGAAGAAAAAGGTGCATAAAGGAGTGAGAGTGTTGGATAGTACTAGAGAAGGAAGTAGTACCATATTAGGTAAGAGCAGACCAAGAAGGACTACGAGAAATATAAAGACAGGTTTAGACTGCATGTATGTCAATGCAGAAAGTGTGGTGAATAAGGTTGGTGAGTTACAAGCACAAATAGTCATGTGGAAATATGATGTAGTGGCAATAATGGAAACATGACTTTAAAATGGTGAAGACTGACCACTGAACATCGAACAAGATGTTCAGAAAACACAAGGATGGAAAAAAAGGGAGGTGGGGTGGCAGTACTGATTCGGGAAGAGAGGATGTCCTTGGACAGAATCCATTTGGTTAGAGTTGAGAGGAAAAAAGGGTATGATCACACTACAGTGGGTATTCTATAGGCCTCCAAATAGTGACAGAGAGATAGAGGGCAAATCTGGAGTGAAATCACAGAGATGTGCAAAAACATTGAGGGACTTTAATTACCCAAATATTGAATGGAATAATGTTAGAGTAAAGGGTAAGGAAGGGAGGAATTTCTGAAGTGTGTTCTGGAAAACTTATTTGACCTGTACGTACTTGGTCCAACTAGGAAGGAAGCATTGCTGGATTTAATCCTGACTTCAATGGGAATGAGAAGTGATTTAGCCAGGTTAAAATTGAACCAAAGACTGACAGGAAAAACTTTAATGGAACAATAGGTGATCTTTAAGGAGGAGATGTTTCAGGTACAGGCGTGGCAGAAGTGAGAAAGGTAAAGGAACCAAAGCCAAGGCTCCTTGGATGAAGAGGGAGAATGAGAATAGGTTGAAACAAAAAGAGAGGTTGTATGGTACATGTCAGGTGAATTCTTCATGCGAGAACCAGGGCAAATACGAGTTGAAAGGGGAAGTGAAAAGAAAACTAAGGCTGGCAAAAAGAGAATATGAGAATAGATTGGCAGTTAACATAAATGGGAACCCCAAATCTTCTACTGGCCTGTAAATAGTAAGCAGATAGTAAGAGGTGGGATGGGGCCTATTAGGGACAAAGAGGGTGATATATGCTTAGAGGCGCAAGGCAAAGCTAGAATATTTAATGAGTACTTTGTATCGGTATTTCCTTAGCAAGAAGATGCTGAAAAAATATCAGTAGAAGTGGAGAAGATAGAAGTAATGAATTCACAGGCAGGATGTACTGGAAAGACTGGCAATGCTGAAAGTGGGTAAGTCACCCGGTCCAGATGGCTTGCAGCCCAGATTGCTAAGTGATTTGGGGGTGGAGATAGCAGAAGGGCTTGCCATAATCTATCAATCTTCCCTCGATACAGGAGAGGTGCCAGAGGATTGGGAAGTGGCAAATATGATACTCTTGTTCAGGAAAAGGTGTAAGGGCATTCCTAGTAGCTACAGACCAGCCATTTTAACATCAGTGGTGCATACAGTTCCATACACAATAATCAGGGGAAAAAATACAGGCATTTGGAGCGGTTTGAGTTAATTAAGGAGAGCCAACATAGATTGGCATTAAAGGTCAATCGTGTTTGACTAATTGAATTTTTTGATGAAGAAACAGAGAATGTTGATGAGAGGAATGTGGTGGATGTTGCTTATATGGATTTTAAGAAAATGCTTGACAAAGTACCACATAGAAGGCTGGTTAACAAAATCGAAGCTCATGGAATAGAAGGGTCAGTGTTAGCTTAAATAAAAAATTGCCTTAAGGGCAGAAAACAGTGAGTCATGATAAATGGTTTTTCAGGCTAGAGCTGGTACACAGTGGTATTCCCCAAGGTTCAGTGCTAAGACCACTGCTTTTTTTATACATATAAATGAGTTGTATATTGGAATACAGAGTAAAATTTCAAAACTTGGAAGTGTGGCAAACTGTGAAGATAATACCAATGGACTGCAACAGGAGATAGACAGGCTAACAGAATGGGCAGACATGTGGTAGATGGAATTTAATACAGAGAAGTGTAAGGATATGCATTTTGGCAGAAGGGATAGAGAGAGGCAATGTAGACTTAGTAGCACAGTTCTAAGGTGTGTGCAGAGACAGAGGGACCTGGGGATTCCTGTGCATAGATCTTTGAAGATGGCAGAACATGTTGAGAGACGAGTTAGCAAAACATATGTGAGCTTGGGCTTCATAAATAGAAGTATTGTGTACAAAAGCAGAGAAGTTACGCTGAACCTTTATAAAACTCTGGTTAGGCCAGAACTAGCCTATTGAGTTCAATTCTGGTTACCACACTTTAGAAAGGATATGAGGGCACTTGAAAGGTGCAGAGGAGATTTATCGGAATGGTTCCAGGGATGAGGGATTTTCTACAATATTAGGTTCGAGAAGCTGGGGTTGTTCTCCTTGGAGCAAAGGAAGTTGAGGGGAGATTTGATAGAGGTGTACAAGATTATGACAGGTTTAGATAAGGTAGACAAACAAAGCTGTTCCCATTAGCTGATGGTATGACTAGGAGACACAACTTTTAAGGTTTTGGGCAAGAGATACAGGAACTCGCTGCCTACGAGGAAGCAGAGACAATGAATGATTTTAAAAGGAAATTGGGTACATGAGGCAAATAAACTTTCAGGGCGATGGGGATAAGGTGGGTGAATGGGGTTGACTGGATTTCTCTAGAGAGCTGGCATGGACTCGATGGGCTGAATAGCCTCCTTCTGTGCCATTCTATGATTCTACAATGTTTCTCTGATTAATTGGGGGTGCAATGGGTTTTTTGAGCAGGGATGGCTTCCACCAGGATGTTTTTTAAATAAGTGCAAATAATTATGCAAATTCGATTTGTGTTGGATGTAATTTGCACTTGAAATTCTTTTCTGCTGGTTTGGCTGACTTTGGTCGAATTGCACTGGAAATACTACTGAAACCTATTGGAAACTCCAGGCCAAAATCTTTTGAACAGATCCCAGGAAGGTGGTGAGTGCCTGAAACTTGCTGCCAGGGGAGGTGGTTGAAGCAGGTACGATAGCGACATTTAAGAGGCATCTTGACAAATATATGAATAGGATGGGAATAGAGGGATACGGTCCCCGGAAGTGCAGAAGGTTTTAGTTTAGGCAGGCATCAAGATCGGCACAGGCTTGGAGGGCCGAATGGCCTGTTCCTGTGCTGTACTGTTCTTTGTTCTTTGAAACAGAGACTACTAATTGGGATAAGTGACTTCATAAGATAATCTCCTGTCAGAGAACAATTTCATTGAAGAAATGAGACTTGGTCCATGCTGTGCAATTAGGAATTAGGAAAACATGAACTATATAGCCTTCTGTTGTCATTACCTGTGATATAAGCAGCATTTATACATATTTTTACCATCGATCCCTGCATGACTTCGGTGCATTGTCAGATGATTTGTTTATGTTTAGTTTAGTTTAGAGATACAGCACTGAAACAGGCCCTTCGGCCCACCGAGTCTGTGCCGACCATCAACCACCCATTTATACTCATCCTACACTAATTCCATATTGCTACCACATCCCCACCTGTCCCTATATTTCCCTACCACCTACCAATACTAGGGGCAATTTATAATGGCCAATTAACCTATCAACCTGCAAGTCTTTTGGCATGTGGGAGGAAACCGGAGCACCCGGAGAAAACCCACGCAGACACAGGGAGAACTTGCAAACTCCACACAGGCAGTACCCAGAATTGAACCCGGGTCGCTGGAGCTGTGAGGCTGCGGTGCTAACCACTGCGCCACTGTGCCGCCCACACCAGAATGTTTTTGCCCACACCAGAATGCTGATTAGTTGACTCCTGAAAGGAGATGAACTGATAACAAATATTAATATATCAGTGTTGGGGACAACTGAATGTTTATTTGGTGACATCATCCCTTGCGAAAAGATGTTTAACCAAGGATTGCTATGCTTCCTTCAGTCAAAATACAGATCTTATGGGACAAATAAGAAAGAATAAGGAATTAAACCTTTGTGCTAATTAATGTCCCTTTCAAAAACCCATTTCCTCCAAGACCACATCATAAGTGATATGTGAAATTGCACAGATTATCTTCATTAAACTTCTTCAAATAAAATAAATGGACTGATATGTTGAAAGTTAATATTGCAAGAAATCATTATATCATAAATGATCGCGCACGATTGATTTTGACTTGTGTAAATCAACATTTTTCACTCAAGCACTGTGCAAAGGCAATTAATATACTAAAAGGATTGTGTGATATGTCATGCTACTTTGGGCTTTATTGTTACACAAGAGAATGAGAGGAATGCTTACAGGGAGGGCATACTAGGAAAGTGACAATTTCATGTCCTTTTTCTCTGGCAATCTTTTAAAATGAGTTTTGCCTAAAATTTGAGAGATTGGAGACTAATAGTTAACAACAGTGTATTGTTACTTTAAACCTTTTTTAAAAATCACCTCCTGGATCCACCAACTCCTCACCTGGAGGTAGGTGCCAGGTTTCCACAGGCTTTGGCATCCTGGCACATCAGAGTTGAAGATGAGATAAAAATGTCCAACTAGTGATGCCAGATCACTTGTGGCCCCTGAGCACTGATAATCTGGCCCTTGATACCAGGGCAACTTAATCCTATATGTAATAAAAACAAGAAACGCTGGAAATACTCAGCAGGTCTGGCAGCATCTGTGGAGAGAGAAGCAGAGTTAACGTTTCAGGTCAGTGACCCTTCTTCAGAACTGGCAGATATAAGAAATGTAAAAGATTTTAAGCAAGTAAAGCACGGCTGGGGCAAGAGATAAAAAGAGAGGTGTTGATAGGACAAGGTCACAGAATAACTGACCAGAAGGTCATGGAGCAAAGGCAAACAATATGTTAATGCTGTGCTGAAAGTCAAAGCATTAGTACAGATTGGGTGTTAATGGACTGAAAACTGAACAGCCACAAGCACAAACATGAAAAAAAAAGTGGGTAGGCACAGTAGTAACAAACTGAACAAACTAAAATAAAATAAACACAAAAAATAAAAAAAGAAGAAAAAAATAAATAAATAAAAGTAAAATGGGGGGCCCGTCATGCACTGAAATTATTGAACTCGATGTTCAGTCTGGCAGGCTGTAGTGTGCCTAATCAGTAAATGAGATGCTGTTCCTCGAGCTTGCATTGATGTTCACTGGAACACTGCAGCAATCCCAGGACAGAGATGTGAGCATGAGAGCAGGGGGGAGTGTTGAAATGGCCAGCAACCAGAAGCTCGGGGTCATGCTTGCGGACTGAGCGGAGGTGTTCCACCAGTCTGTATTTGGTCTCCCCAATGTGGAGGAAACCACATTGTGAGAAGCGCATACAGTATACTACATTGAAAAAAGTACAAGTAAATCACTGCTTCACCTGAAAGGAGTGTTTGGGGCCTTGGATAATGAGGAGAGAGGAGGTAAAAGGGCAGGTATTGCACCTCCTGCGATTGCAGGGGAAGGTGCCGTGGAAAGGGGACAAGCTGGTGGGGGTAATGGAGGAGTGGACCAGGGTGTCATGGAAGGAATGATCCCTCCAGAATGCTGACAGGGGAAGGGAGGGGAAGATGCCTTTGGTAGTGGCATCACGCTGGAGGTGCCGGAAATGGCAGAGGATGATCCTTTGGATATGGAGGCTGATGGGGTGGAAAGTGAGGACAAGGGGAACCCTGTCGCGGTTCTGGGAGGGAGGGGTCGGGGTGAGGATTGAGTTGTGGGAAATGAGCTGGACACGGTTGTGGTCCCTGTCAACCACAGTGGGGGGGAATCCTCGGTTGAGGAAAAAGGAAGACATATCAGAAGCGCTGTCATGGAAGGTAGCATCATCAGAGCAGATGCGTCGGAGACGGAGAAAATGGGAGAGGAGGTGGTAAATAAAGTTGCCAGTCTCATGAAAGTTGCCAAGTTATGTGTGCTCATTTGTTGCTTTGTTTCATAGTACCCGGCCAAAGGGAGTAATGGGACAAGTAAAGAAACAAAAGATGTGTCTAGGGAAGGTGTGAATGGCAGGTTAGCTGCTGTCTGAACGCAAAGTACAGGAAATAAGAAAGAAGTGAAGAAAAAAAACAGCAAAGAAACAGCGAACAAAATGGGGGCAGAGGTTGTGAACTAAAATTGTTGAACTCAATGCTGAGTCCAGAAGGCTGTAAAGTGCCCAGTTGAAAGATGAGCTGCTGTTCCTTGAGCTTGCGCTGAGCTTCACTGAAACACTGTAGCAGGTCAAGGACAGAAAGATCAGAGTGGGAGTAAGGTGGAGAATTAAAATGACAGATGTGGGCAATAGAAGTGATGGCATATTTGGCCAAGGTATTAGGCAGATGTACAAATGACTGTTATGTACTGGATGTTACAGGTACTTAACTAAAGTTGTCATCTGCTCTATTCTACCTCAATTTTCTGGGTGAGTGAATGATTCTTTTTGCAGAAATCTTATCTGGCTCTTGGTCAGGATCTGCTTCTGCCATTGACTCTATGCTACTGCTCCTTTGTAGAATTAAGCTTTATAGGGTGCAGCAAACGACAATAATAGTGAATCCTTAGCTAGGCTGTACCCTAAAACTCCCCTTGTTAACCAATGTATCAGAATGTTGCTTTAACATCTGATATTCTGCTCCAAAGAGACTTGAATAGCTGTGTGTTCCTTATTGTATCTTTTGTCAGGTTGTATTCATGGGTACCTCAAAAGGTAGAGCTCCAGTAGATAGCCTTGGCCTGTGGTGGCCATCCATCCATCTATCCAGTCTTCCTGACTCTTGAAATAATGGTGGTAACAACAATATCTGTAATACGATCAGCCATGATCGTATTGAATGGCAGTGCAGGCTCGAAGGGCCGAATGGCCTACTCCTGCTCCTATTTTTCTACGTTTCTAAAAATGGAGGAATCATGACAACTACCAGGATAGTGCATAATTTTCTATCTGTATGTTGCTGTCTCTTTCTTGATACTATATATTAATTCACCTGCAAATAAATTGACTGATTTTTTTTTTAGTCTATACACATTGCCCTGTCAGTTTGTATTTTGTCTCCTGAGCAAACAGGGAAATATGTTGGCCATCCCACTATTCTCCAAGGAATGCTATACTTCAGATGGGGTTTAAATCTGGGCACATTAGTGCATTCACAATGGAGAAAAGGGTTGTAGGTTTTGGTTCATAAGGGACAAGGCCCATTTACGAAATCTAAGGTCCAGCTGTGAACATGAAAGCAAGTGCTGGAAAAAGGCCAGAACTGTAATAACTTGATCACTAAACCACTTGATGCAAACATTGCAAATATTGCTTTTAACATCTTCCATTGTGCTGGTGTCGATGTTAAGATTTGAAATGTTAATGTTTACAGTTTGAGGGACAATGAAATAAACAGATTTAATCTTTATGATGGTTGAACCATTAAGGAAAATGGTTGAAGAAAGATAGTAATACCTAGTCAGAACATCCCACTTCACAAGATGTGAGATCCAACTGTTGATTACAATGGAATTGTTGGTCCGAACATTCCCATGGCATAAATTACAGCTTAATTACTCATGTCTTTAGTTTTGCCTAAATATCTGAACTTTATTGACTGAAAATTCACACTATTCATGTACAATATTCATTAGAAAGGTCTACAAAAGAGTGTAGTTCAAACCTTGTTGTTTATCAAGATGTGTAAGGTGTACAGTCTTAAAGTGACTTTGATTTTTAATTGATTTTAGCTTTATTCTTTTTAAGTGACAAGACTGCCTTGTGAAATAGTGTATTTATGTGTAGTTATTACTATAATCTAAGTCTGCTGCTGCTTTTCACTTCTTTAATGTATTATTCAACCCATAAATAAAATAATTTTTAGTCTGCAAACATTGGTCCACAGCATGGTATATTCCACTGTTTGAAAAAGACAGGAGGCTGGACATCCAATGTAATCTCTGTGTGCTATAGTGCACAATTAGATAGTTATTGTTGATCTTGTTTATGCTACCCCACACACACCATAAATAAAGGCGAAGGTTTGAACTACAGGAAACCTTGGCGGAAAAAATTGGAATAGGCTGGAAAAAGGCTGCAAACGTTATGCTTTTTTTATTCTATGTGGGATGTGGGCGTCACTGACAAAGCCAGCATCTGTTGCCCATCCCTAATTGCCCTTGAACTGCACAGAAGTAGGATCTGCGCACGGTGAGTCATCCGGCATGAGTGGCCTGCACCCGAGGAAGGGGGAAAAGGTAGCACAGGTGCCAGCTCCCTGGAGGGTAAGATCACACATGAGTTCTGTTGCAGAGGACTCATATGAGGACTTCAATGGGACAGCCTACAGAAGAAGGCAGATGGGTATGCACACAGATATGCTTGATGCATTGACAGGCCTTTCAGAAAGCCTGATATCACTGTCAAGGAGCATGGAGGAGTCCAGCTCCAACTTGTCACAGGGCTTTGTGCAGAGCTTAGACCCCGTTCTTTCCAGAGTGGAAATGGTAGTCAACTCCATGAGAACACTTGCAGACCCTGTTGTATGATCGCTTTAAGAGTGATGTCCCTTTAAGAACTCAGTATGCTAATGAGCTATGTACCAGGATGTAGTCATGTGACTAGAAGCCATAATCACTCTGCAACTGTAACACCCTGGACAAAGGTTCTGTATATAGTTTGCTCTGTATTGTATATAATAGTTTAGCTGTTAATAAACCTTTAGAGATCTTCAAGGAACTGGAATCCATGTCCCTCATTGTGTTGCTTATGATAACACAAAGAAATATTGACAGACTCTACCATGATACAGTGTCTGCTGGCCGATGTCTCAGCGCAAGCAGAAGCGGCACAGTGGTTAGCACCGCAGCCTCACAGTTCCAGGGACCTGGGTTCAATTCTGGGTACTGCCTGTGCGGAGTTTGCAAGTTCTCCCTGTGTCTGCGTGGGTTTTCTCCGGGTGCTCCGGTTTCCTCCCACAGGTCAAAAGACTTACAGGTTGATAGGTAAATTGGCCATTATAAATTGCCCCTAGTATAGGTAGGTGGTAGGGAAATATAGGGACGGGTGGGGATGTGATAGGAATATGGGATTAATGTAGGATTAGTATAAATGAGTGGTTGATGGTCGGCACAGACTCGGTGGGCCGAAGGGCCTATTTCAGTGCTGTATCTCGAAATAAAAAAAAATAAAATAAATAAGCCACCCAATGTCTGAGTGCTGCAGCAGAAGCTCAAACTGAGACCCTGAACTCTCTACTTGCATCCCAGCTTATTGCCATGCAGGTTTAGACTGCTATCATGGCTGCAGATATCAGTGTTCAAAGGGGCTTGTAAGGCATCACAGCTAACCGCAATCTGTGCTCCAACAGATTCCGAGGATTGCTGAGGCGCCACGCCAGGGGAGTGGTGTTGATGTACTTCATGGAACATGAACTTGCTGTCTTCTCTAAGGAAGAAAGCATTCACCCTCCCACTTCACCAGTACCCTTGCTGTTGCCTGTCAGCCAGCCAGCCAGCCCAGACTGCTGTTGCCCATGCCAAGATGGTACAGTCCGAAGCTGAGCCCTCGAGAGCCACAGCAGCTTGAGGTCGTCCTGCAAGGACATCTACAATCCCCCCACTGAAAGTCAGCAGCCTTTTGTGAGTCATGCTGCAGCTACTGGGGTAGAATTGTGTAGGAGTACAGGAAAAGGTACCTGCAAGTTAGTCACAAAGGGAATGCACAAGGTTGACTAGTTGACCTTTGTATGGAACATTGGATGGTTAGTTGGATAAAGTTGCTTTGGAATGGTTGTTTTGTGACAGCTTTTACTTCAGCATTATGGCCAAGAGGACACTGTGATGGTTCATAAAAAAGGAATATTAAGGTGTATGACTGTTGTACAATGGGGATTTGGGGTTGTGTTCAGTGAAACAGCAGTCGAACAAAGTGATCAGGGACAGCCTGGCTGGAAAGGGGATGTGATGCTTCCTTCGCTGCTCCTCTTCCTGCTCCTGAACTGCTCGCCATATCCCTGGTGGCAAGAGCTGTGCCCTCATAATGGCCAGGCTATACAGGATACAGCAGACCACCATGAATCGTGACACATGCTTTGGCAAGTACTGCAGGGCTCCTGCAGTGGAACTGTTGTTTCAGCACCCCAATGGTATGTTGTTGTTTTGCGTGAAAGCATGGCTCTCGTTGTATGCATGCTGGCCACTTGTGGTTGGGTTGTGGAGTGGATTCATGAGCTAGGCACTAAGTGGATAACCCTTATCATCCAGGGGCCTCCCTTTGCTTTGATGTGGTGGCTCAAATACTGAGGGACCAGCGGACTGGCACAGAATAAAAGCATCAAGTCTGCTGCCAGGATAGCAGGCATTCACCTGCATGATGAGCAGAATATGATTGCAGACCAACTGCACATTCAATGAGTGGTAACTGTTGCAGATGCAGTACATCTCAGCATTTAAATGCGGCACCCGCAAAGCCACATATGTGCAGTCATTGGCACTCTGCACCATTGGGAAGCCCGCTATCCTGGCAAAGCCACATATATGTACTGCCAGCAGCTGTCTGGTCAGAGAGAATGCAATGAAGTTCCCTCTCCTGGCATTGGGAGCATCTGTCACCTCCCTGATGCAGCAGTGGATGGCAAATTGGGAGATGTAACAAATGTCACCTGCTCCAGCCTGGAAGGATCCCAACGCAAAGAAATTCAGGATCACAGTCATCCTCACAGCCACTGGAAATGCCATCCTTGCCCTACTCTGAGGTTGCAGAGTTCTGTGAGCACCACCTTCATAAAGTGAGGATGACACATACACTGCTCCTGGCTCAGGGTGAGGTAAGGGAAATGCTCCTGGAAGACCCTAGGTGGATAAGCTCTCCTGCTGAGAGCCCTCCTTTCTCTGCGAGCAGCCAGTCCTCTTCTTTGCTACCACTGCTCCATCGCCTTCTCATGCTGCAGCTCAAGAGGAATGGTAACTACAGTACCTATGACTGGGAGCAATTGGCCTGACTAGAACTCTTGAAGTCACAACCAAGTCCTTCTCCACATACAGCACCACTCCAACCAACTCTGCAAACCATCAAGCACTCCTACAAACTCAAATAGAACCAGTAGAAATTAATCATCAACTAACCTGAAAGTTGTTGAAGATCCCTTTAAATAGCATAGTGCTGGTGGGAGTGGTGGGGGAAGGTGCTCTTTTCTGCTACTGAATACATGCTCATCCCTTGTATTTAAAAAAGGGCATTAGCTGGAGTGGCGAGGTTGAAAATGGTAGCACTGGTGTCAAATCAGCTATGCATGTCCACTGACTTCACCATTTGCCAACTCTACATACTTTGTTACACGCTCCAAATACCCATATTAACGCCCTCACCAAGATAAGCGTGAGTCACGATAGACGTGTGCACGTGTGGCACGGATACCATTTTGTTACCAAAACAGCACTTGTAGCGTTAAATCTACAGGTGCTATGAAGCTCAGTTTTGCGGCCTTGGTCTGCTTATGGAAATTGCCATTTCACCATGAAGAGAGATGCTGGAAGAAAGCTTGAACCATGATTGTCACATCAAACAAGTTATTAGGGTTTAGTTTATCTACATCCATTGGAATATTGAAAATTTCAGTAATTTTTCCACAAAGCTTTCTTTTTTCTAGTGTAAAGATTAGTGGCTTCTTTACTTTCCCCCTTGTAGCTCAGGTGCCTAAGTGGTAGCAGTCTGGTTGCCTTCCTCCCCAAAGACAGGATGCACCCTGTTGGTCGCCTGATTTTGCACTTCGGGCGAAATTTAATTCCCTCCCTGGGAGCAGCAGGCTGAGAGGCATTGGGGAGCAAGAAGGCACCTATTCAAAAGGGACAGGATGCACCTCAACAGGACTGGGACCAATGGAGGTTCACTAGTGGGGCTAAACTAGTGTGGTTTAAACTAAATTCACAGGGGTATGGGCATCAGCAAATAGAAGTAGAAAAGAGGAATAAGGTGCATAAGGTGAGAGTGTTAGAGAGTACTATCAAGGTGCACAGAATACTGGGAAAGATAGATAGTACTAGAGTAGGGAACAGTAAGCTATTGGGCTGGATTTTATAGAGGTCTCGATGCTGGGATCCGTGGCGGGGGCATGAAGATTGCCCCAGATGAGGCCTGCCACGGACCCCGACGCCGGGACCATAATTTAAATATTCAAATTCATTAACTTACCTGAGTTAATGACATTCCAGTCGCCTCCTGAAGCGCTGCCGTGATCTTCATGCCAGCAGCCAGCACTGCCGTGCCATTGGATCCCCGTCCGGGGAAAAGAGGCACAACACCTGTGGGGAGGCGGGAGGAGGTAAGTTTCTCAGTCCGGGCCGGGTGGATCAAACCATTCTGCTTGGTGGAGGGCACGGTGGGAAGGGGTAAAGTTAAAGGTTTGTGAACTTTTTGGGGGGGCGGCAAAGGGCAGGTACACAAGGGAAGTATTTTTATGGGGGAGAGGGCAAGGAATGAGTGTACTGTTGAGAGGGGCTGGAATCATGTATGTAATTTTTTAAAATCAGGTGTATGAAACTTTCCCTTTAAACGTTTAAATTAAATATAAGGCTGGAAGCCCTTTAAAAAAGGTGCCGACGCCTGCGCAGTGGCACCAGATGCCGTTGTTGGGGATGGCTCGCCCGCCCCCTCCATGTCATCAGTGGTGGTGGGTGGGTGCGTGGTTTGCCCTGGCCATATAAATCATATAAGTGAGCGGCCATATATAATATCGCGGCGGCTCCGCAGAGTAAAACCCGCACGTACAGGCCGCCATCTTTTACGGCTGCCCATTAGGTGGGGGTAGAGTAGGAAAGGAAGTAATAAAGTCTAATAAAGTCTAATATGCATGTACATGAATGTACGGAGTGTAATTAATAAGATTGGTGAGTTAAAGGTGCAGATTGACATTTGGGAATATGATGTTGTGGCTATAACTGAGACCTGGCTCAGAGAAGAGCAGGAGTGGGTGTTAAATATTCCTGAATATAAAGCGTTCAGGAAAGATAGGGAAGGAAGAAAGGTTGGGGGGAGGGGGGATTGTGTGGAGTGGCAGTATTAAGGAGAGCATTACAGTGCTTGAGAGAGAGGATATCACAGAGGGATCAAGGACAGACTCTATTTGGCTAGAGCTAAGGAACAAAAAAGGTGCTCAGTGTCATCTATAGGCCACCAAACTAGCGGAAAGGATGAAGAGGAACAATTTGCAAGGAAATTACAGAAAGAAGGAAGAATTATCGAGTAGTTATAACAGGGGACTTTAATTATCCAAATATAGACTCGAATAGCAGTAGTGTAAAGGGTAGAGAGGGGCAGGAGTTCCTAGTGTGTGTTCAGTAAAATTTTCTACAGCGGTATGTTTCCACTCCAATGAAAAAGGAGGCACTGCTGGACCTGGTTCTTGGGAATGAGGTGGACCAAGTGGATCAAATATCACTAGGAGAACATTTAGGGCATAGTGATCCGTGTATCATAAGGTTTAGGTTGGCTACAGGAAAGGACAAAGAACAATCTAGATTAGGCGTAATTAACTGGGGGAAAGCCAACTTCAATGGGGTAAGAATGGATCTGTGCTGAATAATTTGTAATCAAAAGTTGGCAGGAAGAACAGTAGCTGAACAATGGGCTACCTTCAAAGAAGAGATAGTTCAGGCACAATCAAGGTATATTCTCTCAAAGGGGAAAGTTAAGGCAAACAAATCCAGAGTTCCCTGGATGACAAAAGAGATAGGGATGAAGATGATGAAGAAAAAGTGTACTTATGACAGATGCCAGGTAGATAATACAATGGAGAACCAGGCTGAATATAGAAGGTTCAGAGGGGAAGTGAAAATGCAATTAAGAGAAGCAAAGAAAGATTAAGAAAGAGTTAACATAAATGGGAAAATCAAAGTCTTCTGTAAGCATATAAATAGTATAAGGGGGGTGAAAGGTGGAGTAGGGCCGATTAGGGACCAAAAGGGGATGTATGCATGCAGGCAGGGTGAATAGCTGAGGTGTTAAATGAATACATTGCATCTGTCTTTCCCAAGAAAGAAGATGCTACCCAGGCCACGGTGAAAGAGGAGTTAACTAATATGCTGGAAGGATTTAAAATTGATAAGGAGGAGGTATTAGATAGGCTGCCTATACTTAAAGTTAATAAAGCACCAGGACCAAATCAGATGCATCCAAGGATACTGAGGGAAGTGAGAGTGGAAATTACGGAGGCACTGGTCATGATTTTCCAGTTTTCCTTAGACTCAGGAGTGGTGCCAGAGGACTGGAAAATTGAAATTGTTCAAAAAAGGATGTAAAGATGACAAATTTATTAGAGTTCTTTGAGGATAAAACAAGCAGAGTGGATAAAGGGGAACCAGGAGATGTAGTGTATTTGGATTTTCAGAAGACGTTCTATAAGTTGCCACATAAAAGGTTATTGCACAAAATAAGAGCTCAGGGTATTGGGGGTAATATGTTGGCATGGATTGAGGATTGGCTAACACACAGAAGGCAGAGAGTCAGGATTAATGGGTCTTTTTCAGGTTGGAAAGCCGTAACTAGTGGGGTGCCACAAGGATCGGTCCTAGGGCCTCAACTATTTACCATATATATTCATGACTTGGAGGAAGGGACGGAGTGTAGTGTATCCAAATTTGATGATGATACAAAAATAGGTGGGAAGGCATGTTGTGATGAGGACACAAAGAATCTGCAAAGGGATATAGATAGGTAAAGTGAGTGGGCAAAAACTTGGCAGATGGAGTTCAATGTGGGAAAGTGTGAGGTCATTCACTTTGGTAGGAAGAATAAAAAGGCAGATTATTATTTAGATGAAGAAAGACTATAAAATACTGCAGTACAGAGGGATCTGGGTGTTCCTGTGCATGAAACACAAAAAGTTAGCATGCAGGTACAGCAAGTAATTAGGAAGGCAAATTGAGTTTTGGCCTTTATTGCTAGGGGGTTAGAGTTTAAAAATAGGGAATTCTTGTTACAACTGTACAGAGTGTTGGTGAGGCCACACCTGGAGCACTACGTACAGTTTTAGTCCCCGTATTTAAAGACGGATATACTGGCATTGGAGGCAGTTCAGAAAAAGGTTCACTAGGCTGATTCCTGGGATGAAGGGGTTGTCGTATCAAGAACAGCTAAACAGTGTAGGCCTTTATTCATTGGAGTTTAGAAGAATGAGAGGTGATCTTATTGAAACATATAAGATTCTAAGAGGGCTTGACAGGGTAGATGTTGGGAATATGTTTCCACTGGTGGGGGATTCTTGAACTGGGGGTCAGTTAAAGAATAAGGGGTCACACATTTAAAACTGAGATGCGATGGAATTTCTTCTCTCAGAGGTTGGTGAATCTCTGAAATTCTCTATCTCAGAGAGTTGTGGAGGCCAGGTCACTAAATGTATTTAAGGAGCAGGTAGATAGATTTTTGAAATCTCGGGGAGTTGAGAATTATGCGGAGCAGGCCTGAAAGAGGAGTTGAGGACTGGGACAGATCAGCCATGATCTTACTCAATGGCAGGAGAGACTTGAGGGGCTGAATGGCCTACTCTTGCTCCTATTTCTTATGTTCTTTCTTATAAGCCCAGCAACTACAGGCCAGTCAGTTTAACTTCGGTGGTGGGCAAACTTCTAGAAATAATAATTCGGGACAAAATTAATAGTCACATGGATGAATGTGGGTTAATTAAGGACAGCCAGCATGGATTTGTTCAGGGAAAATTGTGTTTAAGTAACCTGCTGGAGTTTTTTGAAGGGGTAACTGAGAGGGTTGATGAGGGCTGTGCTGTTGATGTGATGTACATGGAATTCCTAAAGGCATTTGATACAGTGCCACACAACAGGACTGTGAGCAAAGTTATAGCTCATGGAATAAAAGGGACAGTAGCAACATGGATATGAAATTGGCTGAGTGACAGGAAACAAAGAGTGGTGGTTAATGTAAAAGCAAAATACTGCAGATGCTGGAAATCTGAAATTAAAAACAAGAAATGCTGGAAATACTCAGCAGGTCTGGCAGCATCTGTGGAGAGAGAAGCAGAGTTAATGTTTCGGGTCAGTGACCCTTCTTCAGAATTGAAGTGGTTATGGATTTTTTTTGGGCTGGAGGAAAGCATGTAGTGGAGTTCCACAGGGATCACTGTTGGGTCCTTTGCTCTTCCTGATATATATTTATGACTTAGACCTTGGTGTACAAGGCAGAATTTAACAAATTTGCCGATGATATGAAACTGTGAAGTGTGAGGAGGATAGTATAGATCTTCAAAATGACATAGACAAGTTGGCAGAATGGGAGGACAAGTGGCAGATGAAGTTCAATGCGGAGAAATGTGAAGCGATTCATTTTGATAGGAAGAACATGGAGAGACAATATGAAATAAAGGGTACAACTTTAAAGGGGATGGAGGAACAGAGGGACCTGGGTGTATATGTGCTTAAGTCTTTGAAGGTCGCAGGACAGATTAAGAGAGTGGTCAATGAAGCATACAGTATCCTAAGCGTTATTAATAGGGGCATAGATTAGGCCACACTTAGAATATTGCGTGCAATTCTGGTCGCCACACTACCAGAAGGATGTGGAGGCTTTGGAGAGGGTACAGAGGAGGTTTACCAGGATGTTGCCTGGTCTGGAGGGCATTAGCTATGACGGGAGGTTGGAAAAACTCGGATTGTTTTCACTGGAACGACGGAGGTGGAGGGGCGACATGATAGAGGTTTACAAAGTTATGAGCGGCATGGACAGAGTGGATAGTCAGAGGTTTTTTCCCAGGGTGGAAGAGTCAGTTACTAGGGGACATAGGTTTAAGATGCGAGGGGCAAAGTTTAGAGGGGATGTGCGAGGCAAGTTCTTTACACAGAGGTTGGTGAGTGCCTGGAACTTGCTGCCAGGGAAGGTGGTGGAAGCAGATACAATAGCGACGTTTAAGAGACATCTTGACAAATATATGAATAGGATGGGAATAGAGGGATATGGGCCCTGGAAGTGCAGAAGGTGTTAGTTTAGGCAGGCATCAAGATTGGCGCAGGCTTGGAGGGCCGAATGGCCTGTTCCTGTGCTGTACTGTTCTTTGTTCTTTAGAGTACAAAAGCAGAGAGGTTATGTTGAACTTGTATAAGAGACTAGTTCGCCTTCAGCTGGAATATTGCGTCCATTTCTGGGTGCCACATTTAAAGAAAGATGTGAAGGCATTGGAGAGATTGTAGAGAAGATTCATGAGAATGGTTCCAGGGATGAGGAACTTCATTTACAAAGATAGATTTGAGAAGTTGGGACTGTTTTCCTTGGAGAAGAGAAGGTTGAGAGGAGATTTGATGGAGGTATTCAAAATCATGAAGGGTCAGGACAGAGTAGATAGGGACAAACTGTTCCCACTAGTGAAAGGATCAAGAACAAAAGGGCACAGACTTAAGGTAATTAGTAAAAGAAGCAATAGAGACATGAGGGAAAACTTTTTCACGCAGCGAATGGTAAGGATCTGGAATGCACTGCCAGAGAGTGTGGTGGAAGCAGGTTCAATCAAGGCATTCAAAAGGTAGATGGTTACCTGAAAAGGAAGAATGTACAAGATTATGGGGAGAAGGCGGGTAAAAGCACTAAGTGAATTGCACACTTGGAGAGCTGGTGCAGAAATAATGGGCTGAATGGCCTCCTTCTGTGCTATAAGAATACTGTGATATTGTGAAGAATCTCTTTAACTCAGCCTTAAGAATATCCAATAACCCTACCTCCACTGCTCTCTGGGAAAGAGAATTCCACAGACTAACAAGCCGCTGAGAGAAAAAAATTCTCCTTATCTCCTAAGCCAAAAGACTTGCAGGTTGATAGGTAAATTGGCCATTATAAATTGTCACTAGTGTAGGTAGGTGGTAGGGAAATATAGGGACAGGTGGGGATGTTTGGTAGGAATATGGGATTAGTGTAGGATTAGAATAAATGGGTGGTTGATGTTCGGCACAGACTCGGTGGGCCGAAGGGCCTGTTTCAGTGCTGTATCTCTAATCTCTAATCTAATCTCTGTCTTAAATGGAGACCCCTTATTTTTAAGCTGTGTTCCCTGGTTCTAGTCTCTCCCATAAGGGGAAACATCCTTTCAGCATCCATCCTGTCAAATCACTCAGGATCTTATGTGTATCAATAAGGTCACCTCTCATTCTTCTAAACTCCAATGGATACAGGCCAAGCCTGTCCAACCTTTCCGCATATGATAACCCCTTCTTCCCATGAACCTTCTCTGAACTACTCCTAATGCAAATATATCCTTTATTAAGTAAGGAGACCAAAACTGTCTGCAGTACTCCAGACGTGGTCTCACCAATGCCCTGTTCAACTGTAGCAAAACTTCCCTACTTTTATATTCCATTAACCTTGCAATAAACGACAACAATCCATTTGTCTTCCTAATCACTTGCTGTACTTGCATACTAACCTTTTGTGAATCATGTACCAGGACACTTAGATCCCTCTGTACCACAAAGTTCTGCAATCTCTCTCCATTTAAATAATTTTGCTTTTCTATTCTTCCTGCCAAATTGAACAAGTTCACATTTTCCCACAATATACTCCATCTGCCAATTTTTTGCTCACTCACATACCCTATCTATATCCCTTTGCAGACTCCTTATGTTCTCTTCACAACTTACTCTCCTACCTATCTTTGTGTCATGAGCAAGTTTAGCAACCATACATTCGGTCCAAGTCATTGATATAGATTGTAAATAGTGGAGACTCCAGCACTGTTCCCTGTGGCACTCCACTAAGCTATAGCTTGCCAACCTGAAAATGCCCCATTTATCCATACTCTCTGCTTCCTGTTAGCTAACCAATCCTCTATCCATGCTAATATGTATTCCCTACACCATGAGCTCTCATTTTGTGTAGCAACCATTGATGTAACACCTTATCAAATGCCCTTTGGAAATCCAAGTACACCACATCTACAGGTTCCCCTTTATCCATAGATTGTTACTTCTTCAAAGAACTCTAATAAATTAGTGAAACACGATTTCCCTTCACAAAACCACGTTCACTCTGATCACATTAAGAGATTCTAAATGCCCTGTTATACCCTCCTGAATAATAGATTCTAGCATTTTCCCTGTAACAGATGTTAGGCTAACTGGCCTGTAGTTTCCTGCATTCCGTCTCCCTCCTTTCTTGAATAGAAGCGTAGCATTTGCTAATTTCCAATCTGATGGGACCTTTCCACAATCTAGGGAATTTTGGAAAATTACAATCAATGCATCTACTTTAACTCAGCAACTACTTCTTTTAAGACCATAGGATGCAGGTCTTGGGGATTTGTCAGCTTCAAGTTATAATAGTTTTCTTAGTTCCCTTTCCCTGGTGATTGTAATTGTTTTAAGTTCCTCCCATTCACCTTTTGATTTTCAAGTATTTCTGGAATGTTAGTTGTCTTATATAGACACAAAACATCTGTTCAACACTTCCACCATTTCCTATTTCCATTATTAATTCCCCAGATTCACTTTCTCGAGGACCAGTAGAAACTCTTACAATCCGTTTTTATATTTCTGGCTAGCTTCCTCTCATACTTTAATTTCTCCCTCCTAATTATTTTTATCGACACCCCCAACCTTCGCCATGGGGCCTCCAATTTCTCCTACCATGCACCCCCACCACTGAGGCCTCTGATTCCCCCCCACCCAACCTATCTCCACGAAGGCCACTGACCTCTCCCCACCCCACCCTGGGATTGGCAGTATCAGTTTCTAATTACAAGAGTAGATCTTGAAGTTCCTATTTGCACTTCGCACAAAGACTTTGGGGAGAAATTCAACTCACGGATGCATGTTTTTGCAGAGTAAAATCGGCATTAGACCTCTCAAATTTTGCATCATGATCTGCCGTGCCTGAATTCCACCAGAAGTGCAACGGACACCATATTGCCTCGAGTCACGTTTAGTTGTCATTTGTTTTAAAGGCATAAATGAACAAAGAAACTACTCTATGTGCAAAGTTCAAACAATTACATACAACAGGTGTTATATTTCTTGTCAATAGTATTTGTTACCGCTTTTTATGGTTCAGTGATCTTTTAAACAATATATTAGTGAATTAAATATTTGTTTTCTTTCTCCAGGAATTGTATTTGAATTGGACAGAGATCATAACTGTGTGCAGTCATTTCTTTAATTGCAACTTAACCTTTACAGAATATAGTCTTCAAAGTAAGAACCACTTACTGCTGACTTCTACAAATTGTGTTTTAAAAATTGCCTGTCTGTTTGTAAATTTTTAAACAACTACCCCAGGGACTGAGCCTGAAATGCAGTTTCCATCATAATTATTCACTGTTGTACATTCACCATGGTCTTTTTGGCCGCGACCTTGCTTTAAAAGCTGTTCTTTGATATACTAGTCTCAATATAATAATTTTCCTGCTGGTGTGAAGAGGTTTAATCATTAGTAAAGGCACGATCAAAAACAACACCCTAATCATTGAAAAATGTTTTATCTTTATCTGGTTTAATACAGTGAAAATTTTCGTGTAAATCAACCCAAGAAAATGTACATTTTTTTGGATTTTTAAAAATACATATCAAAGGTATATGAAAAATGTTAGGACTATAATTCTTACATAAAGTTACAATAAAGTGCTTGGATTAGGGATCCATTTACTCATTGTGCTGCTATTTCTGGGAGGCTTTTACAGAATCACACAAAGGAAAGGGCTGAATGTTATGCTTCTCTGGAAGGCGGGTTTTTAGGTGGGGGGGTGGTTGCAGAGAATCGCCGTAATGCTGCGTTCCGATTCTGTCAGAGGCAACGAAGCCGCCGTGATGGCATTGGCATTTACATATGTTAAACATTCTTTAGCATTCATCTGAATGTAATTTATAATGATCTTACCAGGCCTTTGCAATCTTATGTTGGGCGTGCAGCACTCACGTGCCTTCAGTTTCGCGAGTCCTTGGTGACTCGACAGGGCGATTTACTTTACCACTGTTACCTAGGGGAAGTGGTTGGCTGGAAGAACTGAGTGACTGCATTGTCTTTGGGAGGGGGGCCCTTGGAAGGACTTGATAATGCATTGTTTGTGAGTGGGGATGGGGGGGGTCACATTGGGATAACTCTGCAAGTGGTGTGTCTGTGAACGGGGGAGGGTTCTGAGATAACTCTACAACTATATTGTCTGTGAAGGGAGGGGTGTTGGGAGAACTGTGCAACTGCATTGTCTGTGGTGGGGGGGGGTGGGTTGTTGGCAGAACTCTGCAAGTGGTGTGCCTATGAAGGGTGAGGGGGGTTTGGTAGAACTCGGCAAGTGTAGACGTGGTTGTCTTTTGCAAGGCCAGTGCAAGGCACTGAAATGTTGTTGGTTTGCTCATGATGGCTTGCACTTTTGGAAATGTTGTAGGTCCAACATCAATCCATACCATGGAACTAATGTAGGCTTCCCATAACCAAAATTCAAACATCTCTTTGTCCAGATAAGTAAACTTAACCTTTGAAGGAAGCCAAAGGTCCAAGGAGGATAGAGATGGGTATAATTCACCCTATTTTCTTGGATCCCCGTGTTGTGCTGAGGCGAATCCACTGGAGACGGGATCAAGAGGCAGCTCCGGTGCAAGTGGAGCCTCCCAGACGTGAGCAGCAGCAGCTGAGAACACAATAAAGAGCACAAATACAGCAGCAAGTATATAGACCTCACCTGACACACCTGCAGATGTCTGAGCAGAACTGCCGGAGTAGACTGTGGCTGTCCAGAGGCTGTCACAGACCTCTGCACACTGCTCAGTGATGATTTGTGCCCAATGGATTTTGATGGTCACCCGATGCCTGTGGCCCTGAAAATTACTGTGGCCCTAAACCTTTATGTCTCTGGACCATTCCAGGGATCCACTAGGGACATGTGTAGGGTCTCTCAATCCGCAGTGTACCGCTGCACAAGAGGTGACCAATGGTCTGTTCAGGAGGGCCAGTGACTATGTGCGCTACAAGACAGACCCTGAGAGTCAGGCCAAGAGGGCTATTGGATTTGGCGGCATTGTGGTGTTTCCACATGTCCAAGCTGTGATCGACAGCATGCATGTGGCGATCAAGTCTCCCACAGACTAACCAGCTGCCTTCATCAACAGGAAGGATTTGCATTCCATTAATGTGCAACTTGTATGTGACCACAGAAGGCGCTTCCAACAAGTGTGTGCCCTCTTCCTGGGAAGCTGCCACGATTCAATCATACCTCGGCAGTCCAGGGTGCCACATCTTTTCACTTACCCTGCTCACCTTCAAGGTGGATTCTCAGGAATAAGGGCTACCCATTGAGGACATGGCTTCTGACGACTGTAAGGAATCCTAGCAATGATGAATTACAAGAGCATTACAATGCCAGCCATGGCTCCACCAGAGTGAATATCGAGCAGGCCATTGGTATGCTGAACATGCGGTTCCGCTGCCTCAATAGTCCTGATGGACCCCTTCAGTATGCTCCACAGAAGGTTGGTCACATTGTTGTGGTCTGCTGCCTTCTACATAATATTGCACTACAGAGGGGAGAGGCCTTGCAAGAGGAAGACATGTGGGAATATGAGACTTCCTCTGACGAAGAGGACACAGAGGGCACACAAGGCCAAGCAGCCATGGAAGATCCCAGCAGAGCGATGGAGGGAAGCCATCTTGAGCAGTGCGCAAGGAAGGCAAGGCCGAGCTTCATAATGGAGCATTTTTGAAATCCATGATTTGCAATAAATATACTTCTGACAAAAACTCACCCTCATGCATGTAGTGTCAAGTTTTCTGCCTCTGTACTATCTTGCCCTCCAGCATGAATGGCAAGACCCAATTCAGCCAGTGCCCATATATCATTCAAGTAATGAAACAATCATGCTCATTAGCATGTTTTTGATGTCAGTGGTCACTTTGCCAATGTAGTAAGGCATTTGAGGGGATTGCAGGAGCCACAATCACACCATGGTGGAATGCAGTTATCCATCAATGAAGGCTGAGGATTTGCACCAATGAACTTCTAATTACATTAAACATGAGATATCTCCATTTCACCCATGAATACCCACGTGTGTCAAAGTGTCTTTTTTCTACGTTTGCATGTGCTCCTGCATGGTACACCCCCTGTGAAAGCAGCTAGACTGGAGGCAGGGTGCTGATCATGATGCCCCTTGGCTTGGGATGACTTCGGCGGGCATCCTCTGGGTGCCTGAGGCCTGGAGGGCCCCAGCTGCCTGAAGGCTTCCTGCACTAGTGCAGGAGTGCACTCAGACGTCGCGGTGGATGGAGCTTGGCTCATTGGCAGATGGGATGAGGAGCCGGTGTGCACACTCGAATTGCCCTGAGCAGAGACCCGAAATGTGGAGCACATCCTCTTCTCCTCCCTCTCAAGGCTCCTTGGAGCCTCCCTGCTTAGCGGAGAAGGACTAGGAGCTGGGACATTCTCTGGACTCCTGGTCCTTCTCTCGCCCTGCCACTGCTGAGTGGACCTCATGGCCAAGGCAAGGGTTTGCAGGTCATGGCGCATCTGTGGAATGACAACCTCTTGATGGATGAAGCAATACGTTCATATGCCTGGGACATGGTAGCAGTCATGGCATAGATGGCCTCCCCTACCATCCGTTCAAGGCTATGCATGGCCTCGGGCATCTCCGCCAGATGTTGCCTTCCCTCTCCATGCACCTCCAGCATGTCCTGTGCTGCAGAAAGCAGAGGCGTGTCATCTGCCTGGGCCTCAGCTTGGGCCTGGTCACCCACAGTCTTCCGACGGTCAGAGACCTCGGCTGTCTCAGCCTCAGCCAGCTGCTCAGGCGCGTGTGTTGTACGCTCACCAGATTGTGACCCTGATTGTAAAGCCAAGCAGATTCCCACTGAGGTGAAAGGTGAAAGTATCTGCACTGGTGGAAGGTGCAGGTGAGTCAACTGATGGTGCATCCTCTGAGGGCTCCTCGTCCTCAGAGGTTGTCGTTAGTCACTAGGGGTCTGTGGTCTCCTACAAACAGCGACCTGCAAGATACAATGAAAATAACATGTATGTGGTTTAGTCTACACATATCCCATTGAGGAAAACATGCCAAAGCTAATTCACCATGATTATTCTTAACTGATCAGCAATAATCACTCTCTTGCACTGGGACCCTGAGATCCACGTCTGAGATGGCATGTACTGTTTGGCTCCTGGCTAGTTCCAGTGCCTCCTGTTCGGCTTGACTTAAAGGACGCAGGTCGGGCACTCTGCCATCGGTCCTGGCCGTCTCTCTCCTGTTATGGGCCCTCTTCTCCTTAAATAGCAAGGGTGCATTTTTTGAACATTGCCAAATGCCAACCTCACAGTTGGTGGGGGTGCTATGTCTGGCATACTAACACAATCTGTCATGGGCCTAACTTGCTCTGAGGTATTAACAAGGGAGACTTGATTCACATATGCAGCCAGGCATCTGCCATCAACCTGCAATGACCTCCCTGTCTTTGAAATGGAAGTGGCACCCATGTGGCATACCATGTAGTAACAACCAGATCATACCAAGCAATTTTGGAACGTGCCACTTACCTTTGCTGGACACAGGAGGTCATTGGCCCTCTTCCTACACTGGACCCAGTTTTGTCGGGTGACCCCAAAGCTACTAACCTCCTCTGCAATCTCCGTCCAGGCCTGTTTGGTCAAGTGGGAGGACCTCTTCTTGCCATCGCTGGGGAAAAGGACTTCCCGCCTTTCCCTTGTTGCCTGGAGGAGAATAAGCAGGGAGGCATCACTGAACCATGGGGCCAACCTTGCTCAGACCTCTGATATGATCAGAAGGATGCCCAGTAGGGAGGCTTGCTGAGTTTTAACAGCACAGAAGTGTTGCCTCAGTGAGCTTCTATAGAGTGCAGGGCTGACAGGATGGTGCCAGCACCTGGTCCTACATCAGGTGATGCCGTGAACACTGTCTCCATTTCGCCCCCGCCATGTGATTTGGGGGGGGGACGGCTGCATCCATTATACAAAATGGCCACCCACCGTGTAATTTCGGTGGGACATCCAATCACCGTACAAGCGGGAACGCCGTCATTTTGCATACCCGCCACCGCTTCCGGTGGCGTGATCATAAAATTCAGCCCAAACAGCTATTAGTTCCATTTAGTGAACATGCAGATTGAGAAAGCTGCAATCTCTCCTCTGCAGAGCAATTAATTCTGCAATGTGGAATGGTTGTGTGAACAATCAGGCTATTAGTATATTTAATTTGTATTAAGAGATGGATTAATTTTAAAAATAGAATTTTCTTAGTAATTCATCGCAAGTTAAATTCCTTCAGTGATCTCATCACAAACGTAACCTTTCAGTGAAGGATATTATCATGCATCAACTGAGTGGAGTGTCCCTGCCATCAATGGGAACCACAATAACAATAGATCAGGCATAAATTTAAGCTTAAAAAGGAAGAACATAAAGTATGAACCAGAACAAGCTGTTTTCATCATATGCCATATTTTCTCTCCTACCATGGGCTCCATCCAATCTATGCAAATTCTAAAGGGAAGTAAAACCAGAGGTAAAACCTTCAAGAAAATAACATTGTGTGAACTTTCAACACAATCTCTAAAGATAATCAAGCAAATCTCTCATGCCCTAATCCATCTTCACAACCAACTAATTAAACTCTGACTTGTTCTACAAATGACATATCTATGAAATCAGTAGTGCCCGATCCACTGTGTTCTGTAGAGTATTTGCTGATCTATATTTGTATGCTTAACCTTTGACTGCATTCTTAAATGTACTGATTGAGATCGACTTTAATAAAGATAATGTACATTCTTTCCTTGCCTAATCTTGGAATCTATCCCACATTTCCAGTGTTCCAGATAACACTAATGTATAATGTAATAGATGTGTGAGGGTGAGAACAATGAAAACAATCTAATTTTGCAGTTCAGATGCCAATGTGATGTTATCTGTATGCTTGATCAGACTGATGCTTTTAGTCCTATTAATACTGTTATGGATTATCACTTGAAAAATGTGTAGTGATTAGTTCAAATCCACACAGAGGCAAATGGAGACATACAAAAAGCAATTCAAATAGTGAACAGTGACCCAAAACATCAATGAAAGGGAAGAATATTTAAACAGATAGCAAGCACCTTACAAGTGTTGTTAGCTCTTAAAATAATGACAGATACATGAATCATCATAAACACTTGATTGTAACAATAGTGCTTTGGGGTCAAAAGATTACTCAAATGCATGAAATCTTGCCATTGACTTTTTTTTTGCAGAACCAATTGCCTCTGATATTTTGTACACATTTGAGGATCTCTTGGTATTTTTACACTATGAAGGGGCATAATGTTTCTCTGGTATGTCAATCAAGTCCCCTGGACAGTGAGAGTCTGCTGGATGTTCAATTACTAAGGATAGCCCAGCCAAACCGGACTCTATTGCTACTTCCTACTCAGTGTGCAGGATGATGGTATTATCCCTAAAATGAATTGCATTTTAAAAGATCATAAACATGTCTGTAATGGTAAAGCTTAGCTCTAGCTCAATAAATGCCACCAGCACAGTAGAAATAGATAACTCTGTGGCTTGGATTCATTTCCAGAATAAAGATAGCAAAGTAAACATTCTGGTAATCTAAACAGCAGGCTTTTATTTTAACTACACAGGGGTTTTGGGTAAATGGCTAATTAGGGATTTGGAAACTCACCCACTGTTCCCAAAATGCGCAATTTTAACTCCTGAGCTTTATTTAAATCCTGCTGGCTGACCTCCTGCCTGATTGGGCAGAAATCTAATGGCAAGCAGTAGAAAATTGCCCAGCCTGAATGTTGCCCATCAATGGGAGACTCCTACTCCTCCAGGTTCCACAAAGGGCAGAAAAACTCCTTTTTTGGTCTCCTCTTCTTCTTGGTAGCCCTTGACTGGCTCTCACTTGACAGGAAAACAGCAGCAGCACTCAGACATCAGTAAAAATTGCAGTGGCGTCCTTATGACATCATTGAGATCCAATATGAATATATAAAGAAGGACCCACCCCCTCACCTCAACCCCACCACTTTGCCCCAGATTAGGGTGGATGTCCTTCCTACCTACACAGTAGAACAGGTTGCAATCTCAAATGAGGGGATCCAGGTGCCTATCTGGTGGGTTAATAACCTGGGTGATTTTAACCGCCAAACTGATCATTTTTCAGGGTGGGTAATGATAAAATCACCCCATAGATTCAAACTACAGTTGCAATTTATTTTACCAAGGTTGGTTTTCATTACGTTTTATGGAGTGTACAACTGGTCAAAGTCAGTCCAATATTTTTTATCCTGTCCAGTTTTGCAGTTTCTTGACACTAATCTCTCGGCATCTGTCCAGCAGCAAGGATGTGTGCAGCCTATTATCAGTAATTGCTCATGCCCCGTTGTGTGAGCAGTGAAATGCAGTATAAATCAAATGGTGTAGACTGTAAATTCCAAATTAACCAGAATCAACTGAAGCGGAGTCACTGGGATGTAACTGTTGATTTTAGGAAATTGCAGCAGGAAGCTTTGCCCACCAGGAACTCATATTGTGAAATAGCAGTCATGTTCTGAATGATTTTGAATGAAAAATCACAGGGAGCAGGTTCTGCACCAGTAGTGCAGATTCATAAAATCTCTCTATAATAAAGAAGTGATCTACTTGAGCCAACTGGCTAAGGTCCATCAAGAAGTGTTTTTGATTAATTGTAAATATTTACAACAGCTCTTAAGAATTTTATTAGTGTTAGCAATGAATCCTTCCATATACTTGCCTCTTACCAAAGCACAGTTTTAATTATTCACAAACTTGCTGTTCCTGATGTGAAAATATTGATTGCTGTACTTCAAATGTTGACGTTTAATTTAAAAATAATTTTGGAATGAATAGATAGGAGAAAAAGGTGAGTAACTTGGGAACCGTTGAATTGAGACCTCAATGCTTTATAAACAGCCTGAATGTTAACAGTTTGCAGATGTCAATAATAATAGATGTTTGATTAATAAAAGTAGTTAACTTGAAAACTGATAAATGGAAAAGCTATTTTGTCCTTATAGTAGATGTTGTGACAAAAGAAGAAGGGTAAGAATGGAGTCAAGAACGGTAATAACATTTTATAATTGCGAGGGAGGTAAAGATTCGTATTTTCAAAAAGTTGAAAGAAACAAGATTTTTCCTGCCCAATGGAAGGGAATATTTGAAGGAGATCAAGATGTAATGTTCAACGTGAAATGGAGCATGAACACACTGAGGCATTCAATCAGAAGTTGATGAATGCACGATTGAATCATCAGCAAAAGAATGAATAGGATTGGCTGATGAAGGTCATAGATATGAAGAAGGAAAAGGATGAGAGAAAGGACAGAGCCATCGGACCCTGAATTAAAGAATGGAGAGTCAGAATATGAATCATCAATTATGGCACAGATTAGAAAGGAAATTGGATAGCTATGGACAGCGATTTACAAAAGCAGTTTCTACAGTTAAGAGATTGACTTCTTCCCTGGTATCTACCACTTAAACCCAAAGTTACACCCATCCATGCCCTTGAATCAGAAGCCTATACACTTTCTAAAATTACATTTTTGTCCTCCCCTTCACATTGTGGAAAAGACTTTTATTTACATTTATATGCATTTGAGGCATTTTCGGGAATTGACTAATAAAGGAATCGATCTTAATGAGATTATCTTAAATTAGCTTTGTAATATTTAATAACACAAAGGGTATTTATTCCACTCCCATATGCACTCAGCAGATCAGTAACTCAATTCACCATGAATTAGTACTTGCAGTTGATGCTTTCACCAGAGAATATGTTGCTAGTATTTTTTCCACTCTGTTCAGCTGATGTTCAGTTGATAAGATGGGTTATGGATTTTGTTTCCTGACTTGTATGAATGTGTTCAGGCATGCTCGAAGAAGGTGTCACACTTTTTTTTCAATATCTCTAATACATAAGACAAATGAAATCTCTTCAGACGAGCATCTTCAGTTACTATTTATGATGGGAAAATTCTGAATAATATATAACAGCAGGAGAATGCTTCATTTATTAATTAGGCATTTATAGTCGTGTTTATAGTCTAGTTATGTTTGCAAGGACTAAAATATCCTACAATTCACTGTAAAGGCATGCTCAGGTATAAAATTGAAACCCGACTCGGGCCCAACCTGACCACAGCCAACCCGAACTCGACCCGGGCCCGAGTCCTTTAATTTTTTTTTGCACCTGACCCAATCCGAATATCACAAATTTAATTATATCAAACATGTTATTGTGCTCTGCCTTGACTAAATAGTAATACTTGTGATACTGTTCATCTGTTCCAGCAGCAGGCTATTCCTGCAGATGGAGTTGTGGGGAATCATGGGTGAGCCTGATCCCGTGAGTTCCCAGAGGCAGAACTGTCCAGCCCGACCCGACCTGAGCCCGAATGCTGGACTCAAAATATAGGCCCGACCCGACCCAACCCAACCCGAACCCGGCACATGTAGTTGGGTCTAATCGGGTTCGGGTCGGGTAACCAGACTTTAATTCACTGTTCTTTAAAAGAAATATCAATCACTCCAGTGTTTAAAATCTAGGGTGATTGTTTCATAATGCTTACAAGAAACAGCAATACAAAAGCTATGAAATGTGATTTTCCTACTGAAGTTTAGGACAAACTTTTGGACTATGTATTTCAGGAACAGATGCAAACTAGACATGCCAGAAATTTGTTGTCTATGGGAAGGAAATACATCAGGTTGCATCAACCACCCAATTCATAGAAAGTTATGTTATCCAGGGCACAGGTGATTTGTATTCTGTAAAACATCACTTACCAACATATATACTGTATTTATACAATAAGCAACACATTCTGAGGACCAGGCCTTTAACAGAGGGTGGTAGTCTGTAGGTAGTAGATGAGTGCTGCCAGGGCAGCCTGCCAGCTTCAGGCTATTGCAAAATGGAGCAGCCCAACGGGCCTCCTGGCTTGGTAAAATGTAAGGAGTGGGGATGAGGGCAAGGAGAAGTTCCATTATCAATGGGAGGGGGTGTATAAAAATTTACCTCTGGGTTTATCTTACACTGTACCACCAGCTGATACTGGGTGGAGCGTGCACGCTACATTCTCTGATTAGTTGAGTTCAAAAACTGCAATTGGGATCACAAGATTCCATATCCCAATATTATAATATCTGCATCTTGTCCAACTGAGGTGGGGACTCCATCAATCCAGCAGTAGTTCCTTGAGAAGATAGCATTGGCCACATAGTTGGCGGGAATGGGGCATTAAGTCATACCACTCCATTTTCTTGCAGATATCACTCCATTTACATTCAGCAGGCAATCTGAAAATTGTCCTTGTATAGTTCCCACTAAACTCTTGCTTTGGAGTGGATATGTCTTACGCGCTCCATGGTGACAGCTCTATGGCCCCTTAAGTTACCATCCCCAAGGAAAGTGCAACAAAGCTGCAGTAGTCAGATAGAATCACTTTACTTCTTACAAATACAGTCAGTTGTCCACTGACAAAAGTTAAAACACTTTGCTTTGACAGTTTAAGTAATATATCTTAATGAGGTAAAGAATGTTATTCACTATAATCAGCAGATTTATAGTTAGCAACATAAGCCACAAAGTAATCAGGGGTTTACTGAATGTCTTTGCAACTCTGTTATATTAATATTTTGTTCTATCACTATTAAAAGTTGACCTGTGAAATCAGAAAAAAAATCTTTATTTGTTTTCCTGGCCTGGAGTGTCAAATGTGAGAAAAGTGTATTATATTTCACCTCATCACTCTTTCACAAATCTAGTAAAAGCTTGCCATCAGGATTCATTACCATCTCCATCAAAGATGTATTATCCGGGCTGAGTATCACTTCATCCCTAAGGGTGAACCTATTAATTAATGAAGAATTCACCAGAAGGGATGCACATTTTGAGTAGCTACTTCCTCTTATTGTATCCTATTGCACTAAATCAATGTAGGTTGATTATACTGCCAATAATATCTCAGACAGATGCCTCTTCCTCCAAACCCATAGCAAATTTTGTTGCTGCTTTAAACGTACAATGTGTAAAAATGCTTTCAGAATAAAGCAAGCGTGTGCTGTCTGTTTTTGTGCAATCAGTCTCTATCCAGATCTATTACCTGGGGGCCAATGATTCCAGATTTCAGCAAGCTTTTTCCAGTCTCTTTCTACAACATGACAGATATATGACAATGTACCTAGCCAGGTGTGAAAGATTAAAGGAGTGCGTACCATTAAGCTCAAAGGACTTAAGCTCAGTGCTGTTGTGTGCAGGCATTTACTAGAGTAAATGTGTGCACCTTAATACTATGAAAAGACAGATCTTTTACACTTACCAGGGCCTGTGAAGTCTTTTCTTGTTTTGTGTGTTTATGTGCATCTATACTGTGTTTTATTGTCATTGCACTGAGTCAAGTCTAATTAAGGAATAAAATTTCCTTTATTTTAATGACACATTAATGGAAGAGCTTCCCAAAACCTTCTGTCTTTTAGTTCCTGCAAAACATTTAGAATTAATGCCAATAAATACATTGCCATTATGTAAAATCAAAAATAATTGTCTACTTCAGTTCCATCCAATCTAAATAGTAACACCAGAAACTAGGTGTTAATTAAAATTGAAAATTCAGTATATTTATTACACATTACATACAAGAGTATAAATGCTCATAGTCAATTAACGAACGAGCTAGATTATATCCTTTGCTATCCTTTGAAATACTGCAGAACATTTGTTATCACTGAGCTCTAATTCTTTGGTTTAGATAACAATGAAACAAATTGGAGGGAAGGTCTTAAACTGTTAAAAATTTAAGCTTTTCTCTTTCAGCAAGCACTGATTGCAAGAGCTACTTCATGAGCAAATTTTGATACTTGACATTTTGTTTGGTGCATTTTCCAATATTTTGGAGTCTACTATGAATAAAGGCATTGCATTATTTTCATCTAAAAATAAATTATATTTGCCCAATTTTAGTTGTATTGCCTTCTTAGGAATGAATTATTTTTCTTTAACTTTCTCCAGAACTCTTTCCCCCAGTAGCAGCAGGCAATCGATCACTTTAAAAAAAATATTGAATCTTGCTCTCCTTTTCATCTACTCCTTGCAGGTTAGCAATCCTATTCCTTCCCTACTTCAAGCTGATGCACCTCTTTCCATCCAATTACCTCAGTTGGCATTCCCCTCTCCTCTCCTTTGCCAAAGCCCCTCTCCCAGCTTCCATCCTCTCCCCAAAACACTGTGATCAGCTTCTCATCTTTACCCACAGCAAAGCACCATTCCCAGCTTCTTCCATCATCTGCTGTACTCCCAAAGGACTATTGTTAAGATTTTGCAATTTTCCACCACCCTCCCCATTAACCATACTGCTGCATCAGCTTCTTTCTTTTACCCCTTCCTCAACACTAGGCCTCCCCACGTACTGCTCCTGCAGTCACATCAGACTGTAGATGCTGCATGCTATAATGAGTCACTGATCAGCCATGCTCTCATTGAATGGTGGGTGGAACAGACTCAAGGAGCTAAATAGCTTACTCCTGTTCCTATGTTCCAATGCCACCCACAGTATGCAGCATCCTGAATCACTTGCAGCAGGACTTGGGTAGAAATGGCACTGTTGAAGGGAGCACAAGACCCAGTAGTTATGTGACCCGATCCCCACAAAACTGATTTTCCAAGTTGAATGTAGACAAATGGGTTTATACAGCAGGCCTAATAGCCACTTTAGTTTCACCAAGTTGTTCTGTTGGCAGAAAAGTTCTTGATTTAAATAAAGAATTCCAATGTTAAGTTAAACTATTGTGCATTTTTTTTTAAACTGCACTCAAGGACAGTAAGAAAGTTTGGTTACTAAGGTATAATTAATGTAGGTTGTGAACATGGCAACTCACTTTAAATATATTATTTTATTTGTGAACTGTGATTCGTGTGCTTTGATAGGAATGTGACATGTGTATTTTCTCCATTGGAAAAATCTCTTATGAAACAATTCAATAAATATTTCTGCCTCCAATGCAACCCATTTTGAAGATTTTCTCCTGTTATTATAGTTTCTGTTCATTTTCCTTCAGTAAAGTGCCATTTTACAGTTTTTCTTCTAACCACCCTCTGGCTAGTAAAAGAGTTCTCTAAACTTGTGGAAAATGGTGGGGCAGGGAGGTGAGGATGAACTTTGCGTTGGCCCTAAGTATATGTAGAAGCTTTTTAACCAAACATTTCTACTTAGCTTAGGGCATTCTCACACAGAAGGTATACATCAGTGATTTACCTATCACCTTTGATCATGTATCAGGTGCTAACAGAGGTCTAGGTGGCAGTGTTACATCTGTTAGGCTGCTTAGGTGTACTCCCTCGACTGACCTTACTGGGGGCCCCTGAAAATCCTACAGCTAGTTATGCAGACTAACAAAGCCTCATCTTGCATTGATGCACCACCAAATATTTAACCACACTAGAAATATTTCCATTCTCTATTTCCCCAGATAAATTCTACTTGCTGACAAATTCACTTGAGACTTTTCTGAAGCTTCGACAGCTCAGTTCACATTTGAGAAACAATTAACAATCATGAAGAAATAACGGACTAAAATTTAATAAGGCTCGTTAATGGGTGCAGGGATTGTGATGCACAATTACCTGCGTACATTTGAAATGAGAGCAGACTCCATGCTGTGTGCTCATTTCCATGATTGTGAGGTGCAACACAACAGTGAATGCACTGCTGAGTGACTGCATGCTCAGCAGGGGGCCCAAGTTCATGCAAGGGTAGTATCTCTTAAGGGGAAGTGCATTCTGACTGCAGCAGCTCATTGAACTGTCTGAGAAAGACATTGGGCAGAATCTCACCAGCTTTGAAATTTTTCTGCTGTCAGGACCAAAAGCAGGCCCGACCCCGCTTGTGTCGGCTGGCCGCACAGTGTCTCGATCTTATGGGAGGTGCCAATGAAGAGGCCACCTTGGCATTCACCATCCAATTAAGAATGGCAGGCAGGTTCTTGAGGTGGGAGGTCCAATCAGAGAGCCTGACGCTCTGGACAGCAAGCAGCCCCATCAGGAGAGGTGGGCGCTGTTGAACAGGTAGGGCCTGTGGCTTTCTTATCCCATTGGCTCCGTGATGGGAGGATTGAGAAGAGGCGTCAATGGCCCTCGGTCTGCCGCTGGGAGGCTACCTCCAGATCAGGGATAGGCACCAACATATTGCACCACGGACATTTGACAAAATTGTTGGCTTAGCCATGAACATGTGGCACTTAATCTGTACATAAAGTGTATAGCCAACCTAATGCCATCAAAACACAGTCCGATTTAAAACACATTTCTCCCTATTTAGTGAGATACCTGGCATTGTTTTTACCTGCACAAGTAGTCAATGTCTGCCCATAGTGATGCGGAGAATCCGGATAGATGTCCATCTGTCGGGAGTGATCTTGATCTCTTTCTCTCCTCTCTCCTCTTTCTCTCTCTCCCTCTCTGTGTCAATCCCTATCCCCTCTCTCTCTCCCCTCTCTGTGTCCATCTCTCTCTCTCCCCTTTCTCTCCCCTCTCTATCCATCTCTCTCCCCCCTCTGTCCTCCCTCTGTGTCCATACGCCTCTCCCTCCTCTGTCTCCCCTTTTCTCTCTCTCCCTCCACCCTCCCTTTCCCACCCTCTCCCCTCTCTTGCTCATACAAACATACGAATTAGGACCAGGAGTAGGCCACTTGGCCCTTCGAGCTCTACCTCTGCCTTAAAAATATTCAAAGACTCCACCACCTTTTGAGGAAGAGAGTTCCAAAGACTCCCCTCCTTCCTCTCCCCACTCTTCTTCTCCTCCCTCCCACCCACACCCCCCCACCCACACCCCCCCCTCTCATTCTCTGGCCGTTACTGAGAGCAGGAACAGCAGTTTCTGAACTTCGGACAGATTCGTGTTTTTCCGGCAGCCTTTAAAAAAAAAATCGGAACCCGCCAGAAAACCTCAGATCTGTCTGAAGTTCAGAAACTGCTGTTCCTGCTCCCAGCACCTGTGAAACTGACACTTGCATTTTTGGTTTAAAAGCTGGTCTGAAGAAGCCGATGGGAAATTTGTCGTCCCTGAAATTACCAATCACAACCCCAAAATCTTTTAACACGAACACTGGTGTCCGTGTCCGTACACGTTGTCGGCCCCTGCTCCAGATACCTTAGCGTTCCGGCCTCAGTGGGGATCTTGTCTGAAGTCGGGAAGATCCCAGCGGTGTCAGAAACTTGCCCCAATTGGTCCCTTAATTGTCTACTCGCGCTACTGGGTGGCTAGACGCTGCCACTTTGACACCGCCTCTGGCAACAGCACTGAGAGGCGGGAACACATTGAGGAGCTGACCCGATGAGCTATTTTCAAATTTTGCTCCTGTTCCCGTCTCCAAACCTGCCACTACAAAGCTTCAGTCCTTTAAAATAGGAAAAGAAACAGGGGCAGCAGGCCAAAGAGAGGACTCCTAGGTTCTCAGTTGCAGTGCTGGAAGCCTTAATGCAGCAGGTCAAAAGGAGCAGAGAGGTGGTCTTTCTGCAGGGTCCAGGAGACACTGCGATAGCAGTAGGAGCAGAGAGCCACCAAAGTCAGTGCGAGGACCCTGACCCCGAGGCTCTGGCCACAGACCAGAAGAAGTTCAGTTACCTCACATAAGTGGACAAGGTTATTGAATGCATCTTCAAATACCATAGCTTATCAACAGTGACAGTTTTGGTGACTGCAGCTTTGACAGTAGCGGAGGTGCGAGAGCGAGCTAACAGCTGGGAAGTCAATTTCAGTGGAAGTTTAGAAGTTAATTCCCTTTTGTTTTCGGAGGACTAGGGGACTGCTGGGTAAGTAAAAACTATATATTTGGGTGGTGGCTGTACCCGAGATACTACACGTGTAGTGTCTCCCACCCACCCTCCTCCTCTAACCAAAAAAAAAGGACTCTGTTGTGTTGATAAGGTAAGCTTTTTATTTAAGAAGTTCTGTCCGTTGGATTGCGAACTTAACAAGTTCTGACTTTTTTTTTTGGTTTTTCAGTAGATTTGTTGGGAATTTAGATTTGTTGGGAATTTAGAATAGTGGGAATGGAGATAAAGGCAGTTGAATGTTCCTCCTCCAGAATGTGGGAGGTAAGGGTCGCCAAGAGTGTCCCTGCTGACTGCATCTGCGGGAAGTGCACCCAACTCCAGCTCCTCGAGAACCACGTTAGGGAACTGGAGCTGGAGCTGGATGAACTTCGGATCATTCGGGAGGCGGAGGGGGTTATTGAGAGGAGTTATGGGGAGGTAGTCACACCTCAGGTAAAAGAAGTAGGTAGATGGGTTACCGTCAGGGGAAGGAGAGGGAAGCAGCAGGCAGTGCAGGGATCCCCTGTGGCCGTTTCCCTCAACAACAGGTATACTGTTTTGGATACTGTTGCGGGGGACGACTTACCAGGGGTAAGCAATGGGGTACAGGTATCTGGCACAGAGTCTGTCCCTGTTGCTCAGAAAGGAAAGGGGAAGAGGAGCAGAGCATTAGTCATTGGGGACTCCATAGTTAGGGGAACAGATAGGAGGTTCTGTGGGAACGAGAGAGACTCACGGTTGGTATGTTGCCTCCCAGGTGCCAGGGTTCGTGATGTCTCGGATCGTGTTTTTGGGATCCTTAAAGGGGAGGGGGAGCAGCCCCAAGTCGTGGTCCACAGAGGCACCAACGACATAGGTAAGAAGAGAGATGGGGATTTAAGACAGAAATTCAGGGAGCTAGGGTGGAAGCTTAGAGCGAGAACAAACAGAGTTGTTATCTCTGGGTTGTTGCCCGTGCCACGTGATAGCGAAGCGAGGAATAGGGAGAGAGAGGAGTTGAACATGTGGCTGCAGGGATGGTGCAGGAGGGAGGGCTTTGGTTTCCTGGATAACTGGGGCTCTTTCTGGGGTAGGTGGGACCTCTACAAACAGGATGGTCTTCACCTGAACCAGAGGGGTACCAATATCCTGGGGGGGAGATTTGCTAGTGCTCTTCGGGGGGGTTTAAACTAATTCAGCAGGGGGATGGGAACTTAAATTGTAGTTCCAGTGTACAGGATGTTGAGAGTAGTGAGGTCAGGGATAAGGTTACAAGGACGCAAGAGGGCACTGGCAAGCAAGAACCTGGTTTAAAGTGTGTCTACTTCAACGCCAGGAACATCCGGAATAAGGTGGGTGAGCTTGCAGCATGGGTTGGTACCTGGGATCTCGATGTTGTGGCCATTTCGGAGACATGGATAGAGCAGGGGCAGGAATGGATGTTGCAGGTTCCGGGATTTAGATGTTTCAGTAAGAACAGAGAAGATGGTAAAAGAGGAGGGGGGGGGGGTGTGGCATTGTTAATCAAGGAGAGTATTACAGCGACAGAAAGGACGTTTGAGGACTCGTCTACTGAGGTAGTATGGGCCGAGGTTAGAAACAGGAGAGGAGAGGTCACCCTGTTGGGAGTCTTTTATAGACCTCCAAACAGTTCCAGAGATGTAGAGGAAAGGATAGCGAAGATGATTCTCGACAGGGGCGAGAGTAACAGGGTAGTTGTTATGGGGGACTTTAACTTTCCAAATATCGACTGGAAATACTATAGTTCGAGTACTTTAGATGGGTCAGTTTTTGTCCAGTGTGTGCAGGAGGGTTTTCTGACACAGTATGTAGACAGGCCAACCAGGGGCGATGCCACATTGGATTTGGTACTGGGTAATGAACCCAGCCAGGTGTTAGATTTAGATGTAGGTGAGCACTTTGGTGATAGTGATCACAATTCGGATAGGTTTACCTTAGCGATGGGCAGGGACAGGTATATACCGCAGGGCAAGAATTATAGCTGGGGGAAAGGAAATTATGATGCGATTAGGCAAGATTTAGGATGCGTAGGATGGGGAAGGAAACTGCAAGGGATGGGAACAATCGAAATGTGGAGCTTATTCAAAGAGCAGCTACTGCGTGTCCTTGATAAGTATGTACCTGTGAGGCAGGGAGGAAGTTGTCGAGCGAGGGAGCCGTGGTTTACTAAAGAAGTTGAAGCGCTTGTCAAGAGGAAGAAGAAGGCTTATGTTAGGATGAGACGTGAAGGCTCAGTTCGGGCGCTTGAGAGTTACAAGCTAGCCAGGAAGGATCTAAAGGGAGAGCTAAGAAGAACAAGGAGAGGACACGAGAAGTCATTGGCGGATAGGATCAGGGAAAACCCTAAGGCTTTCTATAGGTATATCAGGATAAAAGAATGACGAGAGTTAGATTAGGGCCAATCAAGGATAGTAGTGGGAAGTTGTGTGTGGAATCAGAGGAGATAGGGGAAGTGTTAAATGAATATTTTGCGTCAGTATTTACAGTAGAGAAAGAAAATGTTGTCGAGGAGAATACTGAGATTCAGGCTACGAGGCTAGATGGGATTGAGGTTCACAAGGAGGAGATGTTAGCAATTTTGGAAAGTGTGAAAATAGATAAGTCCCCTGGGCCAGATGGGATTTATCCTAGGATTCTCTGAGAAGCTAGGGAGGAGATTGCAGAGCCTTTGTCCTTGATCTTTATGTCGTCATTGTCGACAGGAATAGTGCCGGAAGACTGGAGGATAGCAAATGTTGTCCCCTTGTTCAAGAAGGGGAGTAGAGACAGCCCTGGTAATTATAGACCTGTGAGCCTTACTTCGGTTGTGGGTAAAATGTTAGAAAAGGTTATAAGAGACAGGATTTATAATCATCTTGAAAAGAATAAGTTCATTAGCGATAGTCAGCACGGTTTTGTGACGGGTAGGTCGTGCCTCACAAACCTTATTGAATTTTTCGAGAAGTTGACCAAACAGGTGGATGAGGGTAAAGCAGTGGATGTGGTGTATATGGATTTCAGTAAGGCCTTTGATAAGGTTCCCCATGGTAGGCTATTGCAGAAAATACGGAAGTATGGGGTTGAAGGTGATTTAGAGCTTTGGATCAGAAATTGGCTAGCTGAAAGAAGACAGAGGGTGGTGGTTGATGGCAAATGTTCATCCTGGAGTTTAGTTACTAGTGGTGTACCGCAAGGATCTGTTTTGGGGCCACTGCTGTTTGTCATTTTTATAAATGACCTGGAAGAGGGTGTAGAAGGGTGGGTTAGTAAATTTGCGGATGACACTAAGGTCGGTGGAGTTGTGGATAGTGCCGAAGGATGTTGTAGGGTACAGAGGGACATAGATAGGCTGCAGAGCTGGGCTGAGAGATGGCAAATGGAGTTTAATGCGGAAAAGTGTGAGGTGATTCACTTTGGAAGGAGTAACAGGAATGCAGAGTACTGGGCTAATGGGAAGATTCTTGGTAGTGTAGATGAACAGAGAGATCTTGGTGTCCAGGTGCATAAATCTCTGAAGGCTGCTACCCAGGTTAATAGGGCTGTTAAGAAGGCATATGGTGTGTTAGCTTTTATTAGTAGGGGGATCGAGTTTCGCAGCCACGATGTCATGCTGCAGCTGTACAAAACTCTGGTGAGACCGCACCTGGAGTATTGCGTGCAGTTCTGGTCACCGCATTATAGGAAGGATGTGGAAGCTATGGAAAGGGTGCAGAGGAGATTTACTAGGATGTTGCCCGGAATGGAGGGAAGGTCTTACGAGGAAAGGCTGAGGGACTTGAGGTTGTTTTCATTGGAGAGAAGGAGGAGGAGAGGTGACTTAATAGAGACATATAAGATAATCAGAGGGTGAGATAGGTTGGATTGTGAGAGTCTTTTTCCTCGGATGGTGATGGCAAACACGAGGGGACATAGCTTTAAGTTGAGGAGTGATAGATATAGGACAGATGTGAGAGGTAGTTTCTTTACTCAGAGAGTAGTAGGGGCGTGGAACGCCCTGCCTGCAACAGTAGTCGACTCGCCAACTTTAAGGGCATTTAAGTGGTCATTGGATAGACATATGGATGAAAATGGAATAGTGTAGGTCAGATGGTTTCACAGGTCGGCACAACATCGAGGGCCGAAGGGCCTGCACTGCGCTGTAATGTTCTAAAAAAAAAAATGGCCTGTCAGTCGCCAAATTAGTGTTACATGCTGACTGATGCCATGACCAAACAACTTTGCATACATCCGGTGCACACAAGGGATGCTCGCAATCGCCCTCCACAACATGGAGGGAGATGCTCTGCAAACATCCCCATCCTCAATGATGGCAGACCCCAGCACATCAGTGCCAAAGACAAGGCTGAAGCATTTGCAACTATCTTCAGCTAGATGTGCCAAGTGGTTTATCCAACTAGGCCTCTTCCTAAAGTCCATGGTATTACAGATGCCAGTCTTCAGCCATTTTGATTCACTGCAGGCATTGGATACAGCAAAGCTCCTTAGACAGCACCTTCCAAACCCGCGACCTCTACCAACTAGAAGGACAAGGGCAGCAAATGCGTGGGAACACCACCACCTGCATGTTCCCCGCCAAGTCACACACCATCCTCACTTGGAACTATATCGACGTTCCTTCACTGTCGCTGAGTCAAAATCCTGGAACTCCCTTCCTAACAGCACTGCAGGTGTACTTATCTCATATGGACTGCAGCAGTTCAAGAAGGCAGCTCACCACCACCTTCTCAAGGGCAATTAGGGATGGGCAATAAATGCTGGCCTAGCCAGTGGCACCCACATCCCATGAATGAATGAATGAAAAAAAAGGCTATGGGCCCTGAAAACTGAAGACTTGTGATCCAGAACTAGCTGCAACCTTAGCTGAGCTGTTCCAGTACAGTTACATGCTGACATCTACCAAACACAATAAAAAATTGCCCAGGTATGTCCAGCCCACAAAAAGCAGGACAAATCCATTCTGGCCAATTACTGCCCCATCAGTCTACTCTCATGTCTTTGACATCAAGCTAGTATTTGACTTAGTGTGGCATCAAGGAGCCTTTGCAAAATTGAAGTCAATGGAAATCAGGGGGAAATCTTTCCATTGGTTGGAGTCATACCAAGCACAAAGAAAGCTAGGAGTGGTTGTTGGCCAATCACTTCAGCCCCAGGACGTTGCTGCTGGAGTTCTGCAGGGCAGTGTTATAGACCCAACTATCTTCAGCTGCTTCACCTTTCCTCCAACATAAGGTTAGAATTGGTGACATTTACTGATGATTGCACAGTGTTCAGTGCCATTCATGACTCCTCAGATACTGAAGCGGTCCATATCTGCATGCAGCAAGAACTGGACAACATTAAGGCTTGGACTGATCAGTGGCAAGTAACATTCGCGTCACACAACTGCCAGGCAATGATCATCTCCAACAAATGACTATCTAACCATCTCCCCTTGACATTCAACGGCATTACCATGCTGAATTCCCCTACCATCAACATCCTGAGGGGTAACTATTGATCAGAAACTTAACTGCACCCGTCATATAAATACTGTGGCAACAAAAGCAGGTCAGAAGCTGGGAAATCTGCGGCAAATAACTCACTTCCTGATTTCCCAAAGCCTTTCCATCATCTACAAGGCAGAAGTCAGGAGTGTGATGGAATACACTCCACTTGCCCGGATGGGTGCAGCTCCAACAACATTCAGGAAGCTCGGCACCATTCAGGACAAGGCAACCCGCTTGATCGGCACCCCATTCACCAGCTTAAATATTAACTCTCTCCAGCACTGGCGGACAGTGGCAGCACTGCACATTCACAAAATGCACTACAGCAACTCATAATGGTTCCTTTGACAGCACCTTCCAAAACCACAACCTCTACCAGCGAGAAGAACAAGCACAGCAGACCCATGGGAACAACACCACCTGCAACTTCCCGTCCAAGTCACACACCATCCTGATTTGGAACTAGACAGCAGTGTGGGCGTACCTACATCACATGGACTGCAGCGGTTCAAGAAGGTGGCTGATCTCCACTTTCTCAAGGGCAGTTAGGGATGGGCAATAAATGCTGGCCTAGCCAATGACTCTCACATCCCATGAATGAATTTAAAAAAAGCTAGGTGGGAAAATAAGCTGTGAAGAAGGTGCACAGAAGCTACAAAGGGATGTAGACCAGTTAAGTATTTGGGCAAGAAAGTGGCAGATGGAGCAAAATGTGGGGAAGTGCAGAATATTTTTAAAAAGATGAAAGACTAGAAAATGTTAGTACTCAGAGGGATTTGGGGTACTTCTACAAAAATCACAAAAAGTTAACATGCAGGTACAACAAGCAATTAGGAAGGTAAATGGTATGTTAGCCTTTATTGTAAGGAGTTTGGAGCATAGCAGTATGGATGCCTTGCTGAAATTATATAGGGCTTTGGTGAGGCCATACCTGTCATACGGTGTACAGTTTTAGCATCCTTACCTAAGGAAGGATATACTTGCAATTGAGTGGCTACAACGAAAGTTCACCAGATTGATTCCTGGGATGAAAAGGCTGTGAGAACGAGTAAGTGGAATGGGTCTATATTCTTTGGAGTTCAGAAGGGTGAGAGGAGATCTCATTGAAATGCATAAAATTCTGAAAGAGCTTGACAGAGTAGATGCCGAGAGGCTGTTTTCCCCTGGATGGAGAGTCTAAAGCTTAAGGGTCATAGTGTCACGATAAGGGACCGGCCGTTCAGGACTGAGCTGAGGAGAATTTCTTCACTCAGAGGGTAGTAAATCTGAGAGCTGTGGATTCAAGATTGAGACCAACAGATTTTTGAGCACTAAGGAAATCAAGGGAGATGGGAATAGGTAGGAAACTGCAGTTAATGTTCCAGTTCAGCCATGATCTTATTGAATTGTGGAGCCCGTTTGATCAGTCATATGGCCTACTCCTGCTCCTAATTTTATGTTCTTACATTCTATGTTATAATATTTTGATTAAATGGCCAAGTTTCAGTCTACTGCTGACACAACATCAATTTAGGCTATTTCTGTTACGTCAATCTCATTTCTAAGTTTCTTTTCAGACCCCATTTATAACAGTTTTTCCAGAATTACACTCAATCGATACAATTAATAAAACACTTTCAAATTAAGACTAGTATCTGGTAAAGATTAATTAAATATTAAATTTAGGCATGGTTGAATTTTATGTTTCTTTTTTTAATTCATCAAATTTCTTTAGTAGGACAATTACTTTCACTTCATTTATACAAAAGCAAAATATTGCGGATGCTGGAAACCTGAAATAAAAACAGAAAGTGCTGGAAACACTCAGCATGTCTGCCAGTATCTGTGGACAAAGGAACAGAGTTAACATTTCAGGTCGATGGCCTTTCATCAGAATGGGACTGCTGAAGCCACAAGTTTACTACACTGTTTCTGCTTTCAATCACGTATGCACAATTTTGCTGTGGGCTGTGCTGGATGACATTTTCGTAAGGGTCAAGCAAGAGTTATCCTTTATCCACATCAGAAGCAGGCACTAGGCCATTAACAAAGCAAATAAGGTGCTGAAGGACTGCTTTTTCTCCCTCTTGCAAGTTTGGCTTGTGCTTGAGGCAGCCAGCACCAGTGCTGATTGCCTCCAGGAAAACCTAAGCTAAGCAGCATGGAATGAGAAAAAGGTTAGTATTCACCTTAATCACTGTTGCTTCCGGTCCTGAGATCTCCGATCTGACTCCTGACTGACTTCCACCCGTCCCCACCCCTGCTGGCGCCGACCTCCGAGCATCACCATCCCCACCTCCGATCACTCCAAGCACACTCTGAGGCCCATCCAACAATTCCGCAGACCTCAGTGACGTTCTTTCCTGACCTCTTACCCGATCACCCTCCGAGGCCCAGTCAACAATATGCAGACTCCTGCAATCTTACCCAATTACTTACCTGCACATTGGTGCATGAACCGTGCAGGATTCTACCACTGCATGACAGTGAGGTCCAAGGCCCAAAATCCTGGGCTCCTCGGGTCTCCCCATTTGAACTTGGACCATTAGCACTCTGCGGGAAAGGCCCCCAAAAAGGGATGTTGCTGAATTTCTAGACCCTTGACTTCACTGCTGCACTGAGTGCTGTATGAGAATCAGGGCTTACTGCCAGTGTATAATTCACTCCAAGTAAGCACTTCATTCACCCATTTTTGACACTTTCAGCAGAGAGCATTCCCATATGATCCTGGATCACATCAGACTGCTTAAAAGTAGGAACAATCTTATGACTGCAATTATCAATATGCACACAACAATTTTAACTTGTACTAAAACAAATAAAAACATACAAGAACTATAGGTGTATGTCTAAACTTAATGACTGATCTTCAAAACTGTAAAATATCAGACTATGCCACACAAATATTTGTCAGCCTTCCCAGAGCGTTATTTAAGTTTACCATCACATCATTCAATTGCAAAACCGAACTGCTCTGTGAAATTCACTCTTTCCTCCAGAAATATACCTTATTTCACATTGCATTGCTATCAGATATCAGAGTTGTGATCCCTAGAAGCCAATCAGATGTTAATTGTGTTTAATCATAAGTAGGTGGAGGGTGTTAATTAGGGTCTTACTTGAGTATATATAAGGAGACACTTAGTGAAACTGGAAGGCAGTTTGAGTGAGGAGTTGCATATTTGTAATTTATTTACTTTGCAAAATAAATGCAAGACTGAGGAAAGATTGACTCCAGCATAATCCTTCAACAAAAAACTTTCTGGAATATAACATCAGAAAGGATTCAAATTTGAAAGCATGTGAAATAATAAGTGCATGCTAAAAAGAAACTGTTAGGTATTTGCGATACAATCTCCCCCGCTCCCCCACCCCTGCCCCCATCCTCCATACCACCCCCCTCCCACCAAAAAGCAAAACATATGGGTCAGTATTTGAAATGTACAATTTCTTCCCATATTAAAAACTACAAACTGAAAAAAATTCCAAGCATAGCAACTTCAACAGTCTGAAAAAGTGTCAACTGACACATGCTTTCTGCGCTCTGCAAAAGAAATCAAATTTCAAAATATGTGGATAAATTGGATTAAAAATCTATTGTTTCTGATCGTACAGAAACAAATAATGGTATAACTAACACTGATGTTATACAGCTAACACAGGACTCTTGTTTCAATAAATTTCAGGTAAGCATCAAAGCATTTTTAACATACAATAATTCCTCAAATTAAAAAAAAAAGTGTACTGAGCAACAAATTGCAAGTTAACTTATCACAAGTAGTAAACTAAGCTATGCTTGAGCCTGGTGACAGCTACTCTAGTAATAAAGAAATTATTCCATGAAAAGGAACTAGAATTCTTATTTACATTTTTTTGAAAGGTTTTCCCTTTAACTTAGGAGGTGATGGCTCCAACATAGCAGTAAAGATCAGAAAGATTTTAGCTTTGATTTCTGTTGTTTGCTGAGTTTCTGTTCTCAGCCATGGTAAGAGTTGGGGGACTGCAATTGGCCTCCACTCTCCTGAGCCTGAGGAGCCAAAGCCAGCCGCGGTTCCTACTCTTGATCACTGACCAGTGATCTCTGTCGTCTTAATGTATGTATTTGAATGTTGAATGAGAACAGGATCTGGCTCCTCCATAATGCAATCTATGTTAAACAGTCTGCTAAGATTCTCCACCTAGCCTGGCAAGCATGAAGAATGGCCACTTGAACAAGGTACAGGAGGCAGGAGGGATGCTGGTTGAGCTCATCTACCTTCAATGAAGGGTAGAAAAGGAAAAGAAATTGGAGTAGGGAGGAAATGGGAGAAAAAAAACAACACATAAGAAGAACAAAAAAGCAATTATGGGTTATCAACCTTGATATCAAGTGTTAAGTGTCAAAATTCTTGAACTGTAATCATTAAATGGTAAAATTTTGTATAATAAAAAGATTCACATACAAAGACTGTGAAACTGTGAACAGGAGGCAAGTGAAGCGATGGGCTGAATTTTACCAGCCCCTTGACGCCACGGGTTGTGGCGCGGGGACCAGTAAAATTCTGTGGGGAGAGGCCCGCCTCGACCCATGATGTCGAGAAGGGCCCGCCACATATTACTGATGGCGGGGGGACCTCAGTGTGGCCACCCCCCCACACCATCTGGCAGCAGGCCCTTCATCTCCATTTGCAAAAGAATATTAATAAGATGGAAGTGTACTTACCTGCAGGCGGCGGCCATCCCACGCCAATTTTACGGCTGCCATTCGTGCTCCGCGTGCCTTCAGAACCTGGTGGCGAGGGGGGAGTAATAAAAATTTCAGGGCGGGAGGGCTGGAGGAGCAGGGAAATCAATTTTTATTGTATGTGGGGATGGTGGGAAGGGGTCATAGGCCACATGTTAGAAGTTTAGGGGGTAAAGTTCGGGTAGGGAAAAAGCCATGTGTTGGTCATTTCGGGCATTGAAATGACCATTTGGGGGGTTTGGGAAGGGCCATCCACATCTTTGTGATTTTTTAATAAAAATTTAACACGGCTGCACCTTTAAAAATTAAAAGTAATTCCAAGGACTTAAAGCCCTTTAAAAATGGCGCGCACGGTGGCGCCGGGCCCAGTTGCTGGGTACACGGAGGCCGCCCCTACGGTCATCAGGGCCGGCCGCTACACCCCCACTATTTAAATAAGCCCCCGCGTGAAATATCGTGGGGGCTCCTCGGCAGCCCTTCCATGTCAGAAGGCCGCCGAGTTGAAAACTATGTTTCAATCACACCTTTTTTTAGATTCTTTGAATAATTATCAACATCAACAACGCTCCTGACAACTAATCATTTACGTATACAGGACTATTCGCTCATCCCGCTCTCCTCTTTGAAAATTCCCTTCTGGGCCTCCGCAGCCCGTTAACAAGCTCCTCAAGTCAGTTAATTGGAGGCGAGCAGGTTGCTGGCTGCCCACCCCATGCCCTCTCTGTGAAAATTGCAACACATTCCGGAGGCATCAGGATCCGGAGATGCCTTCCGGGAACGCAACCTTCAATTCGCACGCACAGCCATGCTCACCCCAAAAGCACTTTGAAAATCTAGCCCAAACATTTACATCAATTACATTTATTTTTATTATCCTTGCTACGGTCAGGTGAGGAGGGGTTGAAGGGCTTCTCTCTTTTCCCTTTCCTTGTTTGACCACAACGGGCTGAATTTTACTAGTGAGCTAATTTTACTAGAGATTGGTGGCAAGCTTCAAAGATGGCGGCCCTCACGCACACGATTTACTCCGCGGAGCCGCCGTAATATTATACGCAGTGGCTCATTTATATGGCCAGGGTAAACCTGCGCCCCCTGATGATGTGGGAGGCGGCTGGCATTCCGTCCCCGGCAATGGCGTCCAGCATCACTGCGCAGGTGTGGGCGCCATTTTTACAGGGTTTAAAGCCCCATCAATACAAATTAAAGTGTCAAAGGGAAAACTCAGTAAAATTTATTTAAAAACAATACATTCATGTTTCCAAAGCCACTCTTCCACCCCCCACCCCGGTAGCAACACATTCATTCTTTGCCCCCCCCAAAATACTTACCTTGTGTACCTGACCTTTCCCCGCCACAAAGTTCATTAACCTTTTACTTTACCCCTTCCCATCACTCCCTAGACCAATCAGGTAAGTTTGACCCTCCTCCCCACTTCCACACTGATATAATTACTTCTTCTCCCCTCCCTACCAGTGTTCCGCCATACTTCACTAGTCGGAGAACGGAAGGCGCGGGAATGTCGGCCACCGACCGTAATATTGGAGCAGGACGACCGTGCAACGAGGTAAGTAATTCATTCCTTTATTTATATAAACATGCTTAAATGTGGTTCCCATCGCCGAGCAGTGGTGGTGGGGGGGGGCCGGGTGCTGCCATAAAACCTCACCGCAGCCAGTAATATGAGGCCCGGTCTACCTGGTGCCGAGAGCTGTGGTGGGCCTCTCCCCGAGGAATTTTCCAGGCCCCGCCGCCACAACCCCTGATGTCGAGGGATCGGTAAAATTCAGCCCAACAGGTTTAATTTTTTTTAAAGAAGATATACTGGCCAAATCAGTACGTGTTTGATTACTTACTAGCTATGATCATACCAAGAACCAACTGGACAGGTTTTCTTGAGTTTAACAAAGAGGTTAACTTTATTGTACTTAAACCGAACAAATTATAAGAATAACCTACTCACCAACTTGCACACTAGAGTTTCACACACACACAAATAGGTTACAGAGTGGGGAAGGATAGATTGGTCGAGTTAAGAGTCCATAGACAAAAGGGTATATAGTCTGTGGAGTTTGGTGATTTGGCGGGTTCTAGCTAAATTCAGTAGTCCTTGGGCTTTTAGTTTGAAGAGATAGATGAGTGATTCAGTTGGTCTCTTTGAGACAGTAATACAGATGATTTCCTCCAAAGGGGTTTCTGGTTGTAGCCGCAGTATGCAGAGATGGTCAGTCAGCAGGCAGGACTTTAAACTTGTAAGCTGAATTGGAGAGAGAGAGAGAGGGACCCCCACTTGGGTCTGCGCATGTCAGAGTCCAGATGCTTCTCCTTGCTGCTGTAGAGAAACACCAGCTTAAAACCACATGGGGTAGGGGTTGTCACATGACAGTCACCCAGTGATTCAAGCAGGGTAGGTAGTAGTGTATTTCTTCTTGCTAAAAAGAACAGGCAGTTCCCTTAAACTTCCTGGTTTTGGTTCTTGCTGAGATGAGCAGGTACTTCACCTCCACCTCACAGGCCTTGCAATGTAGGATACACTGCTGCAAATTAGGTGGCCATCTTAAGCTGCTAGCAAAGTCATCTTTTATCTTTTCCTTTTTAAAATTTCTTTAAAAAATATAAATTCAGATCTCCAGTCAGTGGATTAAAGAAAATTATCATTCAACAAAGCATGGATCGAGAATGGGGGGCAATTTTCACCCAGTTGAGCATTGCCAGTAAGCTGACGGAGCAGATCACCTGCCCTTAATAGAACCCGCACAATTTTTGTTGCACTGATTTCAATGGAAATATTAGAAAAGCTGAGCTTTGAGATAGTGAACGCATGGACTAAGATGAAGGAGGTGGAAGAAAGCAGTCTTTGTGACAGCTGATATGTGGAAGAGAGCCAATGTTGGGAAGGAAAATAAGATCAACATTAAGTAGTACACCAAGTGTATCTCCTGACTCAGCTTGAGTGGCAGCTGGGAAAGGGAGGTTGATAGAGTAAAGGCTCGAAGCAGGTTGGTGCTGGCGGAAGGCTTGATTCAGTTTTGTTGACATTTTAGTTGGAAGAAACTTTGATCTATTCAGATCTAAATGATGGACATACATTTGACGAGTCTAGCAACAGCCTTTTGATTGGTTGAGGCGGCTGAATGCAGTATCATCTGCATGCATAAGAATGCTAATCCCATGTTTCCAGATGATAGTGCCTAGGGGTATTATGTAAACAACAAAAAGGGAACCAACAATGTACGCCAGAGAGGAAGAGAGAAACTGTTGGATTACTGTGATGTAACTGCTGCACTGCCACAGGTATTAAGAGAACAAGGAAATAACAGTGACATAGAGATTTGCTGCAAGGGAAAAGCGATGGAGTGGTTCATGGTGTTAAAAGTAACATAGGTGGACTACAGGAGAGGGCAATTGAGTGGTCAATAATGTCAAAGATCGCAAAAAGGTTGCGGAGGATGAGGAAAGACAAAACCATGTTTACAGTCACACAGAATGCAATTTGTGTCATTGACCAGTGCATTCTCACTCTGGGTGATGGGAGGGTCTTGATCAAGGATCCCAGAAGTATAGTTGTGAGGCAACAACATATTTCACAACTGTGGATAGAAAGCAAAGGTTGGAGATGTGGTGGTCATTGAAGTCAATGGAGTAGCTGAGGCCGGGCTTCTCATGGAGGCAAAAAAAAGTCTTAAATGAGTAATTGGCAGTTTTCAAAATAAGAGACAGCTTGATAATTTTGACAGACATGAAGATGAAGAGAAGTTGAGTGGTCAGCTGAAATGGGAGGGGATCAAGGGAACAGGTGGTAGATATCTTGGACAAAGATGACAGGGCTGACAAAGAGATAAAGGAAAAATGCAGAGAATGGGCTGGGTGAAGCTGTCATAGGCATGAGACAGCATCAGGAGTTGTGGGAGTGGCAGAGGGAATGGTAGCCTGTCACAGCTCAAATTTAGATGCACAAATTTCACAAGCTCTTTGCATTTTGAGTCCAAAGTGCGGATTTGGGTTGGAAGGAGAAGGGCCTGAAGAGGCAGTTTGTAGTGTAGAAGAGGTTGCAGTTGTTTCTCATTTCCAGAATGATCTTGAAGTAATAAGTATTTTTGGCCAAGAAGAAAGAGGAAGTTCAGCTAGATCGAGCAGTGGATACCTAGGCCAATTAATCGCCAATGGATTTGACTTAACATATAATTGAGTCCACACAACTATCCACCCAGCAGGGAATAATTAAATATAATTGTTTGTTATATCAGTCCTGGACAACCAGGAATATTACTGAGAGTTGTGGAGTCATTTATGGCACAGGAGGCCATTTGGCCCATTGAGTCCATGCCGGCTCCCCTGCTCGATCCCCGTAGCCCTGCAAGTCTATTTCCTTCAAATGATCATCCAATTTCCCCTTGAAGTCATTGATTGTCTCTGCTTCCACCACCCTTGTGGGCAGCAAGTTCTAGGTCATTACCACCCGCTGCGTAAAAAAGTCTTGGCACAGATGATTGTAACCAATATTCTTACCCTATCAATAACGTTTTTGTGGAAGGAAGGGAAGAGAGTAATTGGAAAAAATCTGTGAGACATATAAAAATGTACTACTCTGGTAAATTTGCTAACTTTTAAATTAATATGGCTCATTGGAAAAACTTGTTCTTGTTTGGAGAGTGCATTACTGGGTTTCTTCTGCACTCTCAAGTTGTAAGGTATCACTGCCGGAATCAGCCTCAAAGAGCACTCTCAGCTGGAGTTAAGGATCTCCGAAGGATCTTTATGGAGTTACACAGGGCACATCAAGGAATCACAGTCACTGAAACAGCACTTGGCCTGTCAAACAACTCAGGAACCTTGCTGCGATATAGGGACCTCAAATAAGCTTTCTCAAAAAAAGGGCTCTGTCCTTTCAGTTCGACTTTGGATGTCAGCAATTGTAACAAACCTCCCTCTAGAATTGTAAACCAGGCATTAAGGAACTTTGAAAATATATTAAAAATGAAGAGAATATTTAACTGGTGATATTTCTCATGTCTATTCGTAATGCTACGACCAGGCGAGCAAGGTGTCTTCACCTGGTCTTATTGTCACAGGGTTTAATTTTAAACACACTGTTTTGAGCTCCCCCTTTGTGATCCCTTGTTCACAGCTTTCCAATTATAAGGCAAATAAATGAGCATGCTCGGTTTTCTTTAAGTTTAAAGAAGAAAAGTAAAATTTATTAAACCTTAAACTTAAACTCTAATACGGTTAACAGCTAAGGATATACAATGCGCCCACGCTAGCATGCACATATGCAAATAGGGACAGAAAAGAGCAGAAGAAAAATAAAATGGAGAGGTTTGAGGAAATCTCTAAAAGTAGATTTCTTGTTACTGGCTGTAGAGTCCTTGACTGTAGACAGCTCTTACTTTTCGTTGGGGCCCAGCATTCTTCTTAAACCTTGTTCACTGTAGGACACTTTCCTCTCTTGGGGTTCATATGTCTTCAATGGTTTCCAAAGCTTGTGGGAGCGAGATGAAAGCAGACAGGAGAGAGGTCTTCTTAGTTCAGGAGAAAAATGCATTCTGATTTCTTTCCCTGTTGGAAGTTCAAATTCAAAAAAACTCCAACAGTCAGTCAGTCATGTGACTAAAACTGGTCTGACCACTTCTTCTGTGTATTGGGGAAGCAAAAGACTGGGTTCCTTTGTTCCACCATTGCCTGTTACTATGCAAATATCTTTCCAGTCATGGGCTTGCCAAGTTAAGTTTTAATGTTCATGTGGCAAAATCATGTGTTCCTCAGTCTTGGCAGGTGGGGGGGGGGGGGTTTGCCTGACAATAAACAATGATGAAATATGTACAACACATTCATTATACTGAGCATATTATGACAGCATTTGACATGAAAGTAAGTAATAACACATTCTCTGAAACAAGATAAGCTTATTAACATTCCTCTTTCAATTTCATGATTATGGTAGTCAATCATTTGATCAAAATTCTTGTAAATTGCACTCACCAACATTGCTCTTGAGGCAGCTCTAAATATCTGAAAGTCATTGAAAATATTCCAACAGTTTCCACAAATTAATAAGAAAAGCGCTCACTGTTACCAATGATGATAGGCAGGAAGTGGATTACAAAGTAATAACAAAGATGAAGGTGAACAGGGCATGCATAAACTACGGGACTTTGCTTCTTACCTTTTATAATATTGTTATATTATTTCCTAGTATTTGCTTCTATAGTATTTGCTTCGAAGCCACTGTTTTGCAATTATCAATAAATGAGAAAAGCAACCAAGAAAAACAAGAGACCTCAGTCATGACCTGATAAAATGAGGGCAAGTATCATTCACCATCTTTGTTTATCAGTAATACCCCCACCCTCTCCCAGTGTTGTACCTGAAGTTTGTCATTTGTGAGGGTTATATGAGCAAACCTGAAATGTTACTGCTTTGCATGTCTGGCTACAGGAATGTGCTTGTGAATGTCTTTAGTCTACTACAGTTCATTCATTCACTTGTGGTCAACTGGAAGTCAGATGAGCCTAAGACAACAAAAACCTTAATTTACCTTAATTTGTAACTTCACTAGCTTTAAGCTTTGGTCTTCATTTTCTCGTCTTCTATTTATTGATTAGTTACAGGTCTGTTTCATATGAACGAGCTAATAATATCTGTATATCCTAGCTGATAAAAAAGTCTTACTTCTCCCATCCATTGACCATGAATGGATGAAATGTCAAGCTCTATCGATGCCTTTCTGAGCAATATGAAGAAATTAAATAATTTCAGAGACAAATGTGTCATTTTGTAACAAACATGTTGGGTTCCTAAACTCCTAAACATTTTGGACTCACTTTGTGAAAGAGTCTGTTGTTTCTCTGCAGAGCTTTGACCTACTCTACATCACAATAGAAGTCCTATGACTGGAATTATACAAAGTGCAACAGTTTCAAAACAGATCAAAGTTTAGACTGTAGTAAATAGCAGAGATTAGGATGTTCGACTAAACATACAATCACAACTACACACAGAAATATTCAAGGGCAAATAGTAGAAATGCATTACTTTATACCCAAGAACCAATGTTAAAATAAATCACTTTATTCAGCAAAATGTCAACAAAATTTGCTCCTCTTGCCCAGAGACCATCTGCTGATGACAGCTAAGAAACTTTATCTAGCACTTATAAAGATTATTTGAAAACTTGATCTGACATACATTGCAATTAGTAAATGACAAAAGCATAATTCTCATCTTGCTTTTTAACTGTGAAACTATTTCTTGAAGTGGATTATAATGTCCAGTTCAATTACTTAAACCCATTGTTATTTTTAATAGTATCAGTTATGACAAGTTAATGCAACTGCAGGTCAATGTCTACTGAACATGAGGCCACTTTAATCTATTCATAGAAATGCACATGACTCTGCAGGGTAGCCTGGTGACTTAAGCAGTTGACACTTTCACTCTGACCTGAAGACCATCTGTTGCCAAACATTATGGTTGACTTTCATCAGTCGATGTTTTCAATAAAGCATAATGCTGAAATGTACATTCTAGCCCCAAATTCTTCTATTCAAATGATGAATAAACCAAGTAATCTGGCTGGACTGTGAGAAATTTGGGGTGGGAACCCTATTATTCTGGGTCTCTGTGATTTCTTTTACAATAAATTTCAAAAGTCCACTGGAAGTAAGGGCTGGTGCTTGCTGCATTCTCTCTTTTTGATGTGGGTGTAAATCGAAGAAGTGGGACTGGTGGGATAATGCCGTTCTTCAGAATTCTGAGCAATTTTACCTTAATTGCCCCCAAGGCAATATACAACTGCACGAAACAGGCAGAGTTGCATATCAGGACAAGATTTTGCTAAAATTAACTAAGGTCATTTTCCCTATGGCAGCTGGTCACTGGGAAAGCAGCAACTTTAAAATCTGATCAAGGGTCTCAGACCTGAAAAGTTAACTCTGTTACTCTCTACACAGATGCTGCCAGACCTGCTGAGTATTTCCAGCACTTCCTGTTCTGATTTCAGAGTTCCAGACCTAAAGTATTTTGCTCTAACTTTAAAATCTGGACATTTAAAAAAAAAGTTAACCATTTTAGGCTGGGACAGCCAACAGGTACTGCTAAGGTGGGTAGCCCAGTAGCAGTGAAAATAGTGAAGACGTCTGTCTACATTATGCTGATGCTTTGACCCCTTCAATTTGGGACAGGGTCAAATGCACATTCACGAGGTGGATGTAAGTTCTGCCATGCCCTGGATCTGCCTCTAAAACCTGCAGTGGGTTCAGGACTACTATGCCTGGTTGAACTGTCAAAATCACTCAGCCTAAGGATCTATCAAGTCTGCATCTATGGCAAGATAAGGCCATTACTGTTAAGATTGGAGTTTACATTTACTTATTAACTGTCTCTGATTTGTTACACTGTTTGTCCAACATCAAATACTGGATGAGCAAATAATTCCACCAATTAAATTTTGGGAAGACTGAAGCTTTGGCTGCTGCTGCAATCTCCATTCCCTGTCCATCATTTCCAACCCTGGCAACTGTCTTAAGTTGAGCAAGACCATTTGCAACCTTGGTTTGACCCCAAGTTGAGTGTCCAAACACATATCCACACCATCACCAAGACTGCATACTTCTACCTCCATCACATCGCTTGACTCCGACCCTCCCTCAGCTCATCCGCTGTTGAATCCATGCCATTGTGACTTCTAAACTGAAATATTCCAATGCTCTCCTGGCTGCTGCACATAATCTACTCTACATAAACTAGTGCTCATCCAAAATTCTGCTGCATCTTAACTTGCTCTTAATCCCATTCACCTATCACCCCCGAACCTTACCCTCTGTCCAACAATGCCTCAATTCTGAAATTCCTATCCTGTTTTCAAATCCGTCCATAAGCCTCTCTCGCCTCCCTCTCTGTGTAGCCTCCTCCCACCCTCCAAGCCTTTGTGATCTCTGTGCTCCTCCAATTCCATCCTCTTGTACATCTCTGATTTTAGAGTAGGCGGTGGCATTGTGGTATTATCACTGGACTAGTAACCCAGAGACCCAGGGTATTGATCTAGAGACATGGGTTCGAATCCCACCACAGCAGAAGGTGGAATTTGAATTTAATTCATAAATCTGGAATTAAAAGCCAGTCTAATGATGGCCATGAAACCATTGTTGATTGTTGTAAAAACCCATCTGGTTCACTAATGTCCGTTAGGGAACGAAATCTGCTGTCCTTACCTGGTCTGGCCTACATGTTACTCCAGACCCACAGCAATGTGGTTAACTCTTACATGCCCTCTGAAATGGCCTAGCAAGCCACTCAGTTGTAACTAACTGCTACGAAGTCAATAAAAAGGAATGAAACCGGACAGACCACCCGGCATCGAGCTAGGCACCGGAAACAACAACAGCAAACCCAGCCCTGTCGACCCTGCAAAGTCCTCCTTACTAACATCTGGGGGCTTGTGCCAAATTGGGAGAACTGTCCCACAGACTAGTCAAGCAACAGCCTGACATAGGCATACTCACGGAATCATACCTGACAGACAATGTCCCAGACACTGCAATCACTATCCCTGGGTATGTCTTGTCCCACCGGCAGGACAGACCCAGCAGAGGTGGCAGGACAGTGGTATACAGTAGGGAGCGAGTTGCCCTGGAAGTCTTCAACATCTACTTCGGACCCCATGCAGTCTCATGGCATCAGGTCAAACATGGGCAAGATAACCTCCTCGTGATTACCACCTACCGCCCTTCCGAGGCTGATGAGTCAGTACTCTGCCATGTTGAACACCACTTGGAGGAAGCACTGAGGGTGGCAAGGGCACAAAATGTACTCTGGGTGGGGGACTTCAATGTTCATCACCAAGAGGAATGCAGCCAGAGGGAAATTTCAGTGCAAGGGTGGAAAAGAGGATTGGCAGCACAGTTAGACCATAGGTGGTTGGAAACATTGAGGTTACCCAGGTCATAAGAAATTCAGCAAGTCTGAGCTGACAGGGCTGAGACGAGCAGAAAACACTGGGGCTGTGGTCTGAGTCGGGAAAGGACCAGGCCAAGACAAAATGCACAAACAGCAGAGTGTGGAGGGGTTGGGAGCAGTAATTTAATTATTAAAAATATATTTAAATTTTATCAAGTAAAATCAATAAAATTCTACTTAACCAAACTTTTGGTCATCTGACCTCATGGCTGGGATTTTATGAGTTCCGCAGAGTTCCCGATGGCGAAACCAGAAGTTGGCGTAACTCCTACTTCTGCCACCTTTCCCATTTCCTGTGCGATTTCATATGTAAATTAAACTTGCGGCGATGGGCATGGGAGTCATGTGGGATTATGCGGCGGAGGCGGCCTTTCATTGGTGGAACCGTTGTCACTGGGCCAAGCGCCATGATCACCATGCCTATAAATTATTCGGTACTTGCAGCCTTCCTGTCATGTAGGTCTCTGCATGGGAGCCTGAATTGAAGCTTGAAAACAATTTAAAATGCTTTTGCCTCCCTTAATTTTTGTAATCCAGCATCAACTTCACATTCGGTGATGCCTCCCTGCAGGTTCTCCTCCAGACCATCAGGGAAAGGCAGGAGGTCCTCTTTCCTGCAGATGAAGTGCAAAGATTCTCCCTCCTGACCAATGGTGGCCTGGATGGAGGTAGCAGTGGAGGTCTCAAACCGTGGGGTCACTCATAGAACCTCGGTACAGTGTCACAAGCACATCAATGACTTGCTCAAATTGGTGAGCATAAGTGGTCTTGGCGAAGCTGCTACATTATTTTTCTCCCTGGCTCCATCTCTTTAAGACAGACTGCAAACAAGACATGCACTGGATTGCATGAGCAGCCTTGGTGCCATACACTAAATAATTTTGCGCAAAGTTGACGATCGGCATTGTTGATGTGCTTGGCTGGATGAATCGTGCGCCAGCCAGCCCAGAATGAGTGATGTCGTTGTGTGTTTACAATGGTTGTGATGCATCTCGAAAAAATATCATTTAATCTGCACTGTTTCCTGTAGTCTGATAACAAAGGAAGTTAAGGACTGAATAAGATTAAAAGAAAAGGCCTATAAAGTTGCCAGAAGTAGTAGTAAACCTGATGATTGGGAGGATTTTAGAATACAGCAAAGGAGGACCAAGAAACTGATAAAGAAAGGAAGAATAGAATATGAATGTAAGCTAGCAAAAAATATAAAAATGGACTGTAAAAGCTTCTATAGGTAACATTTGGTTAAGACAAATGTGGGTCCATTACAAGCAGAGTCTGCAGAATTTATAATGGGGAATAGAGAAATGGCAGAGAAGCTAAATGATTACTTTGTGTCTGTCTTCACTGAGGAAGATACAATAAATCTCCCAGAATTAGAGATCCAAGGGATTAAGGGGAATGAGGAATTAAAGGAAACTCGTATTAGTAAGAAGGTTGTATTAGAGAAATTAATGGGGCTGAAGGTTGATAAGTCCCCAGGACCTGATATTCTACATCTCAGAGTGTTGAAAGAGGGAGCTATGGAGATAGTTGATGCATTGGCGATCATCTTCCAACATTCAATTGATTCTGGAATGGTTCCTGCAGATTGGAAGGTCGCAAATGTCACCCCACTATTTAAGAAGGGAGGGAGAGAGAAAACAGGGAATTATAGACCTGTTAGCCTTACATCAGTCATTGGGAAAATACTAGAATCTATTCTAAAGGTTGTGATAAATGGACACTTGCATAATAATGATCTGATTGGGCATAGTCAACATGGATTTATGTTTTGGAAAATCAAACCTGTTGGAGTATTATTGCCAAAGAGGGAGTGCAATGAAGGTTCACCAGACTTGTTCCTGGGATGGCAGGACTGATCTATGAAGAGAGATTGGGGTAACTGGGCCTGTATTCTCTGCAGTTTCGCAGAATGAGAGGTGATCTCATTGAAACCTACAAAATACATAAAGGAATAGACAGGGTAGATGCAGCTAAGATATTTCCCCTGATTGAGGAGTCTAGTACCAGGGGACACAACTTCAAAATAAGGGGGAAGCCACATAGGACAGAGACGAGGAGACATTTCTTTACTCAGAGGGTTGTGAATCTTTGGAATTCTCTACCCCAGAGGGCTATGGAAGCTCAGTCATTGAGTATGTTTAAAGCAGAGATTGACAAATTTCTAAATACAAATGACATAAGGAGATATGAGGATAGTGTGGGGAAAAGGCATTGAAGTGGTGGACCAGCCATGATCATATTGAATAGCAGGGCAGGCTCAATGAGCTGAATGGCCTTCTCCTATATTCCGATGTTTCTAGGACAAATGCACCCAAAACAGCATGAATGCGCCAAGACAGGTGGTGGTGTTGCCGACATTAGAGTCCGAACAGCAGCTGAAGAGGCGACTGCACAAATTGTGAGAAAGGAGGGAGGCAGGACACTATTCGATGGTGAGCCAAGATCCTCAAGACATAAGGATGAAGTGTCTTGCAGCCATCCATGCACACCCAGGGCTGGATTTTTATGCCCCCCCCTCCCCACCCCCGAGACGGGATTGGAGGGGGGTGGGGGCAAGGAATATCTCTATAGGTGGTGGATGGGGGGGAGGGCGATGGGGTGGAGGGCCCATCACCTTCCCATCCCCAAACGATCTTCCTGGAGGCGGGATCGACCGACGACGGCCTTCCCATCCAGTGGCCAATTGAGACTCTTAAGTGGCCTACTAACGGACTATTAGGGGCCTCTTCCTGCCGCCGCTGGGATCATACCAGCAGCGGGGTTGCGCCTCCGCTGCGCGGGAGGACACCTTGTAAAACAAGATGCCCTCTCTGCGGGCTTGTGGGGAGGTACCTCCTTCATGGACAATTTGTGGCCCACAGAGGACCCCGATTGGTAACCAATTCACCCCCTGGGATCCTCCACTCCCTGGACCGCAGGTGCACCCTCAGAAACCCTCAACGGGACTTCTGAACTAGCCCCAATGTCCCTGCCTCTTGTCTGGGGTTTCATCACTGGGCCTGGGTCCGAGGCCTCTGCTGTACTAGCAGTAGCCACCTTTCCTGGTGCTGCTGCCGACACTGTTGAGCTGCTGGCCTTATGATTGGCCGGCAGTTCGTGGAGGAGGGATCCCCGTCTGTTTAAAGGGGTAGAGATATGCCTCATAAAACTGAAGCAAAAGGACTGGAGGATCGCTGCGGGGTTGTGGGGGGGTGCCGAGAAAATGCAGAGGTGGGGCTCCCCCCGCCTTTTCGGCCCAGAGCCGGGACCCCCGCCTCTAGCACAAAATCCAGCCCCCAATGAAAGTGTGTAAACTCCTGCTCAGCTGATGCTAAGTGTGCTTCTGTTTGTGTCTCCACTGCAGCTGCCCACACTCAAGTGTCTGAAAGCCATGAGGCCCAAGATCTGTGCACCATTACCTGCCTCTTCTTTCACCTCCACAAGTGCAGATATATCCACACGGTCCATAGGGGTTTAAGATTAGAATCTGGGTCACAATCTGGTGTGCAGGAAACAGACATGCCCCAGTAGCTGAAGAAGCATGTGCCAGCCGGTCCCCAGACATTTGGCCGGCTGAGGACCAGGCCCTTGCTTAGCCCCATGCTCTGTTTGTCGCTACGATAGGTCTGCTGGATTTTCAGAAAGCCATGTGGAAAATATGTCGGAGATGCCTGAGGTCATGTTTGGCTTTGCATGTGCCATGGGGGAGTCCATGCAAGCCTTGATGTCTGCCATGTCCCAGGCATTTGAGCATATGTCTTCCTCAGTCAAGAGACTGGCAAGCTCCGTGGCGAGTCCGGTTGAGCACTCAAACCATATGTGATCTGACCTGCAATCCATTGCTGTTGCCGTGGGCTCTTTTATATGTTTGGTGCTGTATGCTGCCACCTTATTGAGTCTACCAGAGAGAGACTGTAGTAATTAAACATTAATATTTATTTAATAACAACCAAATACACTCCACACTAGCCTGTGTTTTTCCTTCAAAATTCACGCTGTATCTGTTCTCAAGTCTCTCCCACATGATCTTTTATATCATCATGGTGGAGGGGTAATCTTTACACTCTCTCAAGATTAACTCTTTCATACCATTCTACTACAGGCTCCATGCAGCAGAGCCTAGGTGAGAGGGGGATGAGGAACCTGGACCTCGCTACAGGTGCTCCCTCCCCTCAAGGAGACAGACAGATGCCATTGTGTACACAGATGGAGCAGGAGTGCATGCAGCTGCCCCAGGGTCTTCCTCTCAGGACATCCCCAGGGTAAGCGACATCTCGTCCTTCCCCCGACATTGACCCCCTTACCTCCAGCAGGTGAGCACACGGGGGAACTCAAAACACCATTGCTGCAGACCCCCAGTAGGATGAAGCCATCAAGGCCCCATTCCTCCAGAGGACGCCTGTCACGGTCATCCACAGCAACGGGGCAGTGCACTGAGCAGACTGCCTGCACCTCAGCTGCTAATGTCAGGGTTGCACCTAGATGTAGTGGGAGAAAGCGGAAAAAGAAACAGTTTTGAGCACAAAGGTGGCCATGGGTGCTGTAAATATTGTGTAACCCTGCAAGAAGTTTAACTATATCTTTATTTACTTTAACATTTGATGCACGCTCATAAATCATTTGCTTTGTTCAGATGAAAATGAAAATGTTCATCGGAGGCCTATGGCAGGAATGCATTGATGCTTGCAAAGCATTTCAGAAAATATCCAGTGTCCATTTATCATTGCTATTTGAGCCTTCAGTCTTCAATGATGACTGTTTGTTATTTGATGATTATTCACTTTTTTCACTGCTGACAATCCCAGCATTTGTGGTTCTGCAGGTCACAACTTAACTTTGCTTGCAGAGTTGTGTATTTGGTTCCTTTGTAGCCCATAGAAGGTTTCATCTGCCGGTCACATCAAAGTGCAGAAAAGCTTCTTTTAGATTGCAGCAATGAATAAGACCTCAGGAGTATGTGAACATATGTGGGGAATTCTTATGTTTCTCCTCCCAACGTTCCTTGATGAAATGGCTTAGGGTTGGCTGAAACGTGCAAATATGAAGTTCTCCCTGATGTTCCTTGCATGTCTCTCATATCTATAACACCATCGTTGGCATTGTTGTCCTCTTCCTCACTCTCAACACAGTCTTCCTCATCTGAGGAGGACTGGTGCTCCTCCTGTTCCTCCACCTGCAGAATATTGCCCTGTCTAATTGCTGGGTTGTGCAAGGCACAGCAGACAACAAATATTTGTGACACCCTCTGTAGCACTTACTAAAGAGCCCCTCTCGACAGGGGAATCGCATTTTCAGCATGCCAATGGTGTGTTCAGTGATGGTTCTGGTGAATGCGTGATCAGCATTATACCTCTCTTCAGCAGCGCTTTGGGAATGTCGCAATCGTCATCCTTGTCATCCAGGATCCAGTTATCCACTTCGGCTAGTTCCTCAAAAACTGCTGACAGCTGAGAGTTCCTCAAAATGTATGTGTCGTGACAACTCCCTAGGAAACGTACGCAAACATGCATGATTCTTCTCCTGTGGTCGCAAACCAGTTGCACGTTCAAAGAGTGGAAGCCTTTGTGATTCACAAATACAGCAAACTGATCCCAGGGAGCTCTAATGGCCACATGAGTACAATCGATCACCCCTTGCATGCTAAAGAACCCAGCGATGGCGCCAAAGACTGCAGATCTTGCTGCCTGGCAGTTCTCATCTACAGATAAGTAGGTGAAATCATTGGCACATCGACAAAAGGAATCTTTGCCTCTTTGATGCACCGGTTGTGTGATTGCCTTTCAGAGTAATGTACCTTTACGATTTTAGCATGCTAATGAACTGAGTGCCAGGATGTAGTCATGTGACTACATGCCATTCTCACTCTGCTACTGTAACACCAAGAGGCAAGTCCTGTAATAGTTAGCTCTGTACTGTATATGCTAGTTAGCTGTTTAATAAACCTGTTTGAGATCTTCAATCAACTGAACTCCATGCATCTCATTTATGTTGCATCAGACAACATAAAAAAAGCTTCTCATTGCAGCATCTACAGGTCACAGACTGTGATATGCCACATTTGTCACCCATAGATCCCTGGAAAACCCCGCTAACAAAAATATTGAGGGCAGCAGTCACCTTGAGGGCAACTGGCATGGGATTCCCACCAAACCCAAGTGGTTGCAGGTCATGCCACAGGATCCTTCACATTTCATGTGACATCCTTAGGCTTCTCTGGCATTGCCTCTCTGACATTTGAAGGTAATCTGGCCTTGTCCTGAGGACAAGATGACATTTCAGTGGTCGTCTTCGATAAGGCTGTTCCTGCCTGTTATCATTCGGAGAATCCTCACCTTCTTGTTCTGTGTTGCTGGCATTCAAGCATCATGAGTTGAGGGAAAAGAGCCCTCCTTAGTCGCTCCCTTTGCTCTTCTTCCCATGGTACTAGATAAATTGGGTGTATGAGACCCACATCGCTGCCATTTCTCTGAACAATAAATAAGCTGAACATTGCAATTCATCCCTCTGTTGCCAGTGAGCTGAAACATCAAGGCAATGAGCAGGTCCCTTATATCTGCCTTAGAATTGCAGTCAGGTGAAAGACACACCCACTATCATTTGTCTCCTCCCACTTTCCTTGAAATCCTTGAGTGTCCACGTGGTTTGCATTATCGTTGGAGTTAATGGTGTGCGTAGAATTCAGGGAAAGTCTCCCCACCTTCCAACCTCCTCCTGCAACTTCCCAGTCTGAACTCATTACCCATGACACACCAAATGTTACTGTTATCCTTCCCTCCATTACCATTGAGCATCCCCCCATTATCGTGCGCAGTCTAAAAATCAATTTATTCATACCATGCCTCCCCTGTTCCTACTCCCGTTACTATCAACTCTGATGATCCTTGATCTTCCTCAAATCGACCTGACCATTGTTGCCAAGTCACTTTTCCCTCCCATTTGCCCCCGTTTACTGTAACCATTCCCTCAGTACCCTGATGTTGACAGCACTCATCCCTCCCTTTAAGCCATTGCTGACTATCTTCTCAGTGTAATACTCTAATCAACCCACCACCCACACACAGCCACCCACGTCTAGCTTCAGTAGCAATAGCAACCAATACACACTCTGGACGCTCCACTCCTCCCTGCCCTGCTCCTCCACGCAGCTGATCACCCCACCCTGTTCTCTCCTTGTACCCTCCTCCCCTGTTCCACCATGCACCCGATCACCCCGCCCTTTGTTCTCCAGTCCTTCCTCCCCTGCTCCTCCATGTACACCCCCCTATGCCTTCGCCGCCATCCCCTGAGAAGAATCACTTTTGCTGGTGCCCAGCCTGCAGCCAAACATCCATTCCAATGCTGGTGTTTGTTTTGCCAGTGAGTTAAAGAGAAAATTCTTAACAACACAGACCTGAGACTCAACTGCACAAATCTGACTGTTGCACGCCATGGTGAAGCAAACGTGAACTGTGTGGCACAAGAAAAGCGCTCACCGTTCACTTAATCTGGCAGATAGGACTGAATTGTAACTATGCGTCAGGTAATGTGTATCCATGGCATGTAAATGAATGCAAAGCTGCATTCATCACCATGCCGGGGGTGGGGAGCCCTGGAACACTGCAAACATACTGCTGACTTAATTTCTCTAAAATATCCCACCATAGGAAACCGAAAAGCAACTCCCACCTAATTAAATCACCCCCCACACACCACCAAATCCGCTCTTGCACAGCTCATAAAATTCCATCCACTATCTCCTTTTGTGGTTTAGTGTCAGACTTTGTCTTATAATGCTCCTGTAAAGCACCTTGGGGTGTTTTATTACGTTAAAGGCGCTGTATAAATTTAAGTTGTTGTTGTTGTCGTTAACTCCCCCTTCTCCTTATCATTGGTGACCATGTTTTCAGCTGCTTGGAAACTTTAGATTTAGATAAATCCCACACTTTAGATACCCTGCCATACCTGATATCTCTTCATTTATTCTTGATTACACCTCTGAAAAGTACGTTTTTTTTACATTAAAGGTATTATATAAATACAGGCTGTTGTTATTGCTAAGCATTAAAATATTTATTATATAGAGTTTGAGAATAGTAGAAAGGCTAAAGTATTCAGATGTTTCTGGCTGTATCTGGGGAGGTATCGACTGTGCAGCTCCAACTGGTGGTATAGCTGTACCTGCTGGTCTGACAGGAACCGCTGATGTCTCATTTCTCAGATTAGAATGGGAAATCCTATTAAGGCACCACCTACAGCATGACAGGGAATCATGTGAGTTAACTGCTGACATTTTAATATTACAAATTCCAAATGAAATGTTTACCTACTAGTTTTCAACGGCGTACATAATCCACATTAGGATTTTAATATATTGTAGACATATAAGTTTTGACAGTACCTGTCACATTTCAGAAAGCAAAAGTATATATAAAATTAAAGCCAAAAAAGACTGTCATCTAATGTTCTTTTTTCCTTGGTCTGGAGGCAGAATTTCTGGGTACCTACCAATGTGTAAAGTTCCCTCACCAACAGCAATTAACCAGAAATTGATCTCAGGATTCAAAGTAATTAGGCTTTGTGGCCTTAAAGTGACAGACCACTTTAACCACCGGAGTGACGAAATAACATATTATACATAATATATGTTCCAACAACGATACAACAGAACATCATCTGATTTGCCATGAACAAGCCACAGGAAATGTCCTAGTTTTGTCTTCATAAATTTAGGGTGTACCTGGCTGGAACACTTCAGCTATAAAGCAGTAGTACAAAGTACTAGCAGTTACATGGTAACAATTGATGAGGTAAAGGTGGTAGCAATTTGAAATAACACATTAAGAACAAGGCACAATGGCTGGGATTTTATCTGGGCGATGGGGGTCTCAACCACTGGCTAATGGGCTGGCGAGTGCCCCAAGTCGCCCCTTCTGGGGATGGTCTGCCAAATCAAGTGCCAGTTAGGCACTTAATTGGACAACAAGGACCCTGGCAATGGAAGTCCTGCCCTCTGAGAGCTGCTGGCCAATCAGACGCTGGCAGCTCTTTAACTGAGCAGCGCCACCATGGTTTCTGCCAGTTGACCAGTCATATGAGGCCAAGGAGTGGCGCTGAACCCAGGCCACAGGTAAGTCATGGTGGGACATTTCTTGTGGGGTGGGAGTCATGGGGAAAAGGGGTGTAGAGGGGTTGGCAGCAAGGGCAGGGCAGCTCACAGCAGGGCCCCCCCCTTCCCGATGCTGGGTCCTTCGAAGAGACACTGTGCCTTTAAATGAGAGACCCCCCCCCACCCCACCTGAAGCCAGCAAGTAAAGTGCATGGGTTTGCTTGGTGTGCTCCCCGTGTGGTGACAGGCCCTCCCACTGCTGGGCTAATTACAGCAGCAGTGGGATGAGGCCCTTAATTGGACTTAAATTGGATGGAGGTGGGGAAGTGGCAGGGTCCTTCCCGCCATCATCCCACTTAATTATATGTTCTCCCTGCATCTAAACCTGATGAAGAGGCGAGCATAAAATTCCCCCCTCACTGTCCCTTGTAAGAGCTACCAGAGTGTATCAAAAAGTCATTAGGCCCAATTTAACCTGGAATGAGAATCAGGCAGAAGTCAAGGCTGGCCTCAAATGCCAAGCAATATAATTCCTGGGCCTCATCTTCATGTCCCTGGTCAATTGCCCATCTGAAACAGGAAACAGCAGTTGTGACTGCAAGAACAGCCCTCTGCAGAAAAGATAAATCATGGAGAATGAGCTTCAAGATTTGGGATTGGTAAGGAGGAAAACCTAGGGAAAGGGTAGGCCTAAACCTTCCTTGTAATGCCTCCTGTTCGTCTGGGACCAACAAGGAAAGTTAAAAAAAGAACATGCTTCTGTGGGCCTCTTCTTCCCCTGCCTCTTTTTCCCACTAGCTTTGTCTGATGGGAAAGTCATGGCAACCTTCCTACTCAAGCCACCGGCTAAATTTGTATTTGGATCTGATGACATAATTGGAGCCCGTTCTGCATAATTTAAGAAAGAGTCTGCCAATTTTAGGTGCTCAGAAGAACAGTTTAAAATTGAATACAGCAAGATGAAAAGCAAGAAATATAAAAACAGGTAGTAAGAGTTTCTATAGGTATTTAAAAAAGAAAAGAGTTAACAAAATGAGTGTTGGTCCTATAGAAGGTGAGTCTGGGGAATTAATAAGCGAAAATAAGGAGATGGCAGATGAATTGAACAGGTATTTTGCATTGTTCTTCACTATAGACGATACAAGTAACATCCCAGAAATAGCAGGAAATGGAAGGGAGGGAGGAACTCAAGAAAATTACAATCACTAGGGAAGTGGTACTGAGCAAATTGTTGGAGCTGCGGGCTGAGAAGTCCCCGGGTCCTGATGGATTTCATCCTAGGGTCCAAAAAGAAGCGGCTAGTGAGATAGATGATGCTCTGGTTTTAATTTTACAAATTCCCCAGATTCAGGAAAGGTTCCATTGGATTGGAAAATAGCAAATGTAACTCCTTTATTCAAAAAGGGAGGGAGACAGAAAGCAGGAAACTGCAGGCCAGTGAGCTTAACATCTGTCTTAGGGAAGATGTGAGAAGCTATTATCAAAGGCATTATAGTAGGGCACTTAGAAAAATTCAAGGTAATCAGCCAGAGTTAACATGGTTTTGTGAAAAGGAAATCATGTTTAACCAATTTATTGGAGTTCTTTGAAGAAGCAACATGTGCTGTGGATAAAGAGGAACTAGTGGATGTTCTGTACTTAGATTTCCAGAAGGCATTTGACAAGGTGCCACATCAAAGGTTATTGCAGAAAATAAAAGCTCATGGTTTAGGGGGTAACATATTGGCATGGATAGAAGATTGTCTAGCTAACAGGAAACAGAGAGTAGGCAAAAATGGGTCATTTTCTGGATGGCAAGATGCAACGAGTGGTTTGCTGCAGGGATCAGTGCTGGGGCATCAACTTTTTACAATAAATATAAATGGCTTGGGTGAATGGACCGAAGATATGCTTGCTAAATTTGCTGATGACACAAAAATAGGTAGGAAAGTAAATTGTGAAGAGGACATAAGGAGGCTTCAAACGGATATAGATAGGTTAAATGAGTGACAAAGATCTGGCAAGTGGAGTATAATGTGGGAAAATGTGAAATTGTCCATTTTTGCAGGAAGAATAAAAAAAGAAGCATATATCTAAATGGTGAGGGATTGCAGAGCTCTGAGATGCAGAGGGATCTGGGTGTCCTAGTGCATGAATCGCAAAAGGTTAGTATGCAGGTTCAGCAAGTAATTAGGAAAGTTAATAGAATGTTATCATTTATTGCGAGGGGAATTGAATACAAAAGTAGGGAGGTTATGCTTCAGTTATACAGGGCATTGGTGAGATCACATATGGGGTACTGCGTACAGTATTGGTCTCCTTATTTAAGGAACGTTGTAAATGAGTTGGAAGCAGTACAGAAAAGGTTTACTAGACTGATACCTGGAATGGGCGGACTGTCTTATGAGGAAAGATTGGACAGGCTTGGCTTGTATCTGCTGGGGTTTAGAAGTATAAGAGGTGATTTGATTGAAACATATAAGATCCTGAGGGGTCTTGACAGGGTGGATGTGGAAAGGATGTTTCCCCTTGTGGGAGAATCTAGAACCAGGGGTCACTATTGTCATGCAGACCCCCACCTGCCAAGAATGCGGCATATTAATTTTGTCATATGAACATTGATTTTAAACTGTTGCTGGAGTGAAGAAAGGACTTGTTAAAAAAAATCACCAGACACTTGGTTGGGAAAACATTTGCATACTAACAGACAGTGCTTGGAGAGACAAAGAACTATTCCCTGGTCCACTTAACCCAAAATGGGCTGTGATCACCAGACATTGAAGATAAGGATGCTCATATTCCAGGATGACTGCTAAGATGGCAGAATCCACAAACAGAAAGTGATCAAACCAGCTAGTCACATGACTAACCTGCTGTTTTTTAAAATTGTACCACAGAGAAAGAATTCAGAAGAGAGTTGAAACTGAAGCTGGAGCAAGGAAGCCTCTCTCTCTTTCTTGCTTTCTTCCAAGCCACCGGACCCATGGAAGACATGTAAACCTCAAGAGAGAAAAGACTGCGACCTCGAAACAAGTTGAAGCGTGCACTGGGCACCAACGAATTGTAAGTCTGACCGGCAACCAAAGACTTTCCAGCAAACTCAAAGGACAGTAAAATAGCAACCCATCTATTGACTCAAACTTTTCCCCTTTATTCTTTTCTACTTTTCTGTCTCTGTCTGCATGTGTATTTACCGCGTATGCAAGCTTGCGTGGTCGCGTCGCACATTCGTAGTCGGTAACTGGATTAGAGTTTAAGATTAATAAACTTCTACCTTTCTTGTTTAAAATCTAAGAAAACCTGTTGGAATTGGTTTATTTGCCTTACATTTGGAAAGCGGTGAAAAAGGATTCACTAAGGGGGAGCTATAAACACAGTGTTTTTCTAAAAATTAAACCCTGTTATGGTTAAACCAGGCAAAGGCTGAGAGGGACCCCTGAGACCCCTTCTCACCTCATCGTAACAGAATTTAAAAATAGGGGGTCGCCCATTTAAGACAGAGATGAGGAGAAATATTTTCTCTCAGAGTGTCTTGCATCTTTGGAACTCTCTTCCTCAAAAGGCAGTGGAAACAGAGTTTTTAAATATTTTTAAGGCAGAGCGAGATAGATTCTTGATAAGTATGGGGATAGGTGGGAATGTGGAGTCGAGGTTACAATCAGATCAGCCATGATCTTATTCAATGGCGGAGCCTACTCAAGTGGCTTACTCCTGCTCCTAATTCATATGTTCATACTTACGTATGTAAGAATGTACATCGGCATTTCCTGGCCAATTTTAACCCTGCCCATCTAATTTCAACTGAGTGGGCAGGGCAAAATTTGTCCCTTTTGTCTCTATATTAGCGCAAGGGCAGGAGAGTAGAGGGAAGAAAACTGGAGGGAAAGAAGAGATGTATTGATACAATATGGCTTAAATGTGACTTTACTGTACGTCTATTGGCATCTACATCGAATCTGGGTGAGACTTCCAAAAGGGAGCAAAATTCAAATTTATGTTTCCTTCCCTACTAAGGTGAACTGACATTCTCCAACTCAAGACTGCTCAAACCATGAGCTGAATTTTATCAACGACTTGACTTCAGGGGTTGGGGCAGGGGGGCGGGGTGCCTGTAGAATCCTTACGGGAGCAGCCCGCCACAACCCCTGACACTGAGAAGGCCTCGCCACATTTTACTGGCGGCGACAAGGCCTCGGTGCGGCCCCCTGAGCTGCTCGGCAGCGGGTCCTTCATTTACATATTTAAATTAATGAAAACAAGATTCTAATTAACTTACCTGGTCCCGGCGGCCGTCCCACAGCAATTTTACGGCCGCCAGCCGCTACTCATGTGCCTTCGGAACTCCGCTCAAAGTTCCAAGGTGAGACACTGGTGGCGATGGGGGAGTACTGAAATTATCAGCGCCGAGGGAGAGGAGCAGACAAAACAATTGTTATTGGCTGTGGGGATGGTGGGAAGAGGTTGAACAGCAAATATGAAGAGGTTGGGGGGGGAAGTTTGGGTTGGGACTACACTACATCTTATTCATATCATCCAATAAAAAAAACCATTGCGGGGGTTGGGAAAGGGCCTCCATTTTTAAATTTTTAAAAATAAAATGACCAGTGTGAAACCTTTAAAAATGCTAAGGGGTTGAAGCCCTTTAAAAATGGCGGAGGCGCCGGACGCCATTGCCGGGGACGGAGCAGTTGACCCTCTACATCACCGGGGGTGGCCTCTCCACCCATTCCATTTAAATGAGCCCCTGACTGAAGGCCGCCGACTTCAAAGCATGCCGCCGCGATGTGTTGTGCGCTAATAAAATTCAGCCCCATAGCTCTGTTTATCCCAAATACTGAGTGGCAATGAAAAAGTTTGTGATGAAACCACAGAATGATGTCCATGATCCTCCTCACTGGAAGAAAACCTTTACAGCTAAATGAGCTTTGGGGTGGAGGGGAAGGAGTAAATTGAAAGCTATTGAGTAGTGATAATTTATTTTTCAAAAAAGCAATCATGTTTCTATGTGGCTGCTAGGTACATACTACAATGTAGTATTCCATTATTTGAAATTAATTGTCACATCTGACAGTGCAGGATTTCAACAGGTTCTGAATCTTTGAAGGAATGTAGAGATCAGTGGGAGGCTCTATGAAGAAAGATTGGATCGTCTAGGGTTATTTTCCTTAGAACAGGGGAAGCTGATGGGTGACTTAATTGAGGTGTACAAAATTATAAGAGGGCCGAGATAGAGTAGACAGGAAAGACCTGTTTCTCCTAGCGGAGAGGTCAATTGCCAGGGGACACAGATTTAACGTGATTGGTTGAAGGATTAGAGCGGACACGAGAAAAAACCTTTTCACCCAGAGGGTGGTGGGTGTCTGGAATTCACTGCCCAGATCAGTGGTGGAGGCAAAAACCCTCAACTCATTTAAAAGGTACCTGGACCTACACCTGAAGTGCTGTAACCGGCAAGGCTACGGACCAGATGCTGGAAGGTGGGTTTAGAATGGGCAGCGAGTTTTTCAGCTGGAGCAGACACAATGGGCTGAATGGCCTCTTTCTGTGCCCTAACTTTTCTACTGTTCTATGGTTTTAACCAAGCTGAGAACTGATGAAACTTATCCAATGAATTACTGACAGAAAACCTTCCAGGTAAGATTGAAGTTGTTGATAGATTGAGTCGTTCAATTCCCAGTGGAGCCCTATATATTTTTTGTGGATAATCAGAATATAAATGTCAAGCAATATTCTTTTAATCTACTCCACTAAGGCAATTTGCAGCATTCTATCTTCATTCCTGGATAAGCAATTACTCTTTCAGACATCTGCACAGACAGGTTTGAAGAATACCAAAACATTAAAGGACATAGCCTTTGTGACCTGCAGTGTACATTTCATGGTAAATCTCAAACCGAAAGGAACCTCTACAGTTCAACCAGTTCTCAGGATTTTACTTTCAAAATTAAATATCTCCTGATAAATAGTCACAAATTCATCATTACACTTCTATTTGCTGAATGCGTGATTTGCTTTGTCTCAACTACGTAAACCATATCCACAGCTCCTCATTCTGCTTTTACACTTGGGATCTCTGAATCCACTCAGGAGATAGTTCAAATCTCGCAGCTCAAGAAATGTCTTTTCATTTTGTGTTTTTCTTGGTGGTCATGGAAGGTGTTTTGACAAGTATTTTGTACCATCCAATTCTGCAAGGTATTCAGTTACACAGAATATGTGCTGTTGCAATGCAATTCATGCCACAAGACACCAAATAATATATAGAAGACTGCAGGATTACAGAAGAAAAGAATAACATTGCAGATAACTGAAATTTATGAGTTGTCTACTTTTACTAACAAGACAATTCTGCCAAAAGTAGTGTATTGAATGACTGAATAATTAAACAGAAACACATTTTTAGATAGCAGGGAGAGAATATACATTCTCTTTTAGAGTACAGCAGTTCTTATATTGCGTTTGAGCTACAAATCTTTATAATTATTTTTGTCTGTTGTCCACACCGTGGCAGCTGAATATATGTATAAAATGTCAGCTTTTTTATTCCTCATTGGTTAAGTCAATTTTTTTCTTTGTCATTGGTTATTTTTTACTTTCATTAATCCTATGCAAACCCTTTCTCACCAATATTAATTATCACCTATGCTACATTCAAACAAAGTAATTCTACTGGGACTACTGGTTTCCCATAAGGATCTGTGCTAGGGCCTCAACTATTCACACAATAAAGTGTTTACCGATGACACAAAGATTAGTGGTATTGTAAGTAGTGTAGATGGGAGCATAAAATTACAAAGAAACATTGATCGATTAAGTGAGTGGGAAAAGCTGTGACAGATAGATTTCAACACATTTCAAGTCATTCATTTTGGACCAAAAAAGGATAAATCTGAATATTATTTATATGGTGAAAAGTGTGGAACAGAGCAGGTTGAAAGAAATTTAGGGGTCCATTTACACAAACAATTAAAATGCAGTGGTTAGGAAAAAAAACTCGAAAAGACTAATGGAATGTTACCCTTTATGAATAGAGGGCTAGAATATAAAGGGCAGGAAGATTTGCTACAGCTATACAAAGCTCTGGTTAGACCATATCTGCAATACAACGTACAGTTCTGGATGTCACATCTGTGGAGAGAGAAGCAGAGTTAATGTTTCATCTCTGTGACCTTTCATCCGAACTGTTTCAGTTCGGATGAAAGGTCACTGACCTAAAACATTAACTCTGCTTCTCTCTCCACAGATGCTGCCAGACCTGCTGAGTCTTTCCAGCACTTTATGTTTTTATAACATAAACTAGACTTGTATTCCATGGAATATCGAAGGTTAAGGGGTGAATTGATTGAAGTTTTTAGAATTTGGAAGCAATTGATAAGGTAGCTAGAAAGAATTCTTTTTCCGCTGGTGGTGAGTCTAGGACAAGGGGAAATAACCTTCAAATCAGAGCCAGGTGATTCAGGAGAGAAGTCAGGAAAACACTTCTTCACACAAAGGTTGGTAGATGTGTGGAATTTTCTCCAAAAAAAACAATGGATGCTACAACAATTAATAATTTAAAATTTGATATCAATAGATTTTTGAAAGCCAAGCATATAAAGGGATATGGAACCAAGGTGGGTGGATGGAGTCAGGATATAGATGAGCCATGATTTCATTGAATGGAGAAACAGGCTCGAGGGGCTGAATGACCTACTCCTGCTTCTATTCTCTTGTGCCAGTATAACAATTTATCATCTGTTCCAATATGAATTCCTAAAAAATAAAATTGATGCCAATACATACTAAAAATAGCACAAGTTTATGAATAAATAAACAATACAGGGGGAGGCGGTGGCATAGTGGTATTGTCACTGGACTAGTAACCCAGAGACCCAGGGTATTGATCTGAGGACGTGGGTTCGAATCCCACCACAGCAGAAGGTGGAATTTGAATTCAAGTAATAAATCTGGAATTAAAAAGCTAGTCTAATGATAGCTACGAAACCATTGTCGATTGTTGTAAAAACCCATCTGGTTCACTAATGTCCTTTAGGGAAGGAAATCTGCTGTCCTTACCTGGTCTGGCCGACATGTGACTCCAGACCCACAGCAATGTGGTTGACTCTTACATGCCCTCTGAAATGTCCCAACAAGACACTCAGTTGTATCTAACCTCTACAAAGTCAATAAAAAAGAATGAAACTGGACAGACCACCCAGCATTGACCTAGGCACCGGAAACGACGACGGCAAACCCAGTCTTGTCGACCCGACAAAGTCCTCCTTACTGACATCTGGGGGTTTGTGCCAAAATTGGAAGAGCTGTCCCACAGACTAGTCAAGCAACAGCCATGACACAGTCATACTCATGGAATCATACCGAAAAGATAATGTCCCAGACACTGCCATCACCATCCCCGGGTATGTCCTGTCCCACCGCAGGACAGACCCAGCAGGGCTGGCAGCGGCACAGTGATATACAGTCAGGAGGGAGTTGTCCGGGGAGCCCTCAACATTGGCTCTGGATCCCATGAAGTCTCATGGCATTGGGTCAAACATGGACAAGGAAACCTCCTGCTGATTATCACCTACCGCCCTCCCTCAGCTGATGAGTTAGTACTCCTCCATGTTGAACAGCACTTGGAGGAAGCAGTGAGGGTGGCAAATGCACAGAATGTACTCTGGCTGGGGGACTTCAATGTCCATCACCAAGAGTGGCTTGGTAGCACCCATACTGACTGAGCTGGTTGAGTACTAAAGGACATAGCTGCTAGACTGGGTCTGCGGCAGGTGGTGAGGGAACCAACGAGGGAAAAACATACTTGACCTCGTCCTCACCAATCTGCCTGCCGCAGATGCATTTGTCCATGACAGTATTGGTACGAGTGACCACCACACAGTCCTTGCGCAGACGAAGTCCCGCCTTCACATTGAGGATACTCTCCATCGTGTTGCGTGGCACTATCACCGTGCTAAATGGGAGAGATTTCGAACAGATCTAGCAATGCAAAACTGGGCATCCATGAGGTGCTGTGGGCCATCAGCAGCAGCAGAATTGTACTCAACCACATTCTGTCACCTCACGGCCCGGCATATCCCCCACTCTACCATTGCCATCAAGCCAGGAGACCAACCCTGGTTCAATGAAGAGTGCAGGAGGGCATGCCAGGAGCAGCACCAGGCATACTTCAAAATGAGGTGTCAACCTGGTGAAGCGACAACACAGGACTACCTGCCAAACTGCATAAGCAGCAAGCGATAGACAGAGCTAAACGATCCCAAAACCAACAGATCAGGGGCGGCACAGTGGTGCAGTGGTTAGCACCGCAGCCTCACAGCTCCAGCGACCCGGGTTCAATTCTGGGTACTGCCTGTGTGGAGTTTGCAAGTTCTCCCTGTGTCTGCGTGGGTTTCCTCCGGGTGCTCCGGTTTCCTCCCACATGCCAAAGACTTGCTGGTTAATAGGTAAATTGGCCATTATAAATTTCCACTAGTATAGGTAGGTGGTAGGGAAATATAGGGACAGGTGGGGATGTGGTAGAAATATGGGATTAGTGCAGGATTAGTATAAATGGGTGGTTGATGGTCAGCACAGACTCGGTGGGCCAAAGGGCCTGTTTCAGTGCTGTATCTCTAAAACTAAAACTAAAGATCAAATCTAAGCTCTGCAGTCCTGCCACGTCCAGCCGTGAATAGTGGTGGAGAATTAAACAACTAACTGGAGGAGGTGGCTCCACAAATATCCACATCCTTAATGATGGAGGAGTCCAGCACATCAGTGCGAAAGAAAAGGCTGAAGCATTTGCAACAAGCTTCAGCCAGAAGTGCTGAGTTAATGATCCATCTTGGCCTCCTCCTGAAGACCCCAGCATCACAGATGCCAGACTTCAGCCAATTCGATTCACTCCGCGTGATATCAAAAAACGACTGAACTGCACGAGATACTGCAAAGGCTATGGGCCCTGACAATATTCCAGCAACGTACTGAAGACCTGTGCTCCAGAACATGCCGCGCCCCTAGCCAAGCTGTTCCATTCCAGCTACAATACTGGCATCTACCCTGCAATGTGGAAAATTGCCCAGGTATGTCCTGTACACAAAAAGCAGGACAAATCCAACCTAGCCAATTACCGGCCCATTAGCCCACTCTCAATCATCAGTAAAGTGATGGAAGGTGTCATCAACAGTGCCATCAAGCGGCACTTGCTTAGCAATAACCTGCTCAGTGATGCTCATTTTGGGTTCCGCCAGGGCCACTCAGCTCCTGACCTCATAACAGCCTTGGTTCAAACATGGACAAAACAGCTGAACTCAAGAGGTGAGGTGAGAGTGACTGCCCTTGACATCAAACTGAACTGCAGTAGCCATATAAATACCAGGGTTACAAGATCAGGTCAAAGGCAAGGAGTCCTGCGGCGAGTAACTCACCTCCTGACTCCCCAAAGCCTGTCCACAATCTATAAGGCACAAGTCAGGAGTGTGATGGAATACTCTCCACTTGCCTGGATGGGTACAGCTCCAACAACACTCAAGAAGCTCGATACCATCCAGGACAAAGCAGCCCGCTTGATTGGCACCCCATCTACAAACATTCACTCCCTCCACCACCGACGCACAGTGGCAGCAGTGTGTACCATCTACAAGATGCACTGCAGCAACGCGCCAAGGCTCCTTCGACAGCACCTTCCAAACCCGCGACCTCTACCAACTAGAAGGACAAGAGCAGCAAATGCGTGGGAACACCACCACCTGCAAGTTCCCCTCCAAGCCACACACCATCCTGACTTGGAACTATATCATCGTTCCTTCACTGTCGCTGGATCAAAATCCTGGAACTCCCTTCCTCACAACACTGTGGGTTTACCTATCCCACATGGACTGCAGCAGTTCAAGAAAGCAGCTCACTACCACCTTCTCAAGGGCAATTAGGGATGGGCAATAAATGCGGGCCTGGCCAGCGATGCCCACATCCCGTGAATGAATAATAAAAATAAATAAACTTGGCAATAACATTTTCTATTTCTTCCCCTTTCCACATGCAGCATAAATGTTCCCTGCTCGACCTATGAAAGCTGTGCACTCCTGGTACATCATTCTCCTGGCAACAAATAGGCACACTTTCTATCAAAGATCTGAAGCAGCGATCGTGGAAGCGAGGTGTCAGCTGGGAAGGTGAGTTTCAGTTTAAAGTAACTTACCTTTTGTTTCGGCGGACACGGGGACTGCTGGGTAAGTAAACTTATATATTCAGGCAGTGGCTAAACCCGAAACACTACACATGTAGTGTCTCCCACCCATCCTCCTCCTCTAACCAAAAAAAAAAGGACTCTTGTGTGGAGGGTTTGGTAAGGTAAGGTTTTCCTTTTTTTTAAATCTCTGTTGTCAATTTAGTGCGGAGGGGATGGAAGCTAGGGCAGTTGCATGCTCCTCTTGTAGGATGTGGGAGGTGAGGATCACCACTGGTGTCCCTGCTGACTTCACCTGTGAGAAGTGCACCCAACTCCAGCTCCTCGCAGACCGCGTTAGGGAACTGGAGCTGGAGCTAGATGAACTTCGGATCATTCAGGATGCTGAGGAGGTGATAGAGAGCAGTGATAGGGAAGTAGTGACACCTAAGTTACAGGATAAAGGTAGCTGGGTGACCGTCAGGGGAGGGAAAGGGAATAGGCGCACAGTGCAGGGATCCCCTGTGGCCGTCCCAATCAATAATAAGTTTACCGTTTTGGATACGGTTGGGGAGGACGACCTACCAGGGAAAAGCCACAGTGGCCAGGTCTCTGGCACTGAGCCTGGCTCTGTGGCTCAGAAGGGAAGGGGGGAGAATAGGAGAGTGATAGTGATAGGAGATTCAGTGGTTAGAGGAACAGACAGGAGATTCTGTGGTCGCGAACGAGACTCCCGGATGGTATGTTGCCTCCCAGGTGCCAGGGTCAGGGATGTCTCGGATCGAGTCTACAGGATTCTTAAGGGGGAGGGGGAGCAGCCAGAGGTCGTGGTACATATCGGTACCAATGACATAGCTAGGAAAAGGGATGAGGACCTGAAAAGCGAATATAGGGAGTTAGGTTGGAAGCTGAAAGGCAGGACGAGCAGAGTAGTATTCTCAGGATTGTTACCGGTGCCACGTGCTAGTGAGGCTAGAAACAGAGAGCGAGTGCAGCTGAACACGTGGCTACAGAACTGGGGTAGGAGGGAGGGATTCAGATATGTGGATCATTGGGATACCTTCGGGGGAAGGTGGGACCAGCACAAGAAGGATGGGTTGCATCTGAACTGGAGGGGCACCAATATCCTGGGCGGGAGGTTTGCTAGAGCTCTTTGGGAGGGTTTCAACTAGTTTGGCAGGGGGATGGGAACGGGAGCTATGGATCAGTGGATGGGGTAGCTGCTGAACAGGCAGATACCGAGTGCAGAGAGTCTGTGAGGAAGGTTAGACAGTTGACAGGGCAAAGTTGCAGCCAGTATGATGGGTTGAAGTGTGTCTATTTTAACGCAAGAAGTGTCAGGAATAAGGGTGATGAACTTAGAGCATGGATCAGTACTTGGAGCTACGATGTTGTGGCCATTACAGAGACGTGGATATCACAGGGGCAGGAATGGATGTTGGATGTTCCGGGGTTTAGGTGTTTCAAAAGGAATAGGGAGGGAGGTAAAAGAGGTGAGGGAGTAGCATTGCTAATCAGGGATAGTATCACAGCTGCAGAAAGGGAGGTCGTCGAGGAGGGTTTGTCGACTGAGTCATTATGGGTGGAAGTCAGAAACAGGAAAGGAGCAGTCACTTTGTTGGGAGTTTTCTATAGACCCCCCAATAGCAACAGAGACATGGAGGAACAGATTGGGAGGCAGATTTTGGAAAGGTGCAGAAGTAACAGGGTTGTTGTCATGGGTGACTTCAACTTCCCTAATATTGATTAGAACCTCCTTAGTGCAAATAGTTTGGATGGAGCAGTTTTTGTCAGGTGTGTCCAGGAAGGTTTCCTGACTCAATATGTAGATAGGCCGACTAGAGGGGAGACTATGTTGGACTTGGTGCTTGGCAACGAACCAGGCCAGGTGGCCGATCTAACGGTGGGAGAGCATTTCGGTGATAGTGATCACAACTCCCTGACCTTTACTATAGTCATGAAGAGGGACAGGAGCAGACGGGATGGGAAAATATTTAATTTGGGGAGGGGGAATTACAATGCTATTAGGCAGGAACTGAGGAGCATAAATTGGGAACAGATGTTCTCAGGGAAATGCACGACAGAAATGTGGAGGTTGTTTAGGTTTGTCCCGATGAGGCAGGGAAGGGATGGTGGGGTGAAGGAACCTTGGATGACAAGAGATGTGGAACAGCTAGTCAAGAGGAAGAAGGAAGCTTACTTAAGGTTGAGGAAGAAAGGATCAGACAGGGCTCCAGAGGGTTACAAGGTAGCCAGGAAGGAACTGAAGAATGGACTTAGGAGAGCTAGAAGGGGACATGAAAAAGTCTTGGTGGGTAGGATTAAGGAAAATCCCAAGGCGTTCTACACTTATGTGAGGAACAAGAGGATGGCCAGAGTGAGGGTAGGGCCGATCATGGATAGTGGAGGGAACTTGTGCCTGGAGTCGGAGGAGGTAGGGGAGGTCCTAAATGAATACTTTGCTTCAGTATTCACTAGTGAGAGGGACCTGGTCGTTTGTGAGGACAGGGTGGAACAGGCTGATGTGCTCGAACAGGTTGAGGTTAAGAGGGAGGAGGTGCTGGAAATTTTGAATGATATGAGGACAGATAAGTCCCCGGGGCCAGATGGGATATACCCAAGGATATTACGGGAAGCGAGGGAAGAAATTGCTGCGCCTTTGGCGATGATCTTTGCGTCTTCACTGTCCACTGGAGTAGTGCTGGATGATTGGAGGGTGGCAAATGTTGTTCCCTTGTTCAAGAAAGGGAATAGGGATAACCCTGGGAATTATAGACCAGTCAGTCTTACGTCGGTAGTGGGCAAATTATTGGAGAGGATTCTGAGAGACAGGATTTATGATTATTTGGAAAAGCATGGTTTGATTAGAGACAGTCAGCATGGCTTTGTGAGGGGCAGGTCATGCCTCACAAGCCTTATTGAATTCTTTGAAGATGTGACAAAACACGTTGATGAAGGAAGAGCAGTGGATGTGGTGTATATGGATTTTAGCAAGGCTTTTGATAAGGTTCCCCATGGTAGGCTTATTCAGAAAGTAAGGAGGCATGGGATACAGGGAAAGTTGGCTGTCTGGATACAGAATTGGCTGGCCCATTGAAGACAGAGGGTGGTAGTAGATGGAAAGTATTCAGCCTGGAGCTCGGTGAACAGTGGTGTTCCACAGGGATCTGTTCTGGGACCTCTGCTCTTTGTGATTTTTATAAATGACTTGGATGAGGAAGTGGAAGGTGGGTTAGCAAGTTTGCTGATGACACGAAGGTTGTTGGAGTTGTGGATAGTGTGGAAGGCTGTTGTAGGTTGCAACGGGACATTGACAGGATGCAGAGCTGGGCTGAGAAGTGGCAGATGGAGTTCAACCTGGAAAAGTGTGAAGTGATTCATTTTGGAAGGTCGAATTTGAATGCGGAATACAGGCTTAAAGACAGGATTCTTGGTAGTGTGGAGGAACAGAGGGATCTTGGGGTCCATGTCCATAGATCGCTCAAAGTTGCCACCCAAGTTGACAGGGTTGTTAAGAAGGCGTATGGTGTGTTGGCTTTCATTAACAGGGGAATTGAGTTTAAGAGCCGCGAGGTTATGCTGCAGCTCTATAAGGCCCTGGTTCGACCACACTTGGAATATTGTGTTCAGTTCTGGTCGCCTCATTATAGGAAGGATGTGGAAGCTTTAGAGAGGGTGCAGAGGAGATTTACCAGGATGCTGCCTGGACTGGAGGGCATGTCAAAAAGAACAAAGAACAGTAAAGCACAGGAACAGGCCATTCGGCCCTCCAAGCCTGCGCCGATCTTGATGCCTGCCTAAACTAACACCTTCTGCACTTCCGGGGCCCATATCCCTCTATTCCCTTCCTATTCATATATTTGTCAAGATGTCTCTTAAACGTCGCTATCGTATCTGCTTCCACCACCTTCCCTGGCATCAAGTTCCAGACACTCACCACCCTCTGTGTAAAAAACTTGCCTCGCACATCCCCTCTAAACTTTGCCCCTCGCACCTTAAACCTATGTCCCCCAGTAACTGACTCTTCCACCCTGGGAAAAAGCTTCTGACTATCCACTCTGTCCATGCCACTCATAACTTTGTAAACATCTATCTTGTCACCCCTCCACCTCCGTCGTTCCAGTGAAAACAATCCGAGTTTTTCCAACCTCTCCTCATTGCTAATGCCCTCCAGACCAGGCAACATCCTGGTAAACCTCCTCTGTACCCTCTCCAAAGCCTCCATGTCCTTCTGGTAGTGTGGCGACCAGAATTGCACGCAATATTCTAAGTGTGGCCTAACTAAGGTTCTGTACAGCTGCAGCATGATTTGCCAATTTTTATACTCTATGCCCCGACTGATGAAGGCAAGCATGCCGTATGCCTTCTTGACTACCTTATCCACCTGCATTGCCACTTTCAGTGACCTGTGGACCTGTGCGCCCAGATCTCTCTGCCTGTCAATACTCCTAAGGGTTCTGCCATTTACTGTATACCCCCCACCTGCATTAGACCTTCCAAAATTCATTACCTCACATTTGTCCGGATTAAACTCCATCTGCCATTTCTCCGCCCAAGTCTCCAACCGATCTATATCCTACTGTATCCTCTGATAATCCTCATCACTGTCCACAACTCCACCAACCTTTGTGTCATCCGCAAACTTACTAATCAGACCAGCTACATTTTCCTCCAAATCATTTATATATACTACAAACAGCAAAGGTCCCAGCACTGATCCCTGCGGAACACCACTAGTCACATCCCTCCATTCAGAAAAACACCCATCCACTGTTACCTTCTGTCTTCTGTGACTGAGCCACTTCTGTATCCATCTTGCCATAATTTGGTGGAGGCAGATACAATCAGGGTTTTCAAAAGGGAATTGGATAAGCACCTAAAGAGAAAAAAATTTGCAGGGCTACGAGGAAAGGGTGGGGAAGTGGGATTAGCTGAGTAACTCTTGCAGGGAGCCAGCATGGACACGATGGGCTGTATGGTCTTCTTCTGTGCTGCAACCATTCTATGATTCTATAAATTGACCTATGTGAAACAATGCACATTTTCCATGTCCTGCGAAGAAAGATTGAGGGAGCTGGGGCTTTTCTCATTGGAGCGAAGAAGGATGAGAGGTGACTTGATAGAGGGGTACAAGATGATGAGAGGCATAGATAGAGTGGATAGTCAGAGACTTTTTCCCAGGGTGGAAAGGGCTATCACCAGGGGGCATAATTTTAAGGTGATTGGAGGAAGGTTTCGGGGAGATGTCAGAGGTCGGTTCTTTACACAGAGAGTGGTGGGTGCGTGGAATGCGCTGCCAGCGGTGGTAGTAGAAGCAGATACATTAGGGACATTTAAGCGACTCTTGGATAGGTACATGGATGAAGGGTAGGTAGTTAGTTTGATCTTAGAGTGGGTTAAAGGTTCGGCAAAACATCGTGGGCCGAAGGGCCTGTACTGTGCTGTACTGTTCTATGTTCTATGTTCTATAACCACTGACAATCATAGTCAACTGTTCTTGGAAAACACCACTTTTTTAGTCCCAGAACTCACAGGGCCACTGTGTCGACATCCCCACTCCCGTTCTCCCCCAGGTATGCGCAAATGTCCATTTGCTCAACTTATCCTTATGTCTCTCAACTTGATCTTCAGGATGAAAATCCCCAGAAGAATCTGCCAAGGATATTACATTTTCTGGAACCACCATGCCACTGAATTTACAACCTAAAGCCAGAAATCCCTGGACATTCCCAATGAGAATACAATTCTTCGATGTCATCATGCAGGTAGGGCTTTGAAATATGCACAAAGCTATGGGCCGATTTTATTTCAGCAACGTGATTCACGGTGGTGTGCTAGAAGGCGGGGGGAGAACTCGCCTCGACCCTCCGTTGGATCCTTGTTGTTATTTAACAGCTAATTGGCTGCCCACCGTCAACGGTGCGTCCCTTTAAAGGACAAGCTCCCGCCTCCAGAGCTGCCGGCTAATTGGACGGCCAACAGCTCTGCAATACCAGAAGCGCCACTGGGAGCATAGAATCATAAGAGTCATTTACGGTCCATCGTGCTAAACTCCAGAAAGCTTGTTATGGAAGGATAATACTGGAGCCAATCTTTACTCACTTTCACATTCATTGCACAGAGTAAAAGGATTACAAACATGTAGCTCCTCACTCAAAACCCTCCACCCGTCTCAGTAAGTGTCTGCTTATAAGTGCCCAAGTAAGACCCCAACTAACACCCTCCACCTGCATATAATCAAACAATTGATACACAATTAACAGATTAACACATCAGGTCCATGCCGGCTCTCTGTGGAACAATGCAGTCAGTCCCACTCCTCCACTTGATCCCTGTAGCCCTGCAAGTTTACTTTCTTCAAAGTGCCCATCCAATTTCCTTTTGAAATCATTGTCTCTGCTTCCACACCCTCATGGGCAGTGAGATCCAGGTCATTCACACTCGCTGCGTATAAAATGTTCTTCCTCACATTCCCCCTGCATCTCTTGCTCAAAATCTTCAATCTGTGTCCCCGTGTCCTTGTACCATCAGTTCATGGGTACAGCTATTCCTTGTCTAACTTATCTCAGCCTGTCATAATCTTGTACACCTCTATCAAATCTCCCCTCAATCTCCTTTGCTCCAGGGAGAACAAACCCAGTTTTTCTAACCTGTAACTAAAATCCCCCATCCCTGGAACCATTCTGGTAAATCTCCTCTGCACCCTCTCAAGGACCCTCACATCTTTCCTAAAGTGTGGTGACCAGAACTGGATACAATAATCCAGGCGGCACAGTGGTTAGCACTGCAGCCTCACAGCTCCAGCGACCGAGGTTCAGTTCTGGGTACTGCTTGTGCGGAGTTTGCAAGTTCTCCCTGTGTCTGTGTGGGTTTTCGCCGGGTGCTCCGGTTTCTTCCCACAGCCAAAGACTTGCAGGTTGATAGGTAAATTGGCTGTTGTAAATTGCCCCTAATGTAGGTAGGAGAATGGTGGGGATGTGGTAGAGAATATGGGGTCAATGTAGGATTAGTATAAATGGTGGTTGTTGGTCGGCACAGACTTGGTGGGCTGAGGGGCCTGTTTCAGTGCTGTATCACTAAATAATAAATAAATCTAATTGGGGCCTAATCAGAGCTTTATAAAGGTCAGCATAACTTCCCTGCTTTTTGCACTCTATGGCCGGAATTTTACGTTGGCGGGAGGCCCTCGCTCACCTGCCAAAAAGTTGGGGGCAAACTTGTCTCTGCCGGCCTGGGGAGCCAGGCTGGGATTTTATGCTCCCCAGGTCCTTAATTGGTCTTAGGCGGGACCTCCACCTCTCTGAGGCAGGAAGTCCTGCCTAATGGAGCAGCCAGCCAATCAGCGGGCCAGCAGCTCTCAGTCCCAGCAGTGCCATCGGGAGCAGTGCACCCAGCTGCAGCAGCAAGAGGGACGACGGCCCGAGAAACAAGGTAAGTTTTTGGGGCCTCACCAGGGCAATTGGCTGGGCCCCAGCAAGGCAAGGGGGGGTGGTTGGTTGCAGGGGCAGGGGACTTTATTTCGATCGGGATGGTAGGGCCTTGGGGGGCCCTCGGTGGGGCACAGGGTGCTCGATCAGGAGGACCCCCCCAGCCTGCAAGAAGGCCACTAGGTTTTACCTGGCGGCCTTCTGGGGGCCTGAGCTGCTCGCCCTCTGCTGGTAAAATACCAGCGGTGGTGGGAGGAGGCCATTAAGTGGCAGTTAATTGGCCAGTTAAGGGCCTTGATTGGCTGGGGTGGATGGGCCATTTCTCACTGCTGCTGCCCCTCATAAAATTGCAGTGGGGGCAGGAAGGCATTGGGAATGACACCACCCGTCTCCCACTCAGTTTTATCACCCTCCACCCCACCAGCTCGCTCCTATCGGAGGGTGTATAATTATGACCAATGCCTCTATTTATGAAGCCCAAGATCCCATATGCTTTGTTAACTACGCTCTCAATATGTCCTGCCACCTTCAAAGAACGATGCACATGCATCCCCAGGTCCCTCTGTTCCTGCACACCCTTTAGAACTGAGCCATTAAGTATATATTGCCTCACCCTATCCCTTCTGCCAAAATAGATTACCTTACACTTTTCTGTATTAAGTTCCATCTGCCACTTTTCTGTTGATTCTGCTAGTCTTTCTATGTCCTGTTGCAGGCAGTTTGTATCATCCTCAATATTTGCCACTCTTCCAAGTTTGGTATCATCGGCAAATTTTTTAGTTCTACTCTGTATTCCAAGATCCAAGTCATTTATATATAGCAAAAAAGCAATGGTGCTAGCACTGACCCTTGAAGAACACCACAGTCTGCCATCCTCCAGTCTGAATAACTATTTACCATGACTCGCTGTTTCTTGTCCTTGAGCCAACTTTTTATCCAAATGGACACTGACCCTCCTATTCCATGAGCCTCAGTTTCATTAACCAGCCTTTTATGTGGTACTTTATCCATATAGAAAACATCCACCTCATTCCCTTCATCAACCTTCTCTGTTATTTCATCAAAAAATTCAATTGGATTAGTCAAGCATAATCTGCCTTTTACAAATCTGTGCTGGCTATCCTTAATTAACTCAAACCTCTCCAAGGGCTTGTTGATTTTTTTCCTCATGTAAGGCCTCCCCCTCTATAGTGCTAGATTGTGCAGAGCACAGCAGACCACCAAGATACGTGAGACCCTCAACGGGCATATTGCAAGGTTCCACCAGATTGATTGAGGCAGCGGAACCTCACCTTCAACAGCAGCCCAATTGTCTGCTTGATGGCTGCTCGAGTGGAGCCCTGGCAAGTGTACCTCTGCTCTGCTGCATTGCAAGGGTTCCTCAAAGGCGTCAGAAGCCATGTCTTCAATGGGTAGCCCTGGTCCTCGAGAATCCATCCCTGACGGTGAGCAGGGGGCCTGAAAAGCTATGGCACCTGGGACTGTTGAAGTACTTAGGCATCGTGTCTTCATCCTGGCACTAAACATCTATGCCGGATCCTTCCAGGGATCCACCGGGGATATGTGTGGGGTCTCCCAGGCTGCAGCCCACCGCTGTATCAAGGAGGTGACCAATGTCCTGTTCAAGAGAACCCGTGACTATGTGCACTACGGGACCAACCCTGACAGTCAAGCCGACAGGGCCAATGATTTTGCGGCCACAGCTCGATTTCCACAGGTGCAAGGTGCACATAACTGCTGGAAACACTTTCTGTGGTCACAGGCTAGTTGAACGTTCATTGAATGGAAGCCCTTCCAGTTGATGAAGGTGGCTGGCTGGTCCGTGGGATCCTTGCTGGCCACATTCATGCAATCAATTACACCTTGCACCTGTGGATCCCTGGAAGGATCCGGCATAGACATTTAGTAACACGGTAATCTTAAGAGTCACTGGCATAGGGTTGCCTCCAAATCCCAGAGGTCGCAAGTCATCCTGCAGAAGGCCGTATAAGTCAGTGATGGCCTCCCTGGAAAGCCGTAGACTTCGCTGACAGTGTCACTCAGATATTTGGAGGTAGGTGATGCGAGTCCTGTAGACTCCCTGGCGTACGTGGGCCCTTCATGGCCTGGCTGGCTGCTGTTGCTCTCGTCACGGAGCTTCAGGGTCAGGCACAGCTGCCTCTGGGCCTGCCTCCATTGGAGGCACCTCAACATGCCAAGGGGATCCAACATTACAGGGTGTATGAGACCCATGGCAGGTGTTCTGGGGCCTTCAGCTTGCTTCAGATGCAGAGACGACCCTGCCTTGGCAAATATGCTTATCACTATATGCTCAGCAGAATGCCTGATTTACCACACAACTCAAACTTACTGATGGGCCACAGTCTTTTCCAGCAGTGAGAGCCACCACACACAGTAACACAGTAGTTTGAAACCCTATCATGCCCACCACACCCAACCTAAACCCTTGCAGAGCCCCCGATACAGACAACCCCCCTGGAGAATGCACGATACACCCAACCCCTTTGCAGAGCCCACATCAACAGCCTGACAATGACCTCAGAACACACCCCTTCCCCGATGCTGCAATAGTCAGGATCTCTAGCTGCCAGCTTTTAATGGTTGCAAAGCTGAAGGCACATGAGTGCCGCCTGCCATTCACAAGATCAAGGTCCACTCATTAAATCGCAAATAATTACAGTTTAATTCGTGTTAAACAACATTTCAGCAATTTAAGATAGATTCCCATTGTATTGGGGTATCAATTCTGCAATGGTACTTTCCTTCCTCTGACAAAATCAGGAATCTATGTAGCGATGCTGGATTCCTGGGTGGGTGGCCCCACTGCGATTCTCCTTCTCCCACATGTCATCATACCTGTAAATTCAGCCCTAAGCATGCAGGATGCCTGCCTGCAACAGGGGATTGTCACCCTGGGTCTTAATGCATATGATCTACAGGAATGATACCAGAATGAAGAGGGTACAACTACTCAACAGGCTGGGGCTCTTTTGTCTAGAAGAGAAAAGATTGAGAGGTTACCTGATAGAAGTCTTTAAAATTAGAAAGGGGTTCAGTAGGATAGATACGGAGAAAATGTTTCCCTTGTGGGGAACTCCAAAACTGGAGCCATAATCCACGATTATCACCAATAAATACAATGAGGAGTTCAGGAGAAACTTCTTTACTCAGCGTTGGAACTCGCTACCACATGGAATGGATGAAGTGATTAGCATGGATGCATTTAAGGGGAAGCTAGATACGTACATGAAGGAGAAAGGAATATGTTGATAGGGTGGGATGAAGTAAGGTGGGAAGAGACTCTTGTGGAGCATAGACCAGTTGGGTGGAATGGTCTGCTTCTGGGCTGTAAAACTCTATATAATTCTCTATGTAGTATTTCAAAATTCAACCACGTATGATAATCATACAAATTGCATGAAAAATGTCTTGCATCCGGTATTAAGGTGAAGTGCTCAACTTGTTCTAGAGAATTGTACTAAAAGTACAGCTTCAAGAATCAAAGCTTCTTTGGTGATATAGGTGTTCCATGCTTTTCCCATTTCTGCTGTAGTAATTGTCAGTCAAACAGCAAATTCATTCAAAAAGTAGGATGACCAACTCGAGTTGGACTGATTCCTGAAGGTTTCATCACATGACCCACTGCCCCAGCCAGTCAAACAGCCTTTTTTACCACCTTCAATATTTTTGTAACAAATAGTCAAAAGTGTTTAAAGAAAATGAAAAATACACGTAACTTTTTAAATGCCGCTATGATTTTTCTGCTCGCTGTATATCTTTAATTCCTGGCGGCAACAGAGCAATCCTGGAGGGTTGGCATTCCTATCAAAAAGACACTTAATATCTTTCAGATGGATTCACAGGCTTCATAATGGAAATAGACTCAGGCAGAAATATTCAATGATCATTCATCACCGTATGTTATCTGTAGGAAGCTGCTTTGGAACTGAAATTACATCCTTTGTAAATCTAACATATGTTCTGATCACCAATGTATTTTTTCTTTCAGAAGAGGCACAATCTTCATGAGAAGATTTCTGCAATTTTGTTTCTCACTTATTTATAAACATAATGTCATGAAGATATTTAAATGCATCATCACAACATGTGGATGTGACACCATTTTGATGACAATGTTGCAGAGCCATTTCCTTCAGTGCAAGAAAAGAGGTATGGTTGAACACAGTGCCCTTTTAGTTCAGGAAATAAACATTCTTGTCCAAAATTATCTGTGACTTACCTGTACATCCCCTTCAGACACTCAGAATTCTGCTGTGATAGAGAGTTGAAGGTCTCTTGCATGTGGATTCATTATACAGCAGGGTAAAGCAATGCAAGTCACCTGAAAATCATTTCATGCAACCTACCGCAAAACCAATCCTTCTGTGACTGGGGGCTTTAGCCCAAGATAATTAATTTACAGCAGTACTTCTCAAGTGAGATGACAGATAAATTACAATTTCTGCATATTAGACATGAAGCACAGAACTGCAGTATTTTAAATATAATAGAATACCAATTACATGCACAAATAAAACTGAATTTGAGACATTTGATAATGTTACTTTAAATAAACGATTTACATTTTTTTTAAACCAAGGGCTTCAAAATGTGAAGATTTTAAGTTCTTAAACATTACATCTTTGATTCATAGTGTGCCTTACCCAAGGATAAGCACACAATTTTGAGCAATATTATCTTCATGCTTTCACCATCATGTACTAAGCTAGATTATTCCTTGCTCAATATTCCTTTAACTGTTGCTGCACAGAATGGACTTTGGTATTAAGCATATTACAGGAATACTTTGCGCAATGTCAGACTAATATTATCAGTTCTCTAACTTTCTTCTACAAGGAATATTCCACAAAGTAGATACACTTGCACTTGAAATAAACACATTTTAACACACTTTAAAATGGACATACAACCAAGCAGTTAGCATGAGCCTTCATGCAATATTTTCAGTTATCCATAATCACACATTTCTACACTTAGACACCGAAAATTTTTAATAGCTTAGATATATTCAGGGACCAAAAACATTTTTGGAGATAGTTTATTATTTCCAATTTTCTACGCCTGAATAATAATGTTCTGTTACCTAAAAGAAAACTCTTTATTATTTTGTTGGTTTACTTTATGAATTCACACAAACACTATCAATTTGAATATTAATACTTTCTCCACACTAAAGCACTTTTGGTATCTTAAATGCTAATGACATCATGAATAATGTGTAGGAGCTTTCCTGTAAACATACTTTCTAACAGGTATCAATGTTGAAAAATTGTAGTTGGACATTATTAAAGACTCACGTTCAGAAGGTTTGAAAGATTTTTTCACTTCTCCATTTCCTGAGGCAATGCAGCCATCCTCATCATCACAGTCTCCGCTGACCTGGATGTCATCACCATCTATTTGCCCACTGCCCTTTTCTGCTGAATGCCATTTCTCGTACTTGGGGATCACTTTGCCCTGCAACAGCTGCAAACAGCAATTTGTAATCATTTTATAGATATTTCTCATCTTCGTACGGTATCCCGTTAGTTTGAAAATGCGAGAGTTCAAAAATGTCAAAAGAACCTGAAAATACTGGAAATCATGATACTGAACTGAATGTACACAATACTGAAAATAAAACAGAAAGTGGCAGATATACAACACAATTGTCATATGAAAAATAGCAAGACTGGTTAATGTTTCCTGTGCAACTTTTCATCAGAATTTAAGTTGTGTATTTCAAGCATTCTCTGCTTTAATTTAATGTAATTTACCAGTTTCTGTCTCTACAAGATACAAAATATAACAATTTAAAAAAAATTCCCACAAGCTACTGGTGGAGTCATTACACAGTGCATAATTACACTCATAAAATATGATGTTGTGCAATGAAATGCAGAAATATTGGCAAATTAATACTAATGCACCTTGGGAAATGAAAGCTCTGATTTCAATTTTTTAACATCTTTAAATCGAAACATAATGTAGCATTGCGCTGTGACCACATTGCACTGCAGCTTTCATTTCAATTTCTATATGGAACCATGGTTAGCATGTGTGATCATTATTAATTCTTTGCCCTGAGTATCCAATATTTTTTTGCCACCTAAAATGTATTGGTCTATAAACAGAAGCACTTAATACAGCAAGACCAAAGGGGCAATCCAATAGCTTTATGAACCTGATCTTGTTTCAGTCAGTCACATCTTTCTTTTCTGTGTCCACTTCAATAACACTCCAGCAGAATTTTTATGCTTCGGGTTTGTGGACTATTTGAGCAGCCCTCAACGTCAGGACACTTTCACTTCATGTAAAAAATACACACCCTATTACTATTATGGATCTCAAATCACGCCCTAAGGTGTTTTTTGAATTGCCAGTTGATTTCCTGTGGCACTGCTCAAAATATTACAAATGTGGCTCTGATTTTAACTCCAAGTGGGTTTTCGGAGTTTAAGTTCGAAATGCACCCGCTGTCCCAGAAAACAGGCCTGGGGTAGTTTAACACTTGAACCTCATTAAAATTGCATGGGTAGGTGCCGTAGCAATTCACTGACACACAGGGAAATCTGCCCACTTTCAAAGTGCAATTGCTGGTGGGTCAACCAGAGGTCCATTTAAAGCAGTAATGTACCTCTTAAAGCAATATTAGATTTCCATCTACAAAAGTCTGCTGTTGGAGTACTGCAGGATGAAAGACCTTCAAGATGTTGCAGGAAAACCTCCAGGTTCTCGGAAACTTCCTTGGAGACCTGATTGTAAGGTGAAGAGAAAAGTTCTCTTTCTAGCCATTGGGAAGAAGATTTCAAAAGACCAGGTTCACCAGCCATAGAGAGAGATTGATGGAACTGCAGCCCTTAGAGCATCATTCCCAGGTCCTGGATAGAATGCAGAAAGTGCTACAATGACCTCTCAATTGAGCACAGCTCTTTATTTCGCCATCTCACAACAACACATGCAAGAACCCTTGGCCCCCTCCTCAACAATCCCTTCCCACAGTCACATCCTTTAGCACCCAGTACAAGGACTCACCACCCTTTATTCTCACTACAAACACACACCAATCTCTTCCTTGCTCCTTTCACTGCAGTGCTTAGCAGCATTCTCTTCTCACTCGGTAGCCTTTGCACAACCACCAACTTTTCTCATGTCTCCTTTCTCTCATCACATTCCACATACCTGCCTTTCATCCAACACCTCCCCATCCTAATTCAAACTTGCTTCTTCTTTCTCTCAACATCCAAGCAAGTTCCACATATCTGCACTCGCCTTTTCAAATGACACTTAGGGGAAATTTCATGGAGGTGACAGGGGTCTCAGCCACTAGACAGCCAGTGAAAGACCCACATTTCCTCCTCCGGATGGCCCACCGGTATTATGTGTCAATCAGGCAGTTGAAAGGTCACCAGTGGGGCTTCCCCAGGATCAGGACCCTGGGGCGGGAAATCCCGCCTGTCGACAGCTGTCAGCCAATTCAAGGCCAGCAGCTCTTTTGCTCAGCAGCACCACCAGGGAGGTGGTGGCTGCTACCATTAAGGCACCCACCAGAGGCCCAGGATCATGCAGCGACCCAGGCCAGAGATGAGTGATGCTGGGAGGGGTTTCGCAGGATGGCGATTGCGAGGGGGTGGGGTATAGGGGGTCAGCAGCAAGGGTAGAGGGGGTCGCTCTCAGCGACCATTCTCAGATCCCCCCCTTACCGTAGCTGGGTCCCTTTGTCAGGCACTGAGTGCCTTGGAATGAGGGACAACCCCCCCCCATCCCCGCCCCCCGGGAGACCACAATCAACCCCGCACAGGTTTGCATGTCGAGGTTAATATCTGCAGCGGTGGGAAGAGGTCCTTAATTGGGCATTAATTTTCTCTTAAGGGCCTCAGTTGGTGATGGGGCAGGAAGGCTGTCCACAGGCCTTCCTGCCATGGAGAATCAGGGTGGAGGCGGGAAGATGGCGGGGTCCCCACCTGTCACTGTCCTGCCCGATTAAATGCCATCCCCACCTCTAAAATCACTATGGGGGAGAGCATAAAATATCACCCTCACTAACTCCTTCAATATCTGCAGAACAAGACAGTGCTCAACACAGGGAGAGGACTAAAACTGGGGAACATTAGCCAATATCATGAAACTCTCTTAAATGAAGCAGCAAATGCGAGAAATCAAAGACCTCTTCAGAACTGTGAGGATCGGAGATTTCAAGGCAAGCGATCTCTCTGAACAGGTCTCTAACTTTTACTTCCATCCCTTCATGAGCCTCTGTAAAATACAAAATCACTCTCCAGCCTCTCAGTGCTATGCTTAACACTTGTCCCTGTTATTTTTCCTCCAGGTTCTCCTTAGCAGCACTAAGCCCATAAATGAAGACACTTCAGAGGAGCAGAATCATTCTCAGGAAGCACCATAACCTGCTCCATCATTCTCAAGCCCCAGCTTTAAGATTAATATCCCAGTTGGGTTGCAGAGTAACTTAGAGGGATTTGCATGTGTTGAAACATGTATTAGTGAGCAGTAGTGAGCAGCAATGTGTGCTGGTGGCAGGGATAGATCAGGAAACAGCTTGTGAGATCCTATGCTGAGGAGGACAGGTAGACTTCAGGGACCTCGCAATGAAAAGAAAATTGCTTGCTTCGCACAAGTAGTTATATCAGATGTTGGGATGTCCCCCAGTGAGTTTCACTACCATGGCTGAAAGTGTGGCAGAATCTGCTTTCAGCCTATGTGGTGTCATCTTGCAGGGCATCAGCACTATGGTGTCTATGTTCGAGGATATGTCCACATCCCGGAATGCTGCAGTGGGGCCCTCACAAACAGTCAATGGTCACTGTCTTTGCAGTTTGATTGAAACCTCAAACAGCTACCATGTAGACTTTGGTGTCAAACCAGTGCTCTGCCCTAGAGAGGTAGAATTCCACTTTGTACAGACAGACTTGCACCATGGAGAGATTTGTGCTGCAAAGAGATAGGAGTTTTTAAGGAATCACTAATCTTCTCCAGTTTGGTCTCCTGCAGAAGTGATCAGCCCCAGCCCATGGGAGTGGCAGTAATGCGACAGGGCGAGCATGTAATGCTCTCTCTCAGGATATTGGCATATCTGCTTGATTATTGTCCCTCATAACCCTCTCAACCAAGATACTGAGACAAAGAAGGAACCATGTGGCCAAAAGCTTGGTCGAAGAGGTGGGTTTTAAGCAATGTTAAAGGAGGATAGAGAGATAGAGAAGGGAATTCCATAGCTTAGGGCCCAGATGGTTAAAAACACAGCCACCAATGGTGGGGTAAAGGAAGGAGGGGATGCACAAGAGACTGGAATTGGAGGAACACAGAATTTGAGGAGGGTTGTAGGGCTAGAAGGGGTAACAGAGATAAGGATGGGCAAGGCAAAGTAGGGAGATAAACATGATGAGAATTTTAAAACAGGGATGTTCAGGGACTGGCAGTTAATGTAGGTAAGTGAGCACAGGCGAACAGGGTTTGGTGCAAGTTTGGCAGCACAGATTTGGACGAGCTAAAATTTATGGAGGGTGACATTTGGGAGGCCAGTCAGGAATGCATTGGAAAAGTTGAGTTTGGAAGTAACAAAAGCATGGATGAGACAGGAGAAGTGCTGAGGCTAGGGTGGAGATGGGCAATATTTTGGACATGATCTTGTTAATGGAGAAGATATGGAGTAACATGAAAGTATCATGACAGGAAATTGGGCACGGATTTACAGACCAACAGAATATTCAGGGAGTGGAGCCCCTTCCTGTTATAAAACATACAAACCTATTACAATGATGAACAGGAAAAGACTTACTGATCCATCCAATTTGTTATGGCATCACAATACATAAACTCCCCATTCATCCAGAGCCATGAAATTTCCTGGGTAAGGCAAGCAAACTAACCAATTATGAGAAGAAAATAAAATGGAAAATGCTTCTCTGACTCCTTAAGGTGATCAAAACTAGTCCAGGAGATCACATTGGCCCTGATTTATGTTACCTACATATCCTATCGAGTTGAAATAATTGTTCTACATAAATACACTCTAGTCCCTTCGTTACTTTATAAACCTTGATCAAATGGCCCAAGTCTACGCTTCTCTAGAAGACCCACCTCATTGAACCTATTTACGTAACTATGATATTTTCAAAAAGTAATGAATCTTGCAGTCTTCCTCTGCACCCTTTCTAAAGCCTCAATATCCCCACCACAAGGAAACAAAAACTGGGAACAGTATTCTAACAAAGGCCTAATCATGATTTTGTACAAGAACAAAATGGTGTGCTTTGTTTTATAGTAAAATTTCCTGTGAATACAACCTAGAATCCTGTTTGCTTTAGCAGGATTTTGCAGCATTGTTCATAGACCTTTAGATCGATGCACGAAAACACTCAGATCTCTTTCTTTCACTCACTGGCGTTAATTCAGTTCCCTGTGGGGCATATGTCTGTTTTGTCTTTGAAGTGCCCATATACATGACACTACACTTTATGAAGTTAAAAATCATTTGTCAAACATGGATTCAATCCCCCAACAGATTTAGGTCTTCTTGGTGCAGAACAGCATACGAGCATACAAACTAGGAACAGGAGTAGGCTATTCGGCCCCTCAAGCCTGCTCTGCCATTTTATATGATCATGGCTGATCTGTTTGTGGACTTAACTCTACTTTAGAGAGACTGTGATAGGGGAGAGAGTACATGGGCTTTGGGTTTTGGATAGATGTATGGATGAAAATGGAATAGTGTAGGTCAGATGGTTTCACAGGTCGGCGCAACATCGAGGGCCGAAGGGCCTGTACTGCGCTGTAATGTTCTAATTCTAATTCTTTTCTGCCAACCCCCGATACCCTTTGACTCCCTTGTTTTTCATATCTGTCTATCTCTGCCTTAAAAACACTTAATGACCCTGCCTCCACCGCTCTCTGAGGAAGAGAGTTCCACAGAGTCACGACCCTCTGAGAGAAAACATTTCTCCTCATCTCTATCTTAAATGGGAGACCCCTTATTTTTAAACTGCGACCCTAGTTTTAGTCTCTCCCACAAGAGGAAGCATCCTTTCAACGTCCACCCTGTCAAGTCCCTTCAGGATCTTATATGTTTCAATAAGATCACCTCTCATCCTTCTAAACTCCAATGAATACAGACCCAACCTGTCCAACCTTTCCTCATAAGATAACCCTCTCATCCCAGGAATCAGCTGAGTGAACATTCGCTGAACTGCATCCTGTACCCTCACACATATCATGGTTTCATTCATAAACTTGGGGGTCAGTCCCCCAAAACCAACATCGAAAACATTATTGAAAATAGTTAATAGCAAAAGTCCCAACACCGATCCATCGGAACACCTGAAATAACCAGTCTCCAAGCAGATCTACATCCATCGACAACCATTTACTGCCTAAGGGCAATCAGCCAATTCTCAATACACTACAGCTGATTACCACCAATTCCACAAGAAGTTATCTTTAATGGAAACCTCTGATTTTTTTTATTCATTCGTGGGATGTGGGCATCGCTGGCTAGGCCAGCATTTATTACCCATTCCTAATTGCCCTTGAGAACGCGATGGTGAGCTGCCTTCTTGAACTGCTGCAGTCCATGTGGGGTAGGAAGGGAGTTCCAGGATTTTGACAGTGAAGGAATGGCGATATAGTTCCAAGTCAGGATGGTGTGCGGCTTGGAGGGGAACTTGCAGGTGGTGGTGTTCCCATTGTTACGACCAGGTGAGAAATGTATCTAGAGGTCTTTTGCTGTCTCTACCTGGGCTTATTGTAACAGGGTTTTATTTTTAAACACACTCTGTTTTGAGCTCCTCCCTTTTTGTGAATCCTTGTTCACAGTTTTCCAATTATTAGGCAAAGAAACCAACACACCAGGTTTTCACAGGTTTAAATAGTAAAGTGAAGTTGATTAAAACTTAAACACTAATAAGGTTCACGCCTACGGATATACAATACGCCCACGCTAGCATGCACATGTGATATACACATGCAGATAGGGACAGAAAAGAGAAAAGGAAAATATAGTGGAGAGGGGTTTGAGGCAATATCAGAAGAGTTTCTTGTTTACTGTGCTTCGAGCTGACTTGATTGTAGGTAGTCTTGCTGTTCGTTGGGGCCTTGTTCACGTAGGAGACTTTTCACTCTTTGAGTTTCACGTGTTTTCACAAGATTCTGTTCTGTGGGAAGGAGATGCAGGCAGGCAGGACTGGAGGGTTTCTGCTTCAGTTCCAGGAGCATACAGTTTTCTGAGTTCAAATCCTCTGTTGGAAGTTCAAATTCAAAACCTCCAACAGTCAGTCAGTCATGTGACCAAAACTGGTCTGACCACTGCTTCTGCATATTGGGGAAGCAACGACTGAGTCCCCATTGGCCCAACACTGTCGGTTACTATGCAAATGCCTTTCCAGTCAGGGGCTTGCAATTTTAAATTTTAATGTTCATGTGGCGAAATCATGTGTACCTCAGTCTTGGCAGGTGGGGGTTTGCCTGACGCCATGCATTTTCTGCCCTTGTCCTTCTAGGTGGAAAAGGTGGCAAGTTTGGAAGGTTCTGTCTAAGGAGCCTTGGTGTGTTGCTGCAGTGCATCTTGTCGATGGTACACACTGCTGCCACTCTGTGTCGGTGGTGGAGGGAGTGAATGTTTACGGATGATACAGTGCGTTATCAAAAGCTTTCTGAAAGTTGAGGTAGACAATGTAAACGAGATTACTCTCAGCCACTAACCAGATGACATCTTTAAAAAATTCAAATTGGTAAATTGGTAAATTTTGTTTTCTGAAAATTCTATTGGGCATCCCTGCCTCTGTCCAAGTGCTCATTTATTGAATCACTAATGATTCCCTCTCAAGCATTTTAGCAATGATTGACATAGAGTGATACAGCACTGAAACAGGCCCTTCAGCCAACGAGTCTGTGCTGACCAACAACCGCCCACACAGTGGTGCAGTGGTTAGCACCGCAGCCTCACAGCTCCAGGGACCGGGGTTGGATTCTGGGTACTGCCTGTGTGGATTTTGCAAGTTCTCCCTGTGACCTTGTGGGCTTTCGCCGGGTGCTCCGGTTTCCTCCCACAGCCAAAGACTTGCAGGTTGATAGGTAAATTGGCCATTGTAAATTTCCCCTAGTGTAGGGAGGTGGTAGGGAATATGGGATTAATGTAGGGTTAGTATAAATGGGTGGTAGTTGGTCGGCACAGACTCGGTGGGCTGAAGGGCCTGTTTCAGTGCTGTATCTCTAAATATAAAATAAATATACTAATCCTACATTAGTCACATACTCCCTACCACATCCCCACACCAGGGGCAATTTACATATTAACCTATAAGTCTTTAGCTGTGAGAGGAAACTGGAGCACCCAGCAGAAACCCACATGGTCACAGGGAGAACTTGCAAACTCCACACAGGCAGTCCCCAGAATTGAACACAAGTTACTAAAGCTATGAAGCTGCGGTGCTAACCACTGCACCACTGTGCCGACATCAAGCCAATAGGCTTACAGTTACACAGTTATGCCTTGGAATGTTGTTATTCCAGTCTCAAGGAACAATCTGCAACTCCAGCTCCCACTGCACCTGCCCCATCTCCTTAGTTGGAAATCATCTCTATCAGTAGCCTGATCTGTCTTAAGATTCCTATCCTTTCGAAACCAACATGCTCATCTATTTCAATTTTAACGCTAACAGCAGTATGATCATCTTCAAGAGTGGAGCGATGCAAAGTACTCATTTCACATCTCTGCTTTATTCACTTGTTCTTGAGCACTTTAAGTCACTCAGTATAGCCTTTGATCGTACTCGGACTCGTCAGGTGGCTGAAAAAGATTTTACCATTGTTTCCACAGTTGTTCACAATCCGCTTTTCCATGAACCTTTTAGTTTATATAATAGTAACCTTAATTAATTTTCACTGTTTTTGGTACTTGTCTTCATTTTGCTTCATTGTTCTCCACTCACTTGGTTCACTTTCAATTTAAAAAAAAAAATGCCATTAGAAAATACAACACAGAAACAGACAATTTGGTCCAACTCGTCTGTGTTGGTTGTCTTATTTGTGTTCGTACATTACCAATCAGACACCATGGCCTGAATTTTATGACCTCCCTTGCCGGGAGTGGGCTGGGAGGTAGTGGGGGCATAAAATCGGGCGGGATGCAGGGGGGTATTTTACCAGCAGTAGGGAAGGTGGCAGGCAGCCCGTCCACCCTTGGGTCAACTTAGACCCTTAAGTGACTAATTCAGGGCCTCTTTCCAGCACCGCTGGGATACCCTGGTGGCCTGACTGTGGGCTCAGGGGTGGGAATCCCTACTGTTTGGGCACCCTGTGCCCCAAGGAGAGTCCACTGCAGCAGCAAGGGCCACCCCACTTGAAGAACCCTCCATGGCCTCTTGATCGTTCTCCGTTCCTTTGACTGGCTCTACTGAATGGCCCCAGTAAGCCCAGCCCACTTACCTTTACTCTGGGCCTCCAGCACTGCTCTGATCCTGGGCCTATTGCAGTCCCAGCAGTGGCCACAGATCGTGGTAGGACATCCCGCCTCATGGGGGGCAGAAGCAACAATTGCAGGCAACTAATTGCCTGACAACTGTAAAATCCGGTCATGGCTTCCAGGACCGGCGAAGGCAGGCTCATCCCCAACTTTCCAGCTGGTGGGCGGGGCATGGCCTCCACATTTAATCCCGGCCTATAGCTTCTTCTTACCACGCTCCCTGGACATACAAAGCTTCTATGGTCACAAAACTTGGCTCTGTAGCACCCAGTTTTTCAGTGCCATTTACCTTCAAAATGGCAATAATGCTGCACATAATTCTGCTGCATGCCATTTTGGTGACAGAGTTAATACGAGGGCAGGGAGCATCCACCAGATGATCAGTGTGGCACTGATTTGGCAGCATGCTGCCATTTGGAGCTCAACACTCCAGCTAATGCTGTCTGTTATATATGCAGAGTTGAACATGCGTTCAGCAGCAGGAAGGGACCCTCACCCAGCAACCAGTGCTTTTTAAAGGCATCATCAACTGCTTACTGGCTAGTTGCTGATTGATTTCTACTTTCTGTTGCTGTGATTGTACAGCGTTTTGTGGTTTCCATAATTGCTTGAAGTTGCTGAAGTCGACAGGGAGTAGTGTAGCACATGCTGAAGGAGTTTGTCCTTCCATCAAGGATTCTGCACAAACCGCATGCTCCCAGACATGGTTGCAGTAATATGCATTCCTCTTGGACTAGAGCATGACAGGAGAATGAGCAGAGGCAACACAGAGCACAACAAGCTGCTGGAAGGAGGAGGGGGCATTAAGGACTCTGAACAGGAGGCCATATCTGCTGAGGGTGTTCAGGGAGAAATTCTCCTACCTTCTTAATGAGGAACAATGGGGGACATTTTAACTTCTTGACCTGTTGGGAGTGGTGTGGAGGGATGGGGAGCTGGGAGCGCATTGGAATCCCAGAAGTCGAGGGTTTCCTGCATGTCGTAGAGTTGTAACTCCACAGCATGCGTGTGACATCATTGACACGTTTCCCGCCTGGATGTCAGTCAGGTTTGGCTTCCACTCACAGAATCACAGAATAATACAGCGCAGAAGAGGCCCTTCGGCCCATCGAGTCTGCACCGATGCATTAAAGACACCTGACCTGTCTACCTAATCCCATTTGCCAGCACTTGGCCCATAGCCTTGAATGTTATGACATGCCAAGTGCTCATCCAGGTACTTTTTAAAGGATGTGAGGCAACCCGCCTCTACCACCCTCCCAGGCAATGCATTCCAGACTGTCACCATCGTCTGGGTAAAAAAGTTCTTCCTCAAATCCCCCTTTAGCCTCCTGCCCCTCACCTTAAACTTGTGTCCTCTAGTAAATGACCCTTCAACTAAGGAGAACAGCTGCTCCTTATCCACCCTGTCCATGCCCCTCATAATCTTGTACACCTCGATCAGGTCACCCCTCAGTCTTCTCTGCTCCAGCGAAAACAACCCAAGCCTATCCAACCTCTCTTCATAGCTTAAATGTTCCATCTCATGCACCATCCTGGTGAATCGCCTCTGCACCCCTTCCAGTGCAATCACATCCTTCCTATAATGTGGCGACCAGAATTGCACACAGTACTCCAACTGTGGCCTTACCAAAGTTCTATACAACTCCAACATGACCTCCCTGCTTTTGTAATCTGTGCCTCGATTGATAAAGGCAAGTGTCCCATATGCCTTTTTTCACCACCCTATTAACCTGCCCTTGTGCCTTCAGGGATCTATGGACAAACACGCCAAGGTCCCTTTGTTCCTTGGAACTTCCCAGTGTCAGGCCATTCATTGAATACTTCCGTGTCACATTACTCCTTCCAGAGTGTATCACCTCACACTTTTCAGGATTAAATTCCATCTGCCACTTTTCTGCCCATTTGACCATCCCGTCTATATCTTCCTGTAACCCAAGACACTCAACCTCACTATTAACTACTCGGCCAATCTTTGTGTCATCCGCGAACTTACTGATCCTATCCCCCACATAGTCATCTATGTCGTTTATATAAATAACAAACAATAGAGGACCCAGCACAGATCCCTGTGGTACG